>NW_024582091.1:11738052-11889014 GCF_017639235.1 Corvus kubaryi
CCCCCCCCCCCCCCCCCCCCCCCCCCCCCCCCCCCCCCCCCCTCCTAGTTCAATATCCTGACCCCTCAACCACTCTCTTGTTTCTGCTCAGTGAATACTGAAGCATTCTGTGCAGAACAGCACAGCCTTTCCAGAAGGGAATGAGAATGCCCTTTTTCCCCCTCAGCTGTCAGTGCCACAAGTGAACCTGCCTGCAGCTGATGTGGGTTTGACTCTCCTCAGATACTGTTGAGAAGGGGGACCTGTCTCCTACCTTTGAAAAAAGGTTTCAATCAAAAGCTTTTGAAAATAAGCAGCACTACCCCTGCGTTTGTATGGTATTTGATCTACTAGGAGGCACTCATGATCCTACAGTCACTTTAAAACACCAGCTGGTTTCCTGCACCTTCCTTCTTTCTTTTTCTGGCCCATGAGCCTGGCACTAAGTTACCTTAAAGCCAGTCTTTATGCTTTTTGCCAGATTCCTTTTAATTCAGATCAGTTCCCCAGTTAAGTTCAAACACTAGTGGCAGCTCAAAGAACAACCACATAGTCAGTGAGTACTTTCTTGGCTGGAGGTGACAAAGACAGGACTACGGCTTTTCAGTCCAGTGTGGAGTTACATCCTGACTTTAAGTGACCAGGAACTTGTGGCTTGACTTAAAAGCCTCAGAGGAAATACAAGAATACCTGCATTATGGATCTCAGTGAGGTTCAGAGGCTGCAGTGCTAGAGTTGAGTCATAACAGAAACACTGACTAGAAAAGGGCTGTGGAAGAACATCAAGATCTTCAGGATGCCTCTTGGGCTTAGGCACTGTCTTTAGATTTGGTTTTTTACATTGCCTTCTGGAGCTGACCTACTGAATAGAGAATCTTACTGTAGTCACTAAACATAACTGTCTTCAGATTCAGAGAAAATTTCAATGTAATACAAATAGTTATGCTTGAACTTCTAAGACTTCTGGACTATACACTTTCTTTTTTCTTCATCTTATCCTTCTTCTACCTTTAGGAAACCAGAATATTAAGTCAATTAAAACAGATGTCAAAAGTCATAACTAAATACCTATTTTTAGCTAACAGTTTAACCAGCTGCCTGATTCCAACTCTTCAGACTTCTGCTGCAGAGCAAAAGTCCGTTTTTTTGTTGTACAGCCCCTGGGGAAAAATAACAGGATCCTAATTCTGACCTATCTGGAATTTCTAAAGTCTGTCTCATCAAATCCTACTGACTCTACAGTTGTGCCAATTTCTGTGCCCTAGATTTCAGGTAGTGGGAGGCTGACTTGTTTCTTCAGGTGAATTGGTTTCTTAGACCTCAAACAAAAACAAAAACAAAATTTTCAACCACAGACACACATAGAACATTGAGTATGGCAAGAGTTAACTAAGGAACTAAGTTTCTTTGACACAAGGAAGGCTTAAGGCAGCTGTACCAAGCCACATTAGCTTGGGGATCATGTTCGCAGTATTTTTAAAATTACTGTTTTGACCTTACAACTTCCTTCAGTAAGAGTATTTAGAGTGAATATCCAGAAAAAAACCCTTTTTTTCCCCTTTAAATATCTGTTATAGTCTGTGTTACAACAAGAACAATTTATTGACATACTGAGGCTTTTAAGTGATAAGAATTACTTGAGAGGATCTGGTGTATTTCTGACATAGTAACTCACATTGCTTGCTAATTTCAGTTTCCAAGTTTTATCTGAAGTACTGGGAATAGGAGTTAGGAAAAATGCTACTAATACTAATCTAATTTTTGGATGCCATAGGAACCAGAACCATAAACTTAACAGGCATTTTAGGCGCTACACTTGTAGAAAAACACAATGTACTTCTTTTTTGATGTGGCAAAGAAAAAATGCCCTTCATGTGAATAATAAAATCCCAGCTTTACAATGGGATAACTGTTGTATCTGGATCTGAAATTGAAGAGCAATGCAAAGCAGACTGAAAACTAAACATTGCTTGAATATAATTTTGTTGACCTTCTGTGACAGATTCTTCCATCAAATATCTTCTCCCAGGCCAAATTTCATATTTCAACCACTGGTGCATTTTCCTTTCTGTGAATTTTATTTATAATTTATTGGTGGTCTTCCCACCTTGCGCTCTGTTTTAACCACTGGGCCCTTCACAGCTTGCTGAGGTGATTGAAGCATTATACAGCTTTAAACCCATCATTTATTGGTCTGCTCGGCTTCATTCTTTTGGTTGGGATTTTCTTCTGTGAAAATTGATCGCTTAATGGAAATGTGCTTTAATAACTTTACTGTTATTAAATAAACAATCATAACAACCGTCAGCATCCACACTATGTCCATGCTGGAACAATTCCTTAAAACATGCTTAAAAAATGCAAACATACAAATGAGGAAATCACAAAGAGGGAAGGAAAAATGATAAATCACCATGGTATTGTAAGGCAGTCTGCATTTATGACAAAACATTTACACAACTGAAAACTGAGAGTAACTTCCTTACCAAACCCTCTCTCTACTGCCTGTACCTGAGCTGTGCCTTTAGATAGCAATTCCTGCTACCAGCAGTCTGTGCTGCCTTACCCTCTAAGACATAAGGATGCTTGGCAAGTAAGGTTTAAATGTAAGACCTGACCAGGAAAACTGCAAACCTAGTCAGGTCAATGGAATGAGTTGCTTCACAGCCTTAAGTGGTCTTTGGAGCAGGCACAAATGGATTGTATTGATTTTTGCCAGATAGTGTTTCTCAAGCTTTTGCTGAAGACTAAACACCTTCTGGCTCATGAGCCTTCATCTGAGCCCTGAGCTGGCAGTATCCCAGTGTGTGTAAGTCAGGGACCTGGTTCTAAGTGCTGTCTACAAGTGCTAACTCTCTCTGGAAGAATTAAGTTGCTGCTTAGCACTGCTGCTGCCAAACATTGTGCAACATCCCTATGCCCCTGAATTTACTAACTATCTTGAGAAAGCAGCTCACCACTGAGAAATGGTGGTTTTGATGGGAGGCTCCTGGAGAGAGAAGGCTGGTCACACGGTGCCCATCCTTCTTCTCTTCCCCTCCCACACCTGAGGTACGGGCTTTCATTAAAACAGGACCTCAAGCGTGCTGTCTTCTGGCATTGCTTCCCTAGGCCATGTGGCATTTCAATAATGTGATCAAGGCAGGAAGGAAAGTAAGCCCATGCAGCAGCAAATGTTGAAAGTGATCCATTAAGGTGGAAGACAATCTAGTAAAAGTGACCAAACTGCCTTTGATTTACTAAAAAAGTGACCAAGTCTATCATTAAGAATTCCTGAACTAGATTAATAACCTAGTGCAGTTACCCCCTTCTCACATCCTAGACTGCAAATCTTCCTGGCATAAAATTGCCTTTTTGACAGCTTTTTTTTTTTTTTTAAAGTTGAGTAAGAAAAC
The DNA here is from genome assembly GCF_017639235.1 of Corvus kubaryi. Taxonomy (NCBI): domain Eukaryota; kingdom Metazoa; phylum Chordata; class Aves; order Passeriformes; family Corvidae; genus Corvus; species Corvus kubaryi. The sequence continues at coordinate 11,741,427 of NW_024582091.1, forward strand.
AAAAGGATTTTGTTATTTAAGTAGTCAGTGCACATACTTATTAGTTTGTTGTTAAGTGACAGCTGCAGGACTTTGTTAGTACAGGCAAATGTGAACAACTACACAGACAGGGGAGCTGACTTCCATGGCAGCAGCAAAACCTGCAGAACGTACCCCCTGAGCCACTGCCATCAGCCCTGACCCCCGCCCAGGGAGGCAGAGCTGCTGGCTGAAGATTTCTTCAGTTCTATTTTCATAGACTGAGTCTCGGCACGAGGCTCGAATTTTGTCACATTTCCTGCTCCTGGGGCTGCCACTACTGGCTTTCCTGCTTTCATACCTTTTGACACAGGAATGCGGGTGGGTGTAGGTCGAGGGGATGACCCATCCTGTCCTGTCTGCAAAACAAAGAGACAGAGAAAAATGACATGAATTAAGGACTTCTTCTTCTCATACATGCTCATCTTATACTTTTCTTTGGTTCTTTACTTACCTCTCAAACAACACTGTCCCAAATCATACCTATTAGCAAAGTAATACATTTGGAATCTGGCCATGGGACATACTGCTAGAGTAGGACCAGAGGTAGAGCTGGGATCAAACGAGTTTCCCAGAGCTGAGGTCCAGTGTTTTGAATCAAGATGTCATAAGGATGAGAATTTGTGCAAATCTCCCATTCTACAGCACGACATAGTGCAGGATGGCCTTAGAGGCTACCACAACATTGGCTTGGCTGTCAAGACAGGTACATTATTAGCATCTTGTACAGACACTAGCATGGGCCCTCAGAACAGCATAGTCACATGAGGATAATGCTAAATCCAAGGTAACTGCCAAATTTTAGGAGCTGGGGCATGATCACTCAGCATTATAAATAAAATTGAATTTTACTTCTTGAAGTATGCTGAGGTCATGGCTGGGGCCACTTATTTCTGCACTGGGAAGAGCAGGGGGCTGGGAGAGAAAGAGACAGAGAAAAGATTTGGATTGCCTTTGTGGCTGTGGCAGGAGGGATGTGGGAAAGGGCTTTCCTCCTCCAAGCCCTAATCACAACTTGAGAAACTCTGGTGAGAGTGAAGTTGCTAACCCAGATTTCCAGGGATACCTCAAGGCAGTGTGGACATTTTCATTTTACTATCTCTGCCAGTCTTCTGCCCTGGACAACAGCCTAGCAAGCACCTTTATCCTCAAGCTGGAGGACTTCAGAATTAAGAAAAAAAACCAACAGCCTAAGTGGTTGGCTTGGGGCTGGCAGACCCAACACAGGTCCTGTGCCCTTCTGGAGCCAGCCCCAGCTGGAGGCCAGGCCAAAGCTATCCCATAGCTTTGAAACTGCAATCAGCACATGTGCTTAAGCAACTGAATCTCACCGTAAATGCATAAATGCACAAGGAATACTTGGATAGGATAAAAAGGGCCAACTGCTATTTTCTGTCTCTCTTGGCCAGATAATGATGTGTGTACTCTTCAAGGTCAAAATGGGAGCTACCCCATGTGAATTATGACTTAAAGAAAATACTTATAAACCTGACAATTCTGAAAGAAAAGTGGGCTTTATCTCCTGCGTGTGCAATACAGACACAAATTATAATGGTGACAACTTCAGTGTCTTGGCTGAATTTCATATGTGACTGACATTTCTGTTCAGGTTATGGATAAAGACTGTGATCTCACAAAAGAGGACAATTCTCCTAAGATCCTGCAATCCTAGCTAGACCCACCTGCTAAATGACTAAACTCTGCAACTTATGACATATAAGCAAAATAAAACTAAACTGCTGAAATAGACTGGATTGGGGGATCGTGTCAGCTGCAACATGCATTTGTACATTTACTTAAAAATGCTCTACAAAGGAGCATTTTTCTCTCTCAAATGTTTTTCAGCCAGTGGCATCAGAGCTTTCTGTCTGCATCCTGAGCATGCAAAGGAAAACCATTCCTTAATCTTCTAAGAACAGTTCAAAACCCCATGTGTACACTCAAAAAAAATCACAATTGGAAAACTTGAATGCTGTCTGCCTGACAGGAAGGAAGCCATTTTCAATAACTAAAAGCAACATTTACAATAGCAGTCTAAAGGCTAATATGGAACTCACAGGTAGATGTCAAAACAAGTTAGGCCCATACAATTCTGTAGGGCAAAACATGCAAATGCATTCCATCAGCCTTGGAAAATATGTCAACATCCCCGGGAACCCAAATGACAAACATCTTGTACTCCCTGAAAGAGTTCCACAGTGTGTAAACATGAGGCAATCAAATGGAGTAGCTGGAATCTCAGGCATTTCTTCAGCTTTATTCACATGTAAATTATTAACTAAGGATTTGGGTGCTTTCAAGTTACTCATTTCAAGCCGAAATCACTCAAAAGCACTTTGAAAAGAGCTCTAACTTGCTTTAAATGTCTTAGTTGCCTTCATTCCAGCACACTAACATGTTGATCGTATTGATCGCATGGAGCTAATGCCTGCTTCCCAGGCAGCTGCAAAAGCATTTTGTGTTTGCCAAGTGAGATGGCACAAAGGTGCCTCCCCAGCCAGCTGTCCCCTTGGGCGCGGGAAGGGGCAGCAAGCAGAGAACACATCCAGTCCTCGTCTGTAGCATCTGTGGCAGAGAACCCACATGACTGCCTGTCTCCCCGTCATTTCTTCCAAGAACTCAAAGCCATTCTCCTTCCAGCCCTGTTTGTCTGTAGGCTGCGGTCTTCTGGTTGATCCAGGAATGTGGCTCCAACCAGAAACCAACCCTTACGCAGCTGGCATGGAGTGCCCGAGATGCAGCCTCATGGGACACTGGGTGACACAAGCTGGATCTGAGCTGGCAGGGCAAGATGTGGTGCTCCAACAGCACAGGGACCCAAGTGAGGTTATGCAAGGCATTACTGAGAGTGAGATGAACACATGCAGCTGCTATGGTGCAGTCATAATCAGCTCTCACTGCAGACACAGGTGTATTAACCTGTGAAGCTGCAGTGAGGTTGGACAATCCCATTAAAGGAAAAAAAGCAAACTGAACATACAGAACGTGTAGCATGTTTGATAGTTTATAACAGATCCTGCGTGGTGCATTTTATTGACACACAAAGAGAATGCTTTAATGCACACACTGGCTTCTGGAATATTTTAATTACAAAGGTGCCTTTTCAGCATTTGTTCTCAATCAGATCAGGCCTCAGCTTGCCCTGGACAGAAATGGTCCAGTTCAGTGACCAACAGACACATTGTGCAATTTGAGACGCCCTGGGCTACTCAAGCAGTGTGCTCAGGGCTGGTAGACAAGACAGATGACCCAAGGAGACCTAAAACTTCTGGTAAAGCAGCTGGCAGGTAGGTAGAATACTTGACAGCACTGAAAATGACACTAAAATAAAGTATGTTTAGGTAACTGAATCCTGAAAGGGTGGGACTTGAGATCTAGTCAATATAGTCAGTGAGCCAGTGGGTAATTCAGCTCACACAAAAGCTAGCCATGTCTCAGCTGGATCACCCCGCCATCACCGCAGAGCCAGCACACAGGCCTCAGTGCTGACATGGGGACTGATGACTACACACTGACTCAGTTGCCCCACACTGAAGCATCTCGTGCCATCTGAGGTGTCCCATCTGCTGCCACAGCAGAAAGGTACAGGTCTGTGATCCCTCTCAGCCTCACACACGTCTCAGCTGCCACTGGCACACAACCAGCACCACACACCTCTGCACGGGCAAGTGAGCTGCCCCCTGCACCTCCAGGAGCTCTAGCTGCAGCTTAGAGCATACATGGGACACCTACAAAGAGCTACATTTAGATGCCGATCTCAAACTAAGTGCTGCCCACTTGCAAGTGGCCTTACAGCTGCACAAGCACTTGTCCCATTAGCTCTGGCACCCAACAGCTTCTCAGCCGGGCCCTCCTGCCTCGGTCACAGCACGCTCTGCATGGTTGGTGCTGTGCCACCGTGCTGGCTCTGCTGCAGCCGGGATTCCCTCTGCTCCCTGCAGATTTGCATGGCACTGGAGTCACTGTGTACTCTGGCAGCATAAGCAGTTGGCACTCAATGCCAGACTTGTAGGAGGTGGGGAGCACAGGGATTAAGTGAGTATAGGACTGACACCCAACCTGGTAGCCAAAGAAGATCCACATTCACCAGCAATCCTACAACCAAATGTAAGGCCTAAATCAAAAAACAGGATAGAGTCACCACTGGTTTGGGTTTTTTCACAAAGAATACTTGGGTTTATTCTGTGGGATTTTTTCTGCAAACTCTATGAACTGTCCTGGGAACAGAAATTTGGGCCAATGTGCTAAGGCAAGACTAATAACCAGGCTCATTTTGGTCTCCATATCCTCTGGTCTCTGTGGTCCATCTGTAATAAAAAAATCATATCCTAGGTCTGCTAGGATAGCCCAAGTATTTTCCTGGGAGTGAGTTTGACTGTAACCAAGCTAAGGAGCACTAAACACACTTTTTTTCTGTTTCTATGGGAACTATCTAAATCCATAGGCTGCCATGGAAAAGGCATTAATACATTGTACAAAGCATCTTGTGTGAGGAGAGTTAAGACAAAAATTAAAACCAGTGAGCTAAGAAAGCAGCTGTGTATCAGTTAGTCTTGTTAGATTTTATTAATTTAAACCCTCAAAACTGTATCTGTTGGTTTCATCTAGGGTTACTGAGTAAATGATCACAGATTGGTTTTTCTGACTAGAGGCAGTGAAGTGTGTTTGTAAAGTTGACTTTTGCAAAACAGATGGTGAATACACTTTTTTTTTTTTTCCAAGAGGCTGGGGAGGAAAAGGCACATTTGAGCTTGTTCGAAGTTGCCTGCTCAGCTGACTAGGGACATTAAAAAACAAAGGGAAGCATAAGATAAAGTAAATCTTACGGTTGAACTATTTTCCTTACATTCCAAATCAGGGAGAATAAAGTGAAGAAAGAAGCCAGTTTTTAGCCAGAAAAAAACAAACCAAAAAAGTTTTGTCTGCCACGGTTCAGTGCATCATCACAGTAGAGACAGACATGTAGTTAAAAAGAAAAGTTAAAAAACCCCAGTTTTCCAAGCTTCTGAGAGACAAAGCAGTTTGTAAATTAATTAATTAATTCAAGACTTAAAAAAATGAACAGTTGCCTCTAATATGTAAGGAAACACTGTATAATAAAGTGTCTACAGTACATTATATAGGTGGAGAGAGAGCGAGCGCATGTGCAATCCCGAACAGATCTGTGTGATGAATGCAGGTTTTCTTAATTCCGAAGCCTTAAATGGGAATGGCAGCTTCTCTCCAAAAGTGTGAAAGTGTATCTTAAATACACTTCGACATTTCAGCTTGGAAAGAGACGGCTGACGAGGCGTGTTGTACGGGTCTGCTGACTCTGGAGCAGCATGGACAAATGAGCAGGGGATGACTATTCAGTATTTGTCAAGATACAAGAAAAAGGCTGTAACCAATGAAGGTATTGCATAAAAGGTATCAAACAAAAGAGCTTTTCCCAAAGCCCACAGCTGAATTCACTGCCCCCTGATGTTGTGGAAACAACAGTGCAAGTGAGTTCAAAAAGCAATTAAAAGAATAAATAGGAGAAAACTCTGCCATGGTCTATTAAAGACAAAAGATGTGGCTACAGGCTCTGGTTCACAGAGAAATACCCACCTATTGCCAGAAACTGGGAACAGACGCCGAGGGAAACATTACTGTGTGTTTACCCACTCAAAATAATCTTCCCCTGAGCATCTGTTGCAGACTCTGTCTAGCTAAGTAAGTTTTTGGACTAACACAGTACTGCTGGTTTTCTGTTTTGGTTAAATTCTTCTTTCCCAGGTTATTTCCAACTAAAGCAATAAAAATCTATGTCCAATAATAAACTAGGGGAGGACTATCAATAAATACTGGCCACTGTCGTTAAAGACAGAGTTGAAAAGTCTTTCAGTATGAAAAAGAAGCCGGGTTACCACTGTAGAAGCCCAAAGAGAAAGCAAAAAAAATATGCTACAGGAAGCACTATAGTAATACAGCACTTACAGAAGTTCAGAGGAACAGAAAGAGCTCTACTATTCACTGGCTAAAGAGGCTTGGAGCTGTAAGCAATGACAATGTCTGCTTATTTATTCCTTTGGAGTTCAGTCATATAGCAGATATTAACTGAATTATATGGGGATCACAGGATATCAAAGAAACACTAGCCTGCATAATTAGAGTCTAAAGACCCGGTAGCTGGGCCAAAAAACCATGAGAAGTATTTTCAAAAGTCAGAAATTGCACTCATCAAAAATAAAAATACTGTTTCCTGCTCTGTCGTCCCCATCATTCTTTGTCCCTCTGTCTCTCACTTGCAATTTTACTGGGTTGCCATTATGAAAATAAGTTTGAAGGGACTTCCTCTGGAAGTTAATTGCTTTGGGAGATAACACCAAAAGTATACCAGCATCTAACACTGGTACAAAAATACATGAATTGGGGAAATTCCAATTTTATAATTAAGCTTGAGGCCAGAAGAAATGTAGGGAAGACAAGAGTTTCTGCTCACTCCCTCCCCCCACCATTTTCCCTGCTGGTGTCTCAAACCCAAGCTACAGTTTGTCCTTCTCCTGGCCACGAAGGCCACACCATGAGACTACACTGCTTACCACTGATTGTGTTCCTCGTGTGGAAGATGTTGTAACAGGCGTGATGGTGATAGTACTCGTCACCTTGCTGGCTGCAGGTCGTGGGGACAGGTTGTTCCGAGGCGATCGAAGGACGGTACCAGTTACAACCTCCTTCTCTGCCGCGATGTTCACCGGTCGGACTGTTATCACAGGGCTCGCACCGTCGGGTGAGGCACTGGGAGAACGTTTAAACTGGGAACCCAAGTGGATGTGGATTTTGTTGTCTTCTGTTGTAATAATGTTGGCATTGGCATTGTACTTGCGGATTGGAGTCGGGACGGTTTGCTTTTCTGGTGTGACTTTGAAGACAGCCCTTCCCATGGTCATATCTTGTGACTGCGGAGAGACGGAGATTTCTGCCGGTGCTGCAGATGTCGATACTGTCATGATCTGAATTGGTGATGCAGGTCTGTCGGCGAAGGGTGCTCTCCCTCCCTCTGGGGACTTCTCCCTGGAGAATGTTGTTATAGTGACTGGAGACATGGAACGATCTGGGCCCATGGGACTGTCACTGCCTTTTCCTTTTTGTGGCATAACATTTGGAGAGGGAATGATGGTTATTCGTGGCTTCTGATTTCCCAAAGTAGGAATGACAGTGGTACTTGAAAAAAATTCCTCTGCAGACGGGCTGGTTATCTCCAAAGTTGCTGTACTGTTCTCATGGTCTGGTGTCACCCGAATATGAAGAGGTTGACCCTGCTTTGGTGAAAGGACAACCTCCCCAGGATGTGCTGGACTACTGTGGGTTCGGGCTCCTTTATCAGGAGTTGTCTGAGCCCCAGCTTCCCTCTTCTTCATCCATGGTATCCAAGATTTCCTCATAGCAAGCTCATTTGCTGCTGGAGGGTATCTCTCAAGCACTGAAGAACGCTCCATGGGTTTTTTCAGACCTACCTGTCGCAGATTGCTCATGATATGATTCTCCTCCTGGAAGGATTTCCTTATAAACACTGCTGGAGTTTCTTCTTCTGCTGCTTCATTGCTTAGAGCATCTGTCTGCACACCAGTGGACGTCACAGGAACATCAACCATTCTTCTCCCATTCATGCTGGGCCTCAGAGCACGGCTGTAACGCTTAGAAAGCTCCAGCTCTCTTGTCAGGTTCAAAACTTCCTGCCCCATGCTCTTGTTTTTGTCTTCCTCTTCCATAAACCTTTGCTGTAGAACTGAATAATCAACTTGGAGCTGAGAAAGCTGGTCTTCTTTGTTCATGAGCTCATGGATTTTTTCCTTAAGTGCTTGAACTTCCGCTTTCAAATCTCTGCTTTTGGCCTCTTCCAGACGAAACCTGTGCCTCAGCTCTGCCTCCTGGCTCACCACCTCACCTTTTTCTATTGCTTTGGTTTTGGCAATCTGGAGTTTCATCTCCTCCAACTGTTGAGAAAGAAAATTAGCTTTATCCTGCTCAGTCTTAAATTTCTGCTCTAGCTGATCATACTCATCTTCAGTCTTCATCAAATCTCCTTCAACCACTTCCAGTTGCTTGAGACGTTTTTTCAATCTTTCAATTTCAATGGTAAGTTCCTTAATCTTGTTGTCCTCATGAGAACCATGCTCTGCTCCTTTCCTGGTTCGACCTCTTGTAATTTCTCTTTCTACTTCCTCCATACCATCAATTCTTTTCTTTAACAGGTCAACTCTACACCTTAATTCAGAGGATTTTTCTTCTTCACTTCGCAGTTTGCCAATTAACTCATCCCTTTCCTTTGTCAAACTAGAGACTTTTTCCTCCATTTCAGATTTCAGTTTCAAAAATTTCTTACTTTCTTCTATCAACTTCTCTGTTACATCCATAACTTTCCCTTGTTCAACTTTAAAATTCTTGTTTAGGCCCTCAACCTTTTTTTCCTCCTGTTTTATTTTTTCCATCATATTTTTTCGCTCATCAACCAACATTACAGTAAACGACTTCAGCTTTGTAAGGTCATCTTTTAAGCTTATTTCAGCCTTTTCCAACTTGCTTTCTGATGTCTCAAGGTCCTTCACTCGAGTCTTTACCACTTCCAACTCATTTATCAAATCCTTAGTCAAATTTTTTTCTTTCTCCAAGTTTAAGTGTAGCTGAGTGCATTCTGACTTACTTTTACTGAAAGCCTCTTCCAGCTTCTCTAACTCTGACATTCTTTTCTGCAGTTTTTCCACTTCAAGTTTCAACTCTTTGCTATGGTGCTCTTCCTCTTGCAGTTTATTTTTCAGCTCTTTGCACTGGGATTCGGTTTTTGTGATCTCTTCATCTTTCCCCTCCATTTCAAGCACGCGCTTGCGGAGGTTTTCCACTTCTGCCATTAAGCTAGAGTTCCCACATTCCCCTTTTGCTATTTTATCTCTTAGTTCTTGAAGTTCCTCCTCAGCTTTTTGAAGATTTTTGTTAGTTTCTTCTAGCTCCTCTATTCTGCGAGTCAACCCCACTAGCTTGAGCCTCAGCTGTCTATTATGTGACTCTTGATTAGCCAGTTTAGCAGTCATCTCCTCATGTTCTTGACAAAATGATGCTGTTTTGTGTTCAAGTTCTGCCTCTAATTTCAACAGTTTTTGTCCATCTTCTTTTGTTTTTGCACTAATAATTTTAAGCTTTTCTTCTTCTTCCTTTAATTTTTGGGTTAAGTCCTGTATCTTCTGGCTTTGTTGACCAAGTTGTTCAATATGCATTTGTCTTTCATCCACCAGCATGAGTGCAAATGATTTGAGCTTGACTAGTTCTTCTCTTAGTTTATTGATTCTCTTTGTATGCTCCTTCTCCTTCCGGGCTTGATAGATCTTCTCCTGCTCAAGAAGCTTCTTCAATCTGAAACAAGTTAAAAGAGATGCATTAGACTAAAATAGAAATATATGCATATGTGTGTGTGTGCGCGCACGCATTTCTCTATTTTTAAAATCACCTTTGTTTTAGCTTCTTTTTTTTTATTAAAGGTAGTCTTCAAGAAATAACTACCTACTACAATTATATTCCCAAACCAAGTATTTTGAATTACAAAAGTTAAATGAAAAATACATAAAATCATCAAGAAATCTGAAACACAGTAACATTTTATACATGTATGAATAACAAATACATCAGGTTTTAATTTCTTTGCATTTATTTCTCTGTTAGGATGATAGTAAAAGTATGTAATATCCCAACAGGACAGGTATTATCTACTCACTAATCCACTTATACCAAATTTGTTTTACAAGGTGCATTCCTCTTTATGTCTTGCATACAGACAAACATGTAAAATAAGATAAAAGATTTAAATTAATTGCCATATGCAGCCACACATAAACAGACCAATCCTGGTTACAAATAAACCAGCAGGACACAAGATTACATTAGCACACAACTGATAACCATCTGGGCATCACAGGCATATGAAATTAGCAGGAAGATAAATTTTCCAGCACAGTGATTATTATGTAAAAAGGTTTCTTCTTCTACATTTCCATTCAGTAGATGTTGTGAACCGCAAGGATCAGACTAGTCAAACCTTTGGCTACAGCTAACCTCATGTGGAAAATGCTCTTCTCTGCATGGTCTCTAAAGCTGTATTTTTGGATAGTATAAAAGCTCGCCATCTACAAATTAGGTGTCTCCTCAGAGAGATAATGAAGACATACATTACCCAGCCTTACCCATGCAACATGGAGTAATATAACTATTTTATACCTGATGTCAGGATATGCTGACATCAACACAGGAAGTTCCTGCACATGTTCTAAGCACAGATTTGTGAGGATGGTGATCCTCAATTGACAAAGAGGTACAGATAACACAAGGATGTATCCCCAACCAATCTAAGAGCCTTATTGTAAAAGCATCAGTCTGACTTAGAAAGACACAGGTATGCATGCTGAATTTAGTGTGAAATAGTATTTTTTCCAAACCACTGTCACAGCACCTACAATTCCCATATCCTCTATCAAGACACAAGATATTTCAAATACCTTTGCTTTGCTTTCCCTAAGTCTGAAGCTTTTCAGCTTTCTTTTTATAAGTGAGATGCACATCCAGGTGGTAAAGCAGAGCAATTAATGCCTGGTAATTAACTTGCAAAAACTGGAACATCCATATCTTAGCAAAGATCAAATTTTATCAGTATTTTTATCTCAAATGCTGGACTGTAGATGATAACAGGTGGAGTACAGATATATATTCCTCTCTGCTACCCCAGCAATGAAGTGATGCTAAGGGCACCAGGGCACAATGTCATACACAGAGGATGTCTCTCAGCACCCTCACCTGAACCCTACACTCCTAACAAGAGCCGGATTAACTCAGTACTCAGCAACTGTTAATGTTTCACTCCTTGCTCCTGGGAGACCAGAACCAAAAGGAACTGGAAAGAAAAACTGTAAGAAAAGAGAAGGAAGTCAGAAAGCACAACACAAGATGCAGTAGGTAGGGAAGGAGAGGGCTGAAGAATGCATTTGAAAACAAGGCTCAGATAGGATGTGGGAGTAAGAGAATAGTAGGAACCAGCAGGAGAGAGAAAAACAAACAAACATTGCAGCCAACCTTGCTGGGTCACAGATTATTCTCAAAAAAAAATCTCCTTAGTTGTGGCAGCTCTTTGGAAAGGACTGAAAAGGCGTGCTGGTGGATGCCCCATGATGGGTCAAGTTAGAATGTCAAAAGGTAAAAAAAGACCCAGTGTCACTCACAAAGCATGCACTTTTCACACTGAAGAAGGAACTTTATTAGCATGCAATATATTCCCTGGCTGCTCTATCACACTGTTTCATGCAAATGTTTCAGCCGAGAACTCTTCCTCATCTCCTCCAGGCTACATTTTTAAAGGAATAGTATATACCCTTCCACAAAATATTGTTTGCCATGATGGAACACTGTAGCCTAACCTGGTGGTCCTCCAAATTACCCATCTTAAAAAGTCACAAACATAGGAGAATGTTTCCAGCCTCCCTTGTCCCACAGGAAAATTTTAAGGTGACCCCTATAAATTAAAAAACCCCAGAAGACAGCTTTTTTTTTTTAAAAACAAAGCTTGATACCCAAAAGCCTAGACATGCTTAGAAAACTGTCTATGATTTGTAATTCCTAGGCCTACACATGTGATTTTCACCCAGCAGTTGCTCCAGGCAGTACTTGCCAGCCAGGCTGCTAAACAGAGTGCAAAATAATGCATGGGCCACACATGGTTCCACGTGATTACCTGAGAGTCTACTGGGGAATACTGCTGAGAAAGACACTGAAAAAACGCAAATACCTGTCAAACTAAGACAAAAAAATGCCAGTGATGAGGCTGAGCAAGAGAAGAAAGCATGTTAGCCCTGTCACTGCCTTGCAAGAGTGCTAGCAGCGGGGAGTAACTGGCTTGGCCCCTCTGCGAAAATAAAGCAACATGCAGCATTTCATTCTGCCTCAGCTTTAACACAAGGAAACTACATGTCTTAGATATGACAAGGCAACTTTCAGAGAAGATACTTGACAATACTTCAGTTTTCCATGTCTACGGGAACTGCTTCTAAAATCTGGTTCTGTGGGGGAGGGATGGGAAGGCAGCACACAAATCTGTGTGTTAATTGCCAAAGCAATTAAAAAATCGACACTTTTTCAGTGTCACTTCTAGACACTAAAATTAAGCTGAGTTTAAGCTTGCTCCCGTTCTTCCATCTTTGTACAACTTTCATACCTCAGTGGTTAAACTGGAATTTCAGCAGGACTGCAAGGTGAGGTTGTCCCCTCTTGACCCTCGCAGCAGATTTGCTGCTATCAGGCTTCTCATCTTACTGCTGCTGCTAACATTTGCTAAGTAACACTGATCTACATGTGCTCCTATGCAACACTAAAAGCCCCTCAGACACCCAGCACCAATGTCTTCAACGTGTTAGCCAAAGCAACTGCACTCTGGATTGTCAAGAGGCTGAAAGCACCCACATTCAGCATCAAAATCAAAACAAAACAAAACAAAACCCTTAACAATGAAACATTAGATACAGCCAAAACACTGATAATCCAACAATCTGATACCCCTAGCCCAGTCCCTGAATGTGGTGTCTTGGTTTGTGTTTTTTCAGAGATGGGAAGAAATGTTTGGACACAATTGGATAACCCGCATTCATCAGTAAGAGTCTCAAGGGTTTGGCATCTAGATCCCAGCAGGGAAACATGCAGATGTGATCCATTTCCCTGCCAAGAGAGGGACCATACTGCCTGCTCCTCTGTGGACAGCACTGCTGCAGCCTGTGTTGGCACCTCTTTTCCCCACGGCTTACCACAAGTTCCATGTCAAGGCATGCAGCCCGAGCCAGTCCCTGAACACATGGTCTTCTGCTGCCATGGGGGTCCTGCTGGTCTCTCCCTCTCCTTGCTATCTGTCCTACCCACAGTATTTGAAGAACAGGTCCAGTACTCAAGACAGTCACATTATCCCTTGCAGTACTGTACAAATAAGCAGCAAACCCTTAGGCATGATGACTGTGTGCAAACTGTTAACTGTTTGTTGAAAACAAACACCCCAGGACGATGCTGTTCCGATTTGGTTCTATAAAGAAAGATGCCTGACCGACACGGTGCAGGATGCTGGAGTACAGAAGCCACTGATGCCACCTGACATGGTCACTGCTGCACAGGGAGCTGCCTCTCCTGGATCCCCATCAGCCTTAGCCGTTCACAGCCACACCAGGCAGCGCTAGGGCAGCAGAAGAGCTCTGTTGGCAGCCGTGCTGGGGAGGCAGGAGCCTGAAGACTTTCAACAACCAATCTCAGTTGCAGAGAAAGCAGACATCAGACTGGAGGAACAGCAACTATGGAATTAGTTTTAACAACTTTCATGAATGGTGTGCTGGAAACAGCCAGCAAGGAGGAATGCAGGAGTGGATGGGCAGTAACCAGGCTGTCACTCTCCTCCTTCCTTTAGGTTTGGTGCTGAAGTGTTTCAGTGCACAATCTTTCTGCTTCCCCTTCCCTCTTCCAAGCTATGAATTGATCAACAGAAGTGCAATGGGATGCTGATGGCTACAACTCTATCCCTCCAGAGATGTGGCTTCATTTCTTTTGTCATGGCTCCCCTCAAAAAAACATTCACTTCCAAGTGTTTAAAAAAGAGCATGCAAAAGTGAATAACCCCACAAACATTTATTGAAAATTATACCAGTGTGTGCATCTCCCTTTCTCTTTGTACTTCCATCAAGATGAGAAAACATCACAGGTACTCATACAGCCTTTTCCACCTCTAGCATAGAAATGGGCACTCATCTATGCAGGGAAACCCTGGGAAAGCAGGGCAAGCCAGAGGATGCCCTGAAAGGCCATAAACTGCTCCCATAGTTTGCAAACACGTCAACATTTCAGCACCTCATTTCAGCTGTGTTGGCCTGTTTTAGCCCCCTGCTCTGCAAACAAACAAAGCCAAGCTTCCCAAGGTGTCTCCCAGTGTTTAATGAAGCATTCAAAGGAAGGACTAATGTGGAGGGCAATCTGGAGAGGTGGAGAGCTATTTCTCCTGCTATCAAAACTGGCAGCAGGAGGAACAGCAGTTAGGAGAAAGAGGATGGGAAGGAGGCAAGCAGGTAAGGTCTCTAGAGGACCTTATAAATTGAGTTCATACACAGCCTGGAGATCCACAGAGTTCCTCATTGCTGCTCTAGCACAAAGCCATGTGACTTACCGTTCCTGTAGTACCTTATTTTGCCATTTACATTCCCAAAAGTCTCTTGCTACGAGGTGTGATGACTTCTATCCCATTTCGTGGATAGCCAGTAAGTGGGTGTTAAGGCAAGTAATGAGGACTTGGTCACTCATCAGCTGACTGACAGCTGATGAAGGCTGCTTCCTCCTGAGGGGCCAACAGCACTTCTGTGCCACTCAAACAGAAATCCCAAGGGAATTGCCACTGGGAAAGCAAATGCCTTCGCAAACTTATCTTTCCACTTCAAACCCAAAGTTTGCTACTGCATATGCAGAGTTAGAGAGACTGAACAACTTCCTCGTGGTAGCTAGAAAGCTGCTGCCCATTAAGTGATGTGAGAGTCTGGAATCCCAGGACAACAAAAACCAGCAAGAGGTGGTTTAACTCAATAAAGAAGTTCCCTTTTTTTTTCCTGTTTAATGTACAACAGCTGATTTTGAAGATTATTTCTACAGCCACTGGGAAATCCTCCACATGTCAGGACTACTTCCCAGTGCTTCCGTGTTTGGGGCCAGGCTGAGATACCCAAAGGTTGAATTTTGCTAGTTCTGAGTACTTAAAACTTCAGCTGAAGTCAAAGAGAGCCAAAAGATGGTCAGGCTCTCTAGGAAACAAAACAATCGGGCCTAAGACTTAAATTAGGCAATTAGGTCACACTTTCAAAACATCAGCTTCACTACTTCCCATATATCCATCTCATCTGGGAGAAGAAATATGTAAACGAGATCAGATCCCATTGCAAGAAAAGGAATAAAGCACATCTGTGTTGCTTTCCCCTTTCTATCCATTACATTTTAAAGGTAAGGAATGAGAAAAATGTTTGAATGACCTTACTACAGAACTTTCTAATTTCTTGTTCAGTTTATCTCAGGGTCAACTCTGAAAACAAATACAAGCTTGTTTATAAAAGTCATTGGTTCTAGTAAACCTAAAGACAATTTTTTGTGGCCACCTAATATACAAACTCAAAGTGTAAAAAGGTGCATGTTCTTCATTGCTGAATTAACTTTAGGAAAGTGATTGTATCAAACCATATAACAAGCAAATTAATATTCTTGCTACTTCTAAACTACATGATAGGTTCCAAAATATACTGGAAGTAAAGGAAATGTGTTCTTCCTTAGGAGGACACATTGCTTGTAATCTACAACAGTTTGTCTTCTAACACTGATTTTGTAAAAATTAAAATCCAGTTTACTGAAATAGTTCATTTGTGTTGAAAGTGTCTTACTCCAACTGAACAGTGACTAAACGTAGTACTTTGGAATAAGAACACTTATTAGATTCAGTGTCCCCCCCACCTTTCTAGCACACTGTTTACATAAGAAAAACACCAAAGATCTTTTAAGAACAAAACCCGACCGACATCCTTTCAGACTACAAAACAGTATCACAACCGGACAGGCATTTTTTCAGAGCCCCCCAGTTAAGGTACCCACATTAATTCCGGAGGTCAGAGGAAGGGAGGGGTGATGCACAGAAAGCAGGCACACAGTATCTGAGAGCGAAGGCGAAGCAGCGCTCAGCTGAGAGATGAGAATTACCAAACCTGTCTCCGGGCTGCGGTTATCCTTCCCTGACCCCTCGGTGCGCTGCCCGGGAGGGGAAGCCGCACAGCACAGCCCCACCAGGTGCACCTTCCAAGGCTCCAGCCCAACGCTACATCTGCCCGGGGGCCGGCCCGGCCCCTCAGCGCTGTCCTGCTCCGTCCAGCCCGCCTGGAGCCGGGGCCGCCGAGCATCCCGGCGCGTCCGCTCCCCGCACACTCCAGCCTCGCTCCCTCCCGCCCGCGCCTACGCCAATGCCCGGTGCGCTCACTGAACCAGCGAATTGCGCATGTACACAGCAATTAGCGGCGCTCAAATTAAAAATACAATATTAAAAAAAAAATTCTCTTACCTTGTACCTAGACGTATTTTTTTCTCTTTTTTTCAAGCAACCAGCAGCCAAGGAGGGAAATGCCGGGAGCCGGCTCCGCGCCGCCGCCGGGGAAGCGCCGTGCCGCTGCTGCCAGGTGAGGCTGCGCTCCGCGCTCCCCGGGCGGGCGGGGGTGGAGCCGCCGGGCCGGGGCAGGACCGCCGAGGGTCCCTCTGCCTCCGCGCTCCCGGGGTTTATTATTGACAGCCCCTCCAGGCTCTTTATAGGTACAGTTCATAGGTGAGCGATTAAGAAGTAATAATTTGATCGCAGAGAACCCCTGGGAGTTGCTTTTGCTTAACTGGACTGGGATGCACGAAGCGATGCTTCCCAGTCCCAGCTGCCGATTCATTCTTCTGGCTCAACAAAAGTTCCTGTTGCTTTCCCCTTGTCTTCCCGGTGTTTGAAGTGCAAGTACTACTGTTGGTACGCGCTGGCTGATCTTAAGATCGGATGATAAAGGCATGAATACATGAAGAAAATCCCCTGGGGATTTAGTATACGGGCGTGTTTGTTTTTGAAAATCCATGCATAGTAGCGAGCCTAACCAAGTCTGGTGAGGTCTGAAAAGCACCATTCTGCTAGCTCCCTGCTTTAAAGAAGTCCTAAACCAGGCCTTTTGTTCCCAAAACAGCATAAAAGAATTTGGGGATTCCTTCTACTTCCCTGATGATTCCCTGGATTGCTCACAAGCACCTTTTCAGACTTCGTGAGGGGAACTAGGAAAACATCTCCCCTTCCCTTTCTCTTTCTCCTTCTCTTTTGCCTTTGCTTTCCTCTTTCCTTCCCGTTGACCTTCCACCTTTCTTAGGAAGCTTTAATAGCCAAAAACACTGAAAGCATATAATTTCAAATATTGTTATCCACTAAAAATGGATCAATGTGTGTTTACATTTTTGAGAAACTATCTAATTTCATGTTCTTTCATTACTTTTCCTTAGGAGCCTCATTCAGCACACAGGCTGGACAGAGCTCATTTGAAAAGCAGGTGCTTAGAGACTGATTTTATGCTTTTTATTCAAGACGTTATTTACCTCACCCTCTTCAGACTCTGCTGAGAACAAAATTATTAATTTCTGTGTGGGAGGTAGAAGCACAAAGGGACCAAGTTTTTGCTTGGGACACCTGCTCTGGGGTCCATTAGATGTGTGTTTCAGAGTGCTGCAGGATGGGTGGTGCGTGCAGATCACAATCCCATTTGCCTGTGCCCAGGAATGGATGCTCCAGACTCCTGGACATCTGAGCCCAGATCCAATATGCTCCCCAAAATGAGAGCCATTCTCACAGTGAAAAACATTCACAGCCCATGCAAATGAGCATCCCGTGACTTAACTAGCACCATGCAGGAAATCCGTCACACCAACGCAACAGTAGAGTCACATTTTCCAGGGAACTCTATACTAGTCTTAATCATTCTCTCCCATTTCATATTCCTTTACCTCATTTACTAAACACGTTCCAAAAGATGAAGTTGAGGTCCTACAGAGAGATTGTTGCTTCCCGTGTGCAAAGCTGATGCATCTTGCTATGTTTCTGTTTTTTCAGTGTCAGAAACACTGGAAATACTGTACAAAATATGTTTGATCGTGCGATTACAAATATCACATGCATTGGACAGACAAGTGTTCTGCTTATTATACTTGCTGTGTCCTTTGCAATCCCAACAATTGTTTGGTAGAGCTAAATATTCTTTAAAAAGAGGAAATTGCATATACAATGGCAAACACTAAGATAGTGACCATTGAAATTTAATGTTGTGGCATTATACGGGCACTTTAGGAGGTGTCAGAAGAGTTTAGATCCTTTATATTTGCCTGCATAAAAGCCTGCACTCTAAGTTAACAAAATAATTTATGGCAATAGCAGGGTGTCAGCCTCGAGGCAGTTTGATACTAGAAAGGCATAGAGCACTTCTCAAGCAAGTTTCAAAACTATCTGCTGACAGATGGGTTTGGCTGTGATCAGCAGCCGAGAGCAAGGCTCTGTTCCACCAGCGCTGCTGGCTCTGCAGAAGGGTATCTGTTCACACCCCCCATCCCAGCTGGCTCTGGGCTTAGAGCTCATGGCACAGCTTGTCCCAGTCCCGCCTCACCCGCTTCGGAGTCCCAGGTTCTCCTCACCGCTGCACTCTATTTCTAACCCCCACTTCTCCCAAATCAACAACCCTTCTAGGTGTCCTCTTACATCTGCCTTGGCTTTTCTTTTGTCTGTATTGCCACACTTGGGCCAGGCTGGAACTGCAAGCGGCACATCTGCCCTCATCTGTGTTTTCATGGTCTCAGCTGTGAGCAGAAAGTTCAGGGAGGTCAAGAGGATGTTAGAGAAAGCGCAGTGTGGTAGTGGTGAGCCTGCACATCTGCAGTAGTTAAGTCTGTACGACCATAAGACTTCACAATTAAAGTATTCTCCACCACCATTTCAACTACTCTGGGTACCCATCACTACACTGGTACCAGAGCTACAGGGGATATCAGGTAGGATGTCACAGCTAAGGTCAATCTGGCCTTTAATATTTACAGCTTTTTTCTTGCTGTACAGAAATCACATTATGTGTCTATATAAAAATATAAACTTGCTCTATATGTTGTTATTTCTCAAGAGTACCATCAACTTTAAGTCACATCAAAGGCTGGGAAAATTTAACTTGGTCATGAATTTTTTTGTTCATGCTTTCATTGGGATGAAGTATTCCGAGAAACGCATTCCTGAGTAAAGCAACACTTGCAACATTGTGAGACCAGATAAGAAAAACAACAAGAAATAAAAGCAGCAGAGGGAATAGATAGGAATCCCAAATTTCAACTCATCTCTGAAAGTCAGAAATGATACTTTGCATCTGGCACAATTGTCTGCTATAGAGGAGAGTAACTGGGAAGCAGAAATGGAATTGGTTTAAAAATTTAATGATGTGCTAATAGACTACACATTTCTTTGATAAGCTGCTCTCTTTAAAAATTCCCTAACTATGCATAGCAATAGATTCCCCTTGTGGATCTTAGAGACTTGTAACAAATTATTACCTGATTATAAAATTCTCTGTAAACAGAGCTTTGTAACCTTTCCAAAAGACTGCCCTGCTCTCTTTACCTTCAGTGCAGAAACACATGTAACATTTATAGTGAAGGCAGAGAGCTTGCAACTCTCTCCAAGTTCTCTAACATGTTACAAAAAGCCCAAATATTTCTGTTTCTGCAAAGCAAAGCTTTCCTAAATTTGTGTTTACTTACATACATGAAAAGGTACACTGTGTGCTTGCCAGACTTTTTTATTTTTTGTTCATAAAAGCTTCAAAGCACTGAAAATCTCCATCATTATTTTGTTTTGCTTTTCTTCCCTTCTCTTGGCTAAGTCAAACTCATTTGGTAAGTCAGATCTGACCTCCACTTTCTACTTAGCCAGTTGTCTACTCTGACTGCAATAGATACAAATTGATTCAGTGTCATCTTGATAGAACAAGAAAATTTTGAATATTTAGGGAGGGAAGAGGCTGATTTTAATTTGTTGCTGAAGATGTAGTGAGCAAGGTGATCCATTGGGCCTTTTGGAGAGAGAGAAATAAATAATGAAGATAAACGCTGTAAATTCTTGAAACATGACTTTGTAAGAAAAGCCTGAGAAAAAGACTTCAAGTTGGACTCTGTGCTATCTCAGGCAATACATTTTATATGGCATACGTCATGCACATTAAAAAACTTCATTTGGTGAGCTGCACTGACAACTGGCTTTGTTCACCTTTGTTCTTATTTAAAACAGGTTGTTCCATGCAGCTGTTAAAGAAACCGTGCGCGCACACACACGTTTGCACACAGGCTTTTTTATTACTCCTCAGATCTTTCTAAATAAGTCATGCTGCCTAGGTTTTAAATTATTTTTCTCTTTACAGCATGAAAATCACCCTACATTGGGATCTGCTGCCTTTTGTGGAAAGATGATTCAAAAGTTTAACAAAAGCATTTCTGTGGGTTTGGTTTTTTTTTCCTGTTGCACTCTACCCCCTTCCTTTTGGTTTTCTGCTTTCTTAGCACTTGTGTATATCCTTTTGATAGCTGGAAAGCTCAGCATCTCCAATACTGCTGGGATGGTTTTAAGTAAAAGTGATTACAGCTGAAGCAGGACCTGTCTATGTCACGGTTATTGTTTCATAGTATGATTTGGTCATATTTTGTGAATAAGCACCAGGAGTCTCATAAGAGCCTCTTGTGGCCCTTCAACAAGAGCGCCTTGGGAGCCAGGGGAAAAGGTGTCCAGGATCTTAGACAAGTGCACTTGGCAGGATGCCACTTGCTGCCCTCTGTGCACCTACTGTTGTTAGTGCTGGCTGCTTCACCTGCCTGTGCTCAGTCAGAGCACCTCACTAACGCTGTCTACCTGCTCTGGGCTCCACCCTTGTTTTTCTAAATTACTTGCTTTTGATGTGCTAGGTGTTCATGGGGAAAAATTAGGTAGAAGAGTGAGCTCAAGGCTTTAAAAGCAAGGTGAACCATGCCTGTTCTCAGTTTATCCAGGGAGAATTAGTCTTTTGGGAGTGTCTTGGCCTCTTTTGCTCCAGCTGGGTCTAGGATGTGAAATTAAGCTTGACTGATTTTCTCCTTTCTGTTGCTTTTGTTCTGTTGGCCTAACCCTGTGTCTTTGCTATTTCTCATCCTTTATGGTCCAGGTCCATCAGTTCAGTTCTTGCCCCATTGCTCGCACTCCTGCTGACCTTTTCTGGACTTCCTTTTCTTTTTTGTGCTTTTTCTCACTGACCCTTCCTTCAAGCAAGGTAATCAGTGACTGACTGGGATTGAAAGGTACCTGAGTCCTACACCTAAAACTAAAGGTTCTCTACCTCACTGCTTCCCATTTCATACACCACTGAAATATAGTATTTGATAGAGTGAGTAAAACTAGTGGGCAGGAAAAACGAGAGAAAACAGAATCCAAAGAATTCATGATTCATTTTAATACCAAACAATACAAGTGGTGGTGTCTGGAGTCACCACGGGAGGGTCGCAAACATCGGAAAGTGTACCAAGAAGAAGAGTGACAAAGTTTAAAATCTGGATTTAGGAAATAGCATCATTAATATAATTGCATGCACTGGGCTAGTCAAGCATGGCAAAGCTCACACAGCTGTATGACAGCAATGCATCTTGAGAGCAAGTAACTATTCAAGTGGAGTCAATATAAAAACTCATCTCTGTCAATGCTGGGTCTGAGACTTTTTTAGAAATACAGCCTTTGTGTGTACTTGTTCATATCATATTTGGCCACCTTGGTCACAATGACATAAGAAGAATACAATACACACCTATGAAAGCAAAGAAAAATAAATAATCTTATGAAGATTCCTTCTTGATTTTTAAATTACTTTCTGTGAGTGTCATATCAATGATTTAGCAAATAATGAATCCTCAGAAAAATTTTCAAATGCTGTAAAAGAGCAGCCAGCAGCTGCTTTTATGATCTAAAGAGGGACTGATAGATTTTAATATCAGCATTGAGTAATCCTGGCTGTCACACCACATCGTAATATGCCATGTCCCAACTCTCAGTCTGAAAGGCTGTGAAGGTATTTCCATTAATTTTCATGCCAAGACCCTCAGCTCTTGCCCTGAACACAAAGGAGCACACGTCTGCCCACCACATCCATCCCACAACCCCACTTTTGCTAGTGCTTTTTGCCTGTGTTCTGGAGGTGCAGCAAAAATGGGCACCTCTCCCCTCAGGAAAAAAAAAAAAAGAAAAGAAAAAAGAAAAAAAGAAAAAAAAGAAAGAAAAAACCATCACAACTGTGATAAACCACCAAATAAAGCCCCCTACACCTACACAAAGCTTTTTGATTGCCACATAGCTATTTACTACAGCTCATGCAATTCTTAGGTTTGCTGATTGCGTTACATTTGTGCCTGTTGAGAAGCAATTAGAGAAGAGTCTGTCCCCACTGCACCCCTCCCCAGCCAACACACAGGGCCTAGACTCACTCAAGGTTTGAGCCTTCTATTTTAACCTTTTACTTCTAGTCGCTTAGATCAGAATCCAAAAAATACTCCCATAGATATCTGGAATGCAATCAACGAAGAATTTTAAAATGAAAAGATAAAGAAAACAAAAAACCCCCAAAAATAACACCACCCAAACCCAAACCAAAAAAACCAACCAATTCATGTATAAATTTGAATGTTCACAGGCATCGATTTTTGAGCAGATCTTCATTTTGGTTGCCCAAATTTGCTGTTGCACTGATAGATGATGCACTGATGATGGGTAGTCCCATCATCTTGCCTGAACCGAACATCATTCTTCACCTGAGGTTATTTGGGCCTTATTAAATACATGTCTTTAAAAGCAGGGGCCTTGTTCTGAGGACAAGAGAGACATGGGCTGAGCACAGTCATTGCACAAGAATAGGAGCTGTCAGTGCTTCCATTCAAAGAAACACTTACTTGCACCAGCCCCTGTGTATCACTTGCCACAAAAACGGCATGTGTAGTTTTTAGTTCTCTCCTCAGTGTGAAATAATTCTAGTTTGCACTACCCCTTTCCAAGATCATGTCCTGACTGTAGTCTACTGAGTATATGAATAGCAAAAAAAAAAAGGACAGGGAAAACTCAGGTTCTGAGATGGAGAGCAACCAAGGAGAAATTGGGTCAGTTTCATGCAGTAAGTGTGAATTAGAAGGTGCTGTGCTTGCCTTTGCCTTAAAATTTCTTTCTTCCATGTCTGTGTTGCCCTCTGAATAACAGCAGGGCTTATGCAATCTGGCCCTGTTGTTCTCTAATCAGGTATTCAGTCATTAGCTGTTGCCTTCCACTGAGCATCCTCTTTTACAAATCACTATTATTTTTTGTAATCTTATAGTGACATAAGTGCAGACGATACCTCATGTGCAAGGAGGCAAAAGTTTACAGCCTCCTTTGTAGAATCAATAGGTAATACTGACCAAAAATAATTCAAAACACAAAGGCATAATTTGGCTGTGGAAATTATGTAAAAAATTATAGTCGTTAAAACTACTGTTGTTATTGTTGTTATTATTACTATTATGGTTTATTATTATTATTGTTGTTGTTATTACTATTGTTATGATTACTATGATGAGCTGAAATGCATATAGGAGTTATATAAAAATATAATCTTTTGGGAAAGATGTATTGTTGACGGGTTAATTTTCTGGAGCGCAGACTCCCATGCAGAAGCTTTAATTCCACCCAAGAAACTGCTGTATGTAATACATTTATATATGCATGTGTAGACTTCTACAGGTACAAGCATACACACATTTCAGAGTTCCTACTCTGATTCTCATTAATCCCATTAATCAAGAAGTGCTCTACTGACTTCAAAGGAATTGTAACAATGCCAGCTTTGTGCTCATAAAATCCAGCATCAGGATTAATTATTTCCTAAGACCTGAAGTAGGTGGATGTAGAATGCATGGTGTGCTAATGGTGGGCACTAGGCAATGGTGCTTGCAACTGAAAGCAAGTTGGACCAACAGCACTTGTTCTGTCAGGTGAGGACATGAGCCAGTCCAGGACAGACTCTCCTCTATTGCAGGATTAGCTGTGCCCATGTCACATGAGCTGTCCTCCACACCGCCCGCCTGCCTGTCACTGCTACGGGCACTGCTCTGCCCCTGCTGGTTCTGGAAACCAGGGCTGTATCCCAGGCAGTAATTTTCAAAATGAAAAAAATGTTGAAAGCTATGCATCATTTTAAAACAAGTTAAGTCACCTAGGAAAAGCCTGACATTTAAATGATGAAAGAGAATACATCTATGCCTTTCTGGTTTCTCTGAAAATAAACTTTTTAAATGGAATTACAGGAACTTTTTTTCTATGATATATATACTTGTCACCAAGAGATACTTTTTCAGCTATGACATAATTGCTATCATCAGAAAACCATTGCTGTCATTCTGCTATAATTTAGCCTCATTTTCTGCTCATTTCTGTATCTTTCCTCATTAGGGCATTACATATTCAGCTACGTTACTATTAATCATTCCCTAACATAAGCAACTGCATAACAGAGCTGTGTAACTGATTTTTCAATTTCAGAGCTAAACCAAAAACTTAAAAAAATATTTTAAAAAGCTTAATTTTTGTCTCTCATTCAAGTGAAAAAAATGTTTCATGTGGATTTCAGTGAAACATTTGTTTGTTTCAGATCAGTAATTTCATTTCCATTTTTATCATTTTAAGAAAAGCAGGGGATAGAGAGGACTTTATCTTGGCCCAATTCACTAAACCAACAAGTGAAAAATCGTCCCTTTTTCAGAAGTGATCTGCCTGGACCAGTGAATTCTTCTGTCTGGGAAATTTGAATACTCAGACACTGACCTACAAGAATTTTCACCTCTTTGGTGAAAAGAACCTAAAATTATGTAAGTAACTTGTAAAAGTAGAACAATTTTTCCCAGGAAGAATGGGAACAGACACCCCAAGGAACCAGTGATGTGACCAGGGGGGCCTCCTCTGAGAGGTGTATTCAGGTCCCAACAAGTTGACAGAAGGATTGAACGTCTGCCATGGTCCAGGTGAGTGGCATAATCACAGGGTTATTTGATATGTTTTTTTGACTAGCTGGTCTTGTGAATTAGGTCACCAGATTTTCTTTGTTGACATTAATAACAGTCTTACACTCAAAAGGGTATGTCTTAATGAGTTTTTAAAAAGTTAGTTGAAATACTAACTATGGCAGCACAATATTATAATCAGGCACCTACTCAGGTACCTTACAAATATGTGGTGAATTATACATTCTGCATTTCTCTCCCTGCACATTTGAACAGGCCATGGCAAATTTCACAAGAATGCTTCATTTGCACCCCCTAATTTTTTTATTTCTGCTTTAAGATTTCTTCACGTATAAGCCTTAAAAACAAATGAAAACTGAAATGATGCAAATATAAAACTCATTATTGCTAATCTCCATTGCTGCTGGAGATTGAGGAATGAGAAGAAATGCACAATTTAGCACCCTTTTGGGGAACGAAGATGTAAAAAATATTACATCTGTCTAGGGTTAAGAAAGCTTCCATATAGGCTCACTGATTCAGAATAACCCCCCTAGTCAGATGATGTCTTGAGGTTCTTCGTACAAATGGAAGTTATCAGACCATGCATTACAGGTCTTGGATATTAGCAGGGCATTAGGGCAGTAGGTCATACACCTCACTAATTAGTCTGTGCATCTCTGCGCAGGTAAACTTTAATTTAAACATAAAGCAAATATCCAACACGTTCAATGAATGCCTATTATCATATATTTATACTTGTAAATAAGTGGTATCTATTTAAATTTTTTAGAAATTCACTGAAACCTGGCATTTCAACTGAAACCTGTTTCTAATCTTTCTGAATGAGGAAGCAATTTTCCCTACATGACCCTGATTCAATTCTTGTTTTCTTTGCCTAAAAAAATGACAACTTAAAAAGATGGCCTCAGTAGAGCTGTGAACTGGTATTTATTTCAGTAGTATAATAACTCTGAAACATGCCAAAGGCCTCTTAAATGTTGAAATTGTTACCTATTGCACCCTGGACAGAGATTGAGTTCATGAGTAGATTTTGAATGAAGTAATTTTTTCCCCCTGTCTGGCCCTGGGAGCATTTGAATTGATGATTTTAGCAAGCAAACTTGCTAGGAATAATGAAGTACATATAGTTTTGTATAATAATTCTCTCTTAAGGGCTGTGAAGCTGATGCCTACTTAGAAAAAATTTTGGAGGAGTAGCTGAAACAACACATGATGCCATTTTATATAATCCCAGAAGTGACTGAAAGACTGGACAGTTTTGAGGACTATCCAAGTGTAAAGAGATGGATTTGGATTAGTCCCAGCTCACATTGTGTAAGACTTGCAATACTTTCATATTGTTACTCCACAGTCAGATGTCACTGTTTGTTCTCTCATTTTCAAATTACCTTTGGAACCATTTTGTTGGAAGTTGGGACCAGATTCATTAGTTAAAACATAAACTTTGAGCTGTCGCTGCCTTGCTGTCAGCTAGAGCTGTAAAACAGGACCTGAAAAATGGATGACCTTCAGATTTACTTAACTGTGCAGAAATTGTATTTGTCATTGCCAGGTTTTTTAATTCATTTCTTTTAATAGACTACCACAGAATTTCTGATCTGTGATCCTGTGAATATATTACATTGACAGAAAATAACCAGCTTTTCCAAACCATACCAATAGCATGTCGGCCTGAAAGAAAAGAATAAAAATGCACTGCTGCCCTTGTCTTCTACATTATAATATTAAAAGTTTAGAGATGCTCTTTTTGAAAAGTAGACAGAGAGTGACTCAGTGCTCTACTAAGGCCAGTAATGTGCGGTAAGATGAGTAACCGCTGTAGGCAATGGTGAAGTCCCATTGGGATGGCTTTTCCTTTTTTTTGGTCACAATTTGGAAAACAGGACACAGAAACAATCACCATATGCGAAAAAAAGCCAGAGTACAAATATGGCTAAGAACTCTTGGGGGGAAAAAAAAGAAGATAGCAAAAATCTTTCTGTAAAGTAACTTAATTTCCAGACATTAGAGGAATCACCAACAGATTACAGTTACAGGCCAAAATCTGTGTTATATGTTTGGATCGTGTACCTCACCCCAATATTTCTATATGGGCCTCTTCTTACCACAGAATTTGGCTTTATGGTGGTAAATCACTGAGGTTTATAAGTCCTGAACACTTCATATTTTTGGCTCGATTGTTCTCTAAACAAGTAACTGACTGATGGATACTCTGCCCTGCTGTCTTCCCTCCAGCTCTTTTATTTTACAATCTTCATAAAAATCGAGGGAAAACACAAACTGGAAAGGCAACACACACAAAATCTCCAAGCTGTATCACACTCCAGCCTTTACACTTGCTTGGGTCCATGAAATACAGGGAAACAAAAAGGCAAGCCCTTCCCAATGAAAGGCTTGGTGCTGCCGTCTCGTGGGAAAAGGGAGAAGGGAAACTTTGATAATAAAAGCAGAAATGCAAGAAGGGGAAGAAAGGGAGTTTAAAATCTTGTTAACATCAACACTCCCATTTTTGTTTCAAGAGTGCTGTGTGCTTTATTGCTCACAGATCAGTTTCCTTTGCAGGTGATGTGGGCCCAGAATTACATCACCAGCAGAGCAGCCAAGAGCATCTCGGTGCCAGCATGACTGAAGCTGAGAGGAATGTATTATCACAGACCTCCGAGGGACTTGCCAGTGCATTCCTTGCTGGGGGTGCTGTGATGGGGGAGGCAAAGAGGAGACAATTTTACGTGAAGACTGAAAGGGAACTTTGTGGAGGAAAGATCTGGGGTCACAGTCTTGCTGTCTCCTCTAGGCAGATCTAATTATGGCCATGTACTTCAAAAAGAGGGTTTAACTAAAACCAGATTTATCAGGGCAATGCTTAGGAAGTACAGACTGAATCCTCAGCCTTGCCGTTGAGGAAAACATGAAATGCTTCAGAGCACTGAGAACACTGGCAGTGGTTGTAAAGAACAATTTGAAGCACTGAGGAAAGCAAGAACCAATATTAAAGCCTCATCACTTCAGTGAAGCCTTACAATAAAACATAATATCTATCCTTTAGCACAGATAACACTGAGATACTGGGTGTATATTTACTGATCCATTGTGTAGTGGGGTGACAGACTCTCAGCAGTCTCAGAGATCATGCTGGAAATGATCAAATTATTCACAAGGCAGTCACATGGATCCCCCATAACAGAGCTCCAACAAAGCCTTTCTGCCACATCACACCCTCTATTCGGCAACCCACATCCCATGCATATAAAAGAATTCCCCCGCCCCCCCCCCCCCATTTTTGCAGGCTTTCAGGCTATTTCTTCTATCTGTCCTGGATGGCAGGACTGGCTCAGTGGTCCTCACCGCAAGCCTCTTCCTGAACTGTTAAAATCAATGGGAGCTTTCCAGTGCTCTTGATAGCAGCAAAATGTGCTGTCAACCACCAGGATTAAAAGAAGGGCACATGAAAAATTTTTCAGAGATTAGCACCTCTAAAAATGTCAGCATTTTAAAACTCATCTCCTAGGTCGATCAAAACATCAAAGAAGTGCTGACATTACAAAGATCTCGACCCTTTTCCACCAAAAAAAAGCCCTGCTGATCAAATGGAAAAGTGTATAATTGATAAACTAAAGATTTCCCCCCACCCTGCCCCCAGTTCCCTAAAAGGGAAGGCAAGAAGGCTGGGACCAAGCAGCACAGAGAACAGCCAAGTACAATTTCATGTTAAGCCTGCTTAACACAAGAATTTTTGGGGTAGTGAAGTACCAATAACTGGTTTAGCTGTGCCCAGCTCAGCCCAAAGTCACACCACCAGCTCCGTCTTCAAAACACGGTTGAAGTCATGAGGGTGCCTGTGCTGGGAAGACTAATTTTATCCCTGAGGCTGCTTATGCCTGGTCTGCTGATGCCTGGTCTCCAAGTGCCCACTGCAAGTCAATGCAGTTCTGACCAGACCCTTCATTCTCCACCTGTAAGACCAGAGACTCCTTACAACCACCATCTGTCACCCAAGTCTTTGAGGGGGCCTGGGGGCTCTTCTCCATATCCCTCAGCCTCCTCAGGAGGCTCCAGGAAGATGTCTGCTTTTGCATTCCCTGGGATCAGAGATGCCCAAGGACAACTTGATGTTAGAGGAACAGCAGCTGAGGTGGGCAAGCATTGAAAAGGGAAATTTGATTGCATAGAAAAATAGAAAATACTGCCCATAATTTCAAATATCATTAAATACTATTATAGCATACTATAGGGAAAATTGCAAAACACTTCAGCCACCATGTCTGTAGAAGCACTTTCCACTAAAAGTACCATATTTCTTTCATCTCCACCTGGCAAATGGTCATCACTACTCTTTTCCTGTAACATGCCACCCTTTTCCACAATCTTTCTTCAGGTCAGTTGCACTTGGTCTTGCAGAGCCAATGCCAACAGTGAGGCCCTTTAGCCTTCTCCATTTACCTGCCCCCTGCCCCTAGCTGTCTACATTTTTAATATCCCAGTGCACAATTTTCTCTTTTTTATACTTTTCATGCGTCATTATTCTTGACAAATCGTGTTTTCCTGTTACTTCCTTCCTGTGTAAGGCTGACCTAATAATTAGTCACCCATAGGAACTGTTTGTTTTCATATCATGTTGTTGTAGATGGATTAGAGATAATGTATAAAAGTGCATGTAAAAAATTATTCCAAAGTAAATACATTAAGAGAGTGTTAGACATACATTAGAACTGAGGCATATTTCTGCTCTTAAAGAATTCCCTTTTTGCTTTGTTCAAACTTTCACGAGACGGCAAAAGCAGATGTGGCCTGTGAAAGTTAATGTAGACAATAATGTTTAGGAAAGATTGATAAAATAGTGTGAGGAGAGAAATTACTGAAATTACTTAGATCCAGGACAGAAGTTATTACTTCTCTCGTTGTAACAGACTCCTGTGAGATGGCCATCCTGCAGCACTGTTCTTCCTCTGGCTCACCCTGTCTCATTAACATTACAACTGCGAGTGCAGCAGAGTGGCTGACGGGCAAAGTTCAGCTCTGTGTCCCTTTTCGTTTTCATGGAAACTACAAGTCTGTTCAGCTCTTAATAAAATAACCCTCAAAGCACCACAGTAAAATGAATTATATGTATAGTGGTACTTATAAAACAAGAATGCCTATGCAGGACCTTAAAAATGCCTTTGGGCAGGTCAGTTCTCTGTCCCAATATGCAGACTGAGTATGAGTTTTTTGTATGCTTTAATCTGTTGCAACTTAATTTTTCCACTTCAAACTCTTTCTTTTTGACAAAATCTATTGCCACTTTGGGGCTTTCCTAAGAAGTCATCCTATCACCCTCTCTTTCTTTGTGAATATAGCCCTCAAAAAATACTACTTCTAGGTTTTATTACCTACAAAGATGTGGGTGCAGTCTCAGTTTCATGTACACTCAGAAAACAAAGGTAAGAAGTTGAGATCGTTTAAGACTTTATGCTAATGAGTGGTTTCCAGCCCGTCCTGATTTTGCTAATCTGCTCTGTAAGTGATCTGAGAGGAGGCCCTGAAGAGGGAGGTACATGTATCTTGGTTTTCTATGTTTAGCTACATGCCATGTTCTCTCTGCTTGGTCACTACTAACTTGATACAAATTAGTGTCATACACAAACAAAGTGGATTAAATAGCAAACATCAGATTTCTGGTGTTACTCAACATAAATCAAAAGGGCTTCAGCATTGCAATTATTCCCCTGCAGCCACCACTACAGAGACACTGGTGACTAAAGCCAGTGGATTTAGTTGCTGTTAAAGATCTGTTTTCAAGAGAAATTCAAATTCAAATTTTCCTTTTCTTATTGCTGTTTTTCCAAAAATTGTAGAATGTAGAAAACTTGAAGTTTGAGAGAGCAGGAAGGGTAAGAGAAAATACAGATATGGGACTTGATATCTTGGCAGTGGTAGGATACTGCACTCCTTGCATTAAGATAAAAAGCTCTTTAATCACTTCATTAAAGGAAGTCAATTCAACCCAGGTCATAATTGTAGACTGTTTAGTGGCCTTCACAAATTGAGAGGGAATAATAAGAAGGCAACAATTGTCAAGTTAATGTGACTGTAAAAATGTAAAGACGAATGTAAATGGTATTTTAATACCACTTTTGTAGCATTTTAGTGGCTGCATGTCCACACATACATGGATATTCAGCATAGAGACAAAATTTCACCTATGAGAATCCTATGTGAAGTTGGTACTTACTTGAAAATACAACATTTTTTATTTCTTAAAACATATATTTACATTTTTCATTTTCTACTATAAGAATCAATTTGCCAAGGTGCAGAAGCATTTTTGTTCCTTAAAGTTTGCCAGCCAACCCAGGAAAGTAAAGACAGAAAAAAACCAAAACTTATTAAACCAGGAAATATGGTCACTGTAGCTCATGTGCCACCTACTCAAAGCTGGTGCTGAACTGAGTTCAGGAAATACACTAAACAGTTTTGCTCCTGGCATTTTGCAAATGTCTGCCACAAGCCTGTGGTTTCCTCAAAAGCATTTCTTCTTTGAACTTGCCTTAAGTATTTTTCTTAGAGCCTTTCCTTTAAAAAAAAAAAAAAAGAAAGAAATACAACATGGATTGATTTCAAGCAATTTGGTGTAAGCACAAAAATTTCATATTGAAAAACTGAGACTGTTGCTGAGTGCTCAGTCTTCAGCTAAGGTAGGTGATCTTTCTTTTCTTAGAGACACAGAGAACAAATTACTTGTCCAACAAGCTGGATAAACACTTGAAAAAAAGAAATGTGGTGTGTATGAGAGTGTGAGATGAGCACTGCAGATAGTCTACCACAGGCTGGGCACATTTGGTAATGCATGATAGTATTTTCTTCCAGGGGAAAGATAACTTGCCTGAGGCACACGTCTTCAAAAATATGAAAAAGAATGCAAATGGTTTGTGACTTTGCAAGCCTAAATGCAAAGGGCATGGCAGAGTCCCACCACTTGTGTGCCAGTATCCTAATGTGTGTTGTGGTTTTCCTTACCCTGCCCTCCTGCTGTGACAACAGTGCTCCATCCTTCACAAAACTTAGTGCTTAGCTAAGCAAGCCAGTCTCAACCTTAGCCAGCATAAATAACATCTGATCAAAAGCTACCTGGAGGTGAACCCAAAACAGGCATGACTAATTCAAAACAAATTTGTTTCTTAATTCAAGCTCACACTACAGGAACATTCAGTGGTATTCCTCCAGCTCCAGACTTGCACAGTAACATGCTTACAAATGACATGAGTGGACCAACATTTACAGGTGTTTTACACGTAAGTTTAGTGTCATTTAAACACAGAAAATACCAGGCCGTGTCACTGGTGAAGGGACAAGCATTGGGACACTGGGGGTAGTCTTTGCACTCACCTCTCCCGCTCCTGTTCCAACAGGTTGGTAAAGTCATCGCTCTTGTTCATGTAATCTGTATGCTTATGTTTCTCATTTTCTAGCTCGTAAACTGTGCGACGATGGCACTTTTCTGCCAACAGGAGCTGTTCCAGCATGCGCCGGTATGTCTCTTTCTGCTTTTCTTCAAGTCTGTCCAGCTGGATTGTAGGAAAGAAGAACAGACTGTTTTAAAGGTCTCCTTGCTTACTTCATCTGATTTATTAACCAACAATGTTGTGTTTGGTAAATGCAAGTCCTGTAATTTTATGTCTTGGGTTTTACATAAAGCAGTGACTAGAAATAAGAATAACTGCCCCCTGAAAGTAATGATTTATTTGGATGACATATTAGCAATAAACGTTTACACAGTTTTCAGATACACAAAGGACAGAACTTCACTTAGCTTTAGCGTAACAAATAATATTGTTGCAGTGCAGAATTTCCCCTGTGGTGAGGTGCTATGAACACTTTCTTCATTTCACAGGGAAAAGGCTGTAGCTCAGACCTCAGATCCTGGGAGCCTGACTTCACACACCTATATGGGGAGTAGACACTTGCATGGGGAGCATAAAGTGTAGTCTGAAGGCTGAAATTTGAGCTATGTATCTTTAACATACCTGTAAGACTGCTGAGATAAAAGATCCAAATTATTTAGATTCAGTCCAGATTCAGTTTTACATTACCAAATACAATTCATTATAGCCCTAGGGGTTTCCCCTCAGCCTGTTTTTTGACAGAAATTCTCTTTCTTTATACATAACCTTTCTTGTCTTCTGCATTTTTTTATTAATTTAATATTCCAATTATTATTCAAGCAAACATTAAAACCAGGGAAGTATGTCTAAAAAGTTGCCATGGCATTCCAAATCCACCACAGCTATTCATGTTGCTCCTTTTGCTGTTTCTTGGGTGCAGATGACAAACTCCAGCCTCCTCCCTGTCAAAGCAGCCTTCAGCCTTGGTGCTTGTCTGGTTGCCTGCACCTGGCACAGTGGCTGGCAGAGCCTGCTCTGCCCACCCCCAACCCTTACCCTGTGAGAATCACATCTTCCTCAGCCCCAGCTGCCCCAAGCTGCTGTTGTTTCTTTCACAGGGTATCTCAGCAAACTGGGGGAAAGAAGAGAGCAGGAGGACCATGGCAATTTATTCTCCAAAAGCTGACCATAGCAGTCAAACAGTCATTGCATTTTATAAAAGAGCCAGGTCGGGTTCAGCTTTTGAGATCTTTTGCACGTAATTTTTCTATATTATTTCAACATAAGCCTTGTGAATCTGCACATGACGAAAGTTTTACACTGAAGTTCCTGTCAAGTTATCATATTCTTTAGGAAAAGGCCTTGCTAAGCTCTTTTAATCTTGTTTGACAGTATTTTATGTATGCTCCCACATACTAAGGTTTGATTTCCTTATTTACTATTATCCCAAAAGTTCCAGGAGATGTTTCAGTGAGAACACACAGTACAAAGATATCCCATGGTAGACACAACTCCTGGTGAACAAATTTAATGTTCTAATTGGATGAACTATGAAGATTTGGACGGGCTCTATAGTATGTTACATTGTATGTTGTTGCATGCTCCTTCCCCATGACCTGGACTGTTACGAAACTATGAACAGGAGCAATGGCTGTTTATTTTGGCATTCACACTGGCCTCAGACATTCTCAGGTCTAGTCTAATTCTCAGGTCTACTTGACATTCATTTATTGCTTAAATTTTAAAGCAAGGAGTCCTGTAAGTCCCTTTAGAGGCTGAGCTGACTTTGCAGTCCTAGAGTGTAAGTGATCTAAAATGAATATGGATTAATCATTGCATAAATATGGTCAAAGTCAATCTCTAAAGGTCTTCTTTTCTTAACTACCCTCAAGACAGTGTTCTACTATGCCAAGAAAATCAAAGAGAAGTTACCAGTGCTGTGAGCAGTAGGGGTTGAAGCCTATAATTGAAAGGCATTTAAAAACCAGAAATTTAACGCCCAAAGATTTTGGCCTTGCTTAACAGCACCAGCCCTAGGAAGCATACAGCCTCTTTATGGTTTGTGTTCAAATCCAGTGACTTCGCTTACAAATTATTCTGCATATGAGTGAACAAGATTTTGTTTTCAGTGTACAAATTCTGTGTATTATATCTGTATATATGTCTCTTGCATGCTTTTCACACATCCAAAATATATGGAGTCTCACTTCTGCTTAGGCTTCCCCCTGCACATACATAATGTTGTCAATCAAGAAGTTGTTACCTCTGAAATTGGTTTCTCATAGACGTCTTCCCCTATAGACTTTTCTTGGGCAAGGATGGCATCCCTGTGTAGCACTCGAAGCACATTCTCTGGAGTTGCAGACCCATAATGAGCTTCTAAAACTTCAGGTTTGGTTTTCTCTGTCTTCAGCATGTGGATCACATCCTCCCTTGCCTGTAATATTGCAAATCACTACCATAAGTCAACCTATTAGCCAACAGGGAAAATAGGGGTATTTCATATGTACAGACTG
The DNA here is from genome assembly GCF_017639235.1 of Corvus kubaryi. Lineage (NCBI taxonomy): Eukaryota > Metazoa > Chordata > Aves > Passeriformes > Corvidae > Corvus > Corvus kubaryi. The sequence continues at coordinate 11,775,976 of NW_024582091.1, forward strand.
CATACACAAAAATAAAATAAATTAGAAAAATGATGGGCTGTCAATACAAATATAAAAATTTTGGGAGATATCAGAGTAAGCATGAACTCTGCAATAGAAATTTTGTCCTTTAAGGGATGATTTATTCTGTTCCTGCATGACATTACATTTGAATGCTATGAATTTTTATCTGAGTTGCAGCTATAGCCAGGGGACATCATTATTCTTCATATACTGGATCTTATTTGTTGCCCATGCTGTTCCCTGAAGGGGATAAGGAAATGAGTAGAACAAGCAGCACCAGTGAGCTGAACTAATATTTCTCAGACAGCTACTTCCTAGTCACTCCCTAGCTGAATTTGTGACTAAATAGTCTTTTCATGTAACTTCTAAAATAATTATTTTTAGGTTTTCTTCTTTAAACAAAACCCTAGACATGTTGCAGACCCCATTTAACCAGCATAACTGGTGTCAGACATGGAAAGTCAGAGCACATCCCCCAGCAGTGGAGGATGACTGTGCTGCCGGAGCTGGGGCTGGCCCAGGGCCCAGCTCCTGCTCCCTGCCCCAGGTGGAAGCCCCCAGTTTCAGGCAGCATGAGCAAACATCTCAGCATGACCAGACAGCTCTGCAAGGCCCCCTGGCTATGAATAAGGGGCATTTTAGGGCTATGCTGTGGACAAACACTTAAGCCAGGGCTCTGTTTCTAATGATACTTGCCAACACCTGTTAAGCCATCTGTAAAATGGGGGCAGGGCACCTGCTTGTCTTTCAAGGCATGTTTATGAGGCCATGGTCCAGGGAGGGACTGTAAAACCTGCAAGTTTTTGGTGGGCAGAAGGGAGCTCCTGGATTTCCCTAGAGACCATCTTTCCCACAAGTGCAAATGGATGGGGGAGGAGAAGAGTATGGGCATTTTTCTCTTTCCTGCCCTTCTGTCAACCCCTGTGGGCTTGGGAACTAACTTAAGGGCTAAGGAAAGGTTCAGACATTTTAGGAAAAAATCCTTTACAAATTCTGCTCCTATGTAAGCAATGACTGTTTTAAGATTTATGAACTGACCAACTCTTCACTCTTTCCTGTGCCACTCATAACAGCATTCAATTCATCCCTTTAGCAAATCTTAAATCTTTACCCAGAACCATAGAGGCATCACAGCTCTACAAAACCACCTGCTGTTAAAATGAGCAAGAAAATAATTTTGGGTAATAGCAGACCCTTTAATTTTTTTTTTCATTTAAAATAGTCTAACATGAAAATAAATAATGAACTTGAAGCAAAGATCATGACATCTAATTAAGAACTAGCCCAATTACACTGTATAACATTTTGTAACCTTAAGTAAAATCTTTGCACATGGCTGCAAGGTAAAAAATACAAATTGGAATGGTATTCATGTTATTTCAAAATGAGAGTGGGAAAGGTTCATCACTCATGGATGTTACAGCTAAGTGAATTATGTGAGCTAGTCCCAAAGAAAGGCAGAAGAGCATATACACCTCACTACATCACATCCTGAGACTGTGCCACTCTCAGTACAGGAAAAATGTTATTTAAGGAAAGTTCTAGAAAGGTTTGTGAATGTATTACTTTTTTCTATCCCTGTAGTAATAACAGATGTCTTAGTGTCTTCATCACCATGATGCCAATGCTTTTATATTGAAAAAAAAGCCCTTAAAAAGTTCAATAAAAAAGTTCAAGCATGGGAGTAGGGAGGGATTTATAAATATCCAGATTTTATGATGTGTTGTCTTAAGCCCTTCTAGGAAGAGGCAGTTTTGAGGCCATACCTTCATCCTGGCCCTATGAAGTAATTTGGTATCCTGCTGTGTGCCTCAAAGCAAGGGCCCTGTGCCACAGGCATGCTCAGGGAAAGCACTGTGCAAAGGGAGCACGAACACAGAGGGATGAGGGAGCAGCTCCCTTCTACCTTCTGCACCAAGGCACACAGCCAATCATGTTGAAATGTCTTTTTGTTTTGATTTTCAGCACACAAAGCTTCAGGCCCCACACAGTCCATTCCTCAGGGACAGGCACACCTCAGACCCTAAGCTATTTGGGAGGGGAGGAGGATGAGTTTATTCTCTCATGTTGAAGCTGTTGGCCCCTGGATGGCATAATTAAACACTGACAAGGCTAGGCAGAGCAGACAGAGACAGCTCAGGATTGGTAATTTAACATTGCGAATAGGCAGAGCAAAGAGCTGGACTCCAGTCCCTGCAATGGTTATTTGATACAGAAATAGCTGGTGGAGGCAGCTGCTCTGCCCAGTGAGTGCCCCGGCCCCTGTTCAGTTGTGCACTGCCTGACTTTCCTTCAGGCCTCATTAGCCTGTCATCACTCACAATTAAAATGGAGCAACTTCAGCACAAGTCCCTGAAACAGCTAAGAATGTCCCTGATAGCTAAGAAAGGCTTCTGGATGCTACAGATTTGGGTCCCCCAAAAGCCAAAGGGACTTAAGCAAGAGGGAGCCAAGCCAGGGGAGTGGATGATGCTTAATGGAGGAACTGACACCCCCAGAAGGAAAATAGGTGCCCAACCTCAGTTCAGAGCTTTGAAGAAAAGAACATATTCATTTCTTCATCTTTAAAGGGAAGCAGTGACACACCTAGCTCCAAGGGAACAGGGTAGGACTGTCAGCACTGAACACCCCTTGTTGCAGCCCATGGGGGAGGGTACCTAGCCCAGAATTAGGCTGGGTGGCACCATCACTAGGGACACAGTCAGCTGCCCTCTCCTGTACAGCTTCTTTGGTACCCTGCACTCTGCTGGCCCTTCAGATTTGGATGGTGTTGATGTGGCAAGGTGCCTTCTGCCTTTTCTGGGCTCAGCCATTTCTCCTATCGTTATCTTTTCAAGGGTATTGGTTAATTCACCAAGTACTCTGTTTCAGTTATGATAACAGTTTTTTAAAAACAAACTGGCAAACAGACACACAGGTTGCTAGGAAGCACTGGACCAAAAAGGGAACCTAATGCTAATAATAAACTGGAGGCAAATTTGCTTTTACTTGGTCAGAAACAAGCTCCATCATAGGGAGATTCTGAATGGCAGATAACCTAGGCCAGAGAGAGATCCAGGCAATGTCCTAATTTTCCATCAGCCTCTGGGTTTGTGAATTCCAGTTAGTCTCTCTGAAACTCCTCAGGATAATATAGAGGGAAGGAGCTGAAACAGCATGCCTGTGTATCTTGTGATTTCATGTTTCTCCCAATGACTAATTTTCCCCTGAAACAACTGGAAGAGAGGTCAGATAGAGATGTTTTCTTCCAACGTATAGTGATCTTCGGGAAACAGACCATTTTCAGAAAACAAGTCAGAAAAATCCTGCAGAGGAACACTGGGGCTACTTTAAAATTCGTACCTGTGAAGAGGCATGAGAGGCTCAAAGTGAGGAGCCCTAGCTAAGAAGAGGGGACTTTGCTGGCAAGCTGTTTCTACTGATGAACATCTACTGCTGGTGCCTCCCTTGTCCCAGAGCACAGTGCTGTTTTGCATAAATCATAAGCTAGGAGACAAACACAAGGAAGATATTTCAAACTGCAAGTAAACTTGCATATGAAACCCAGAGAACAGTCTTTAGCTGTTTTGGTAGAAGGAACATGATGTTTGGCACAGGAAAACCATCTCTCAAGTCCTGTTCTTGTTTTGTTTTGTTTTGTTGGTGCTGTGATGAGAAAGAGCATCCAGGCTTGAGAAGACCACATATTGCAACAGCTTGTAACACAATGAAACTTATTTGCAAAAGTCCAGAGGACTGCAATTAGTTAGAGAAGCTCTTTAAAGTCAAAATACGGAATTTAAAAAATTTACTTTTATTGGTTTTTTAGTACTTCAATTGTCCTGCAGAAAACTCCAAGCTAACTTTCTATCTATACTGTTCAGACTGTGAGTTCTTGAAATAAAGAGACTTTTTCATTAATAAAGTGTCCCAAGTACCTGATTCTCTAAGTAGTAGAAGCAATAAAGACAAATCAAAGATGTACTATTTTAACTCCTTCAGTTACTGCTACTGATAGAGGAACTGCAAAGTTGACCTATGTCTAAGCCTTGTTTTATTTTTACTGGAGGTGCCAAAATCTAAAGGTTGATGACTTCAGTTCTTGAGTACACCCTTGGGGGGGCTGAGGTGCTGTGGAGCACTGCTGTCCCACAAAGTTTTCCTGCTCTCCTTTCCCTCCCTTCTATTCCCCACTCATGAGTGCACTTACCTAAGAGGTGGGGTCTTCATTACTAACTGGGAAATCCAAGACAGTGCTCCCCTTCTCTCATGAGTGCATGCTACTTGCCCAGATGGAAGGCTGATGAGGGCCCACTCATTGCAGGGCTATCCTGAAACACTCACTTTTTGGCAGACTAAAGTAGAAGGACTTTCTTTCGCTCACCAACTTGAGCGGAGGAGGGGGCTGTGTTCCAAACCTCACTTTACTACGTGCCTAGTAAAATATTTAAAAGATATAGAAAGGATGTAAAGAGGTTTCTGCATAAAATTGAAACTATTTAGGAAACAATAGCTTGACTCTGCTGCTTGTAAAAGGGGTCCGGCAGCCTAGCAACGAGATTCTTGGTCAATGGAAAGACTGTTACACAAGCTGGGCGTTCAGACGTGCTTCCTCCTCATGCCCTGCCCTGCCAATTTACTACAGCCCTCTCTCCCCATTCCCACAGTCTTTGGCCTCTCCCATGAGCCTGCTGACAAAACTCAGCACCCACTAAACGGGGAATTTTTGCCACAGGCCATTTGTCACCTGGGAAATGGGAATGAACTGATCAAACTCGTTTCATATAAGGCATCTTATCGGGAAAAAAATTCAGTTGTATTCAAGATGGGCTGAATGGAGTCGAAGTAATCACTGTCAGCTAAGAGTAAAACCCAACTCAAGATCATTTGCCGGTACATGTCCTAAACTCTTCTCCTGATTTTTTTTAATAAGTAGCCTTCCTGCAAATTCACAGTGTGTCTCTCTCAAAATCAGTTACTGGTAACTATTACCTTCATAGCTCCACATTTGGAGGCATCTAACTACTTTAGAGAAATCTCAATATTTCAGTAACATGACAAGAATCCTCTTAATTAGATGAAAGAAGTTTTGAAAACTCAGGAGCAGCATTTACAAGAAATGTAATTATGTAATATTTGGGCAGTCTGATATTTCCAGCTTTTGAGTATTTCTTTTCTGGTTATGAAGGCACTTTGTCATACCTACACAAGGAAGTGCACTAAGTAGCAGATGTTTAATATTTATGAAGTTGTATTTGTCTTGCCAGTGATTAATGATGAAAAAAAACCACCGAAACCACAGAGAGGAGCCTTTACTTCTACTTGTGTTGTTGTTCCTTGCATCGCACACAGTTCAGGTTATTTATAGCGCAACAGCTGCTCTGTTCAGCATCCGAAACTAGATAAGGTCGCAGGTTATCCATGTAATGTTGGGGTCTTACCAGTGACTGATTTCCTAAATTCCAGTAGGCTTTACAAATGTTTCACCCAGAGTTAATAAACATCACACTCAAGGCATCCAGAGGGAGATCAGGAGAATGGTCTCACACTGCTTTCTGTGCTATCCAGGACATGCTGTGTTGCCATCAGGGCAGGAATAGCTGTATTTCTGAAAAGTCCCATTAGAGATCTCAGAAAGTGGATATCCGTAGCTTGGTTAGTTGACTTTAATGAAAGAAAGCATCTTCAGGCAGGTGTACTCAAATACCTGTATCTGAAAAACTTTCCTAACACTAATCCACTTGTCCCTGTTTAAGACCACTAACTCCCCTTCGTTCTTATCTTAAGAGGAAACAAAAATAATTAGAAGGAAAGTGTACTTTCATAATTTTGTGTCATAATACTTTAAAGATGTATGCATGCAGAACGTAATCAAAACTACTCCTGACTGCTGGAATGACACTTTTGTTAAAGGCCTGGTTGCTCACTCTAGCCCTTCATACTGCTATAATGACTGGGTGGCAATTTGCCTTCCCGAACAGTTATACTTACTGTACAAAGCATGTTTCAAAGCAGGGAAGTCAGATGCTCTCCTGAATATTGCATCATACAAAGCTCCTTTTTGCTAAAAATTCAGTAAATATTTTTTTTCTCCTATACCAGATATCTGAAGCAGCCTTGTTTGTATCACTTGCTCAGTGATAATAGCCATGTAAAATCCTGGCTAATTACATAAAATCATAGAATCATAGATGTCCTGAGTTGGAAGGGACCCACAAGGATCATCAAGTCCAAATCCTGGCCCTGCCTCGGGACAGGACAGTCCTAAGAATCACAGCAGGTGCCTGAGAGCATTGTCCAAACACTCCTTGAACTCTGTCACGTTGGTGCTGTGACCACTTCCCTGGGGAGCCTGTTCAGTGCCCAGCCACCCTCTGGGTGAAAGAATCTTTTCCTGATATCCAACCTAAACCTCCCCTGATAAAACTTCAGGCCATTCCCTCAGGTCCTGTCACTGGTCACCACAGAAAAGAGATCAGTGTCTGCCCTCCTCTCTCCCTCATGACAAAGTTGTAGAATGTGATGAGATCTCCCCTCAGTCTCCTCCAGGCTGAACAAACCGAGGGACTCCAGCTGCTCTATGGTTTCCCCTCTAAACCCTTCACCATCTTCATAGCTGTCTTTTGGACATGCTCTAATTTTGGACATGCTCTTGTATTGTGGCACCAAAACTGCACACTGGAGTCAAAGTAAGGCTGCACCAGCAACATGAATACATAGTTTTTCTTGCAAAGAGGACTTTATGTACAGCAAAGTTTTTTTCTCGCCTTTCATCTTAGCTTAATTTCCTGATACTTGAAACTGTGAATTTCACTTGCATGAATTTGTTTTAACTTTTCTGTATCCAAGTCTAGGTACACAGTGTACTCTGGAGGTAAAGAGATGGCTTCAGTGATGGAAAGTGATCATTGTTGATTGTTGATTTTGTACAAAGGGTAAGTGAAATATACATCCAGAAATACAGATGATCCCTCATGACTCTGAGGATATTAAACAGAACTGTTCTATCTTCTCCACACTGTGCAGAACTTTCTGGCCTTGTATGAAGCCTTTGGAGCGATACCCTGTATTTAATTTTATTGTGTGCTATCTTTCAGTGATAACTCAGAAAGCTCTTCTAAAATCAATACTGGAGAAGAGGCACATGATAGACCAGCTCATCCACTGCATAAATCTTCTGAAGTGGCTCCAGAAGAATTACATCAGAAGTTAATTTGGCCTCTTATGTTTGAAAAACTCCCTGCTAAAGATTGCAGAGCTGAGGAGAAGCAGCACTGAGCAATGTATTTCTTCTTCCAGCAAGCTTCGAAACAGATCAAATGAGCACTAGAAGACATCTGTCTGTTATTTCCTGCCCACATAGCTTTGTTCTGCTTTATTGCCAGAGCGCTCCATGGATGATGTCACTTTTTTTCTGAAGAAAACAGGCCACCAGAGCCTTTCACTGACATAATTAATTATCTGTAGCCTGGGCCACAGCCAGCAAAATTCCCATGGCAAGGCCCTGAGAAGTATTAACTCCACACTGCTTGACGTTTTCAGAATTATTATGGTCTGGGATACCCTCTCTTGTCTTTTCACACTGAAAGAGTGCTTTGCTTGATATTATCAAGCCGTGGGGCAGTTACTGCAGCAGATAGAATTACAGTGTCATGATCCAGTCAGCACAGAGACACCAAGGCGAGGGGTCCACTGTTAAGTTAAGTGCGTGAATCTGCATGTTGGGATGTGTTCTATATGCTCCAGCAATGCCTCACAATGGCTTAACCCACTGTTTTGGGTTTGCTGTATCCAGTCATAAAGATTTTGTCTCAACCAACATTACCTGTGTAATATTTTTCACATGACCTGAAGCCCAGCAGCAAGCAGAAATCACAGATTGATCCAACTAGCCATCAAGTTGCCATGCTCCTTTTGTAACCAGAACTTATTTTGTGATCAGTTAGCAGCTCTTTAAGAGGAAAAAGAAGTGACTAATGAAAGGGCAATAAGAGAAAAAGCATTTCTTTTCCTCTTTCTTCTGTTATAATCTGGCCCTATTAACAAGTCTAGACCAAGACACAAGTGATCCATGGATCATGGACCTCTTTCCTGTGCTTCACACAGAAAATTAACCCCACCATGCTCCAATTTCCATTCCATAAGGAAATAATATTTCTCATGAATGAGATTTAATTCCCAAGTATATACAAGATCTAGATATGCTATGAATACTACAAAAAATATGGCACTCTAACATCAATATAATTGTTTTCCTATTAATTTTTCCCCATTTGTTATATTCTTTTATTTCCTCCAGGTTCATGCTCTTCTATACTATCATCCAATTTGTTGAAATCCGTTGGAAACTAAAAAGTATCTTCATTAGACATGCAACTCATCTTGTCTAAATTGCTCTTTGCAAGTGCTACATTGATGGTATAAGGAACAAAAGCATCTGAAATTAGGTGCTCTGACCTGAATTTCAGGGATGTACTTGAAGCTACTGCTGTGAGTACCCTGTCTCCAAGAGGAACAAATCAGCCCAGGCATTTTTTTTCCACAGTGATCTTGCTGCCTTCTGGCAGCAACAAGCACACAAGGAGCAGGATGGAGCAAGACAAGCTGGAGCCAGCAGGGCTGTATCCACCAGGATGATGAAATCAGAGGCAATCCTTCTGCCTCCTTTGTGGAGACAGGAGCATGTGGGACACTAACAGACCTAAGTGTGTGTACATGTGTAATAAACTGTATACACAACTTTCTCTCTTGTCCAAGCATTTTGTTGGCTTCAACAAGATGTTTTTGAGTACTCTGTGCTACACAATGTGCATTCAAATTACTGGTGGCTGACGAACAGGCAAGAACAGTAGGACTGCATTACTGCAAGCACTCACCAGCGTAGCCAATTATTTGAACGGAGGAGTCGTCAGAGGAAACAAGAGAAGTGGCACAAACTCTTGGTGTGAAGCAACTAGAGAGGGTGGGCAATGAAAGGCACAGAGTGAGAGCTCCCAGCCATGCCCACGATGCCCTCACAGCCTCCAGTAGTCTCCAAAATCCCCCTGATTCCCCCCAGTGTCTATCTTTCCCTTTGTCCTCCCCAAGCCCCAGCTGGACATCCTTTCCCCTCTCCATCCTCCCACTGCATTTCCAGGAATGACTCTGCAGCCCTTCAAAAAGATATTTTACCTGAACTGCTGAGATTGCCTGAGCCAATACAGGAGAATTGGGGTTTCATTATGAGGCCACATCAGTATTTCTCTTTCTAACTTGTTTAAACTTGAAGGTGACAAATGTCTGAAAGTTACCATGGAACTGTGAGTTAGTTCAGTTCCACTCATTTTTCTGATATGGAAGAATTTATGCTGGTTTTTTGCAAAGAAAACCAGTAATTTCCAGGATAAGAAAGACATCACTTGCAAAATCCAAACCCTTCCTGTCTCAGGAAAGGACATCCCTTCATAGTGCCTCCCTCAGTAGTGCATCATTTTGGGTGTCACATCTGCACAACCCTCTGAAATAAGTCACTGAGTTCACTTTATTTTGGACATCATGCAAAATTCTGCACTCAAGCCAGCAATTTTGTAAGATGTGGCAAGACACGGGATGTTCAGTAGGACCCACAGTTTTCTATGTGAAAATCTTACATTTCTTTCTCTTTAGTCAACCAATAGGTGGAGCCTTTAACCCTAGAAACAAGACACTTTCTCTGCCGTGTTGGCACAATTATTATGTAAAGACTTGTATTTGCTTTTATTAAAGCTTATTTTGGGAGAAAAATAATCTGTCTGGACTCAAGACCTTATCTGATCCTCAGCTAGAGAATGAGAGACAAAAACTTAATAAATACACAACTGGGGCAGCAAGTTAATAAAAACAGATTCATCTACCACTGCAACGTTAAATTAACAACTGGTGACTCAGAGTACTGGACAGCATTATGACACATAAGACATATGCTCATTGCAAGCTCTCCAAAGAATCCCAGATATTTTAAAGCCAGAGAGATCATACATTTAGCATAGATTGCAAAAGGATTGGCCATGTGCTCTCTCACAGAGTGAACCTTCTCTTAAGAAAAATGAGAAAGATGCAAACTTTTTCATTACTGTTGCACTGAGTATACAATTTCTATTAAGTGTAAATAAAAAGAAAAATAAATAATCAACTTATATCAGTTATTTAAAATTAATTTTTAAATCTTGCAAGAGAGGATCAGTTTGGAACAAGACCAAAACTTTAAAAAGGTGGTTGTGGGAAATTATGTTGTTTTGAACAGAAGACTTAGAATTTTTGGAAAAAAACCCCAAGCTATTCATACTGTTCCTTCCATTCTAGATAAGATGTTCAGTGGATCAGAGACACTTGCCAATTATTCCTCTCTCTTCTGATCCTTCAAGCCTAACTAATGCAATAGATGTAGCTCTGTTAAGTACAGCTCAGGCATTAATAGAGAAGGATGTTTTTGTGAAGTGTCTGTGAAAGAGGTCTTCAGGCTACAGCTGTCCAATGACAGTGATATTTTATTGAGGATTATTACTTTGAAAAACATGTAATTCTAAGGCAATTTTGGTACCAAAGAGATGGATGGCTATCACCACTAAGGTTGATAGTACCTCTGCCCTTAATTTCAGAGGGAGCTGGAAATTGCCTAAATAGCACAATTTAACTATATTTCAGTATACTGTCTTACCTTTTTTTTTTTTTCCTCTAATAAAACAGCTGGGTTCTGTTTTATGATTTTGGGACTTGCTAGACAAGTTCTTCTTTCCTCCTATGGTATGTTCTGCCCTTTGCACAGCAGTGAATGTAAGCTACAGAAAATAAACCATACTATTCTGGACAAAATTAATCTCTGGTTATAAATTATTCAATAAAAATAGAAGAGAGCATCTGTGGTCTGAAAACATTTTTTTGTGTGTGTGCTGCTAAAGAATTCTTCACCAGGAAAACACAAACAAACCAGGGGTCAGTAAGAGAGGAGAGAATTTTTTAACTCATTGTACTGATATGCCAGACTGATATTTTTAGGGTTTGTTTTTAGGCTCTTATTTTGCTACACTGTGGATACCATCTTTCCCTTCATTTTCTTGCCTTTTTTATGCCCACTTTCCGTGTCTCTAGCTTGGCTCCATTTATCTCTGTTGTATTCCCCTTTTGCTTACACTCTTTTTCTTCTATTGCCCAGCCTCTTTCCCCTCATTCCATTCTCCTTAAGTCACCCCTCCCTCCTCACGTTAACCCTATCTTCTCTTTTTCCCTGTAGCTCTGTACATGCCAAGGTTTTTCTCTTGGGGAATTTGTATTTCATCTGTATGATATGGTCATAAGTCCTAAACTATTTCAATTCAATCAAGAAGACTTCACAGATACCTTACATGCACTTTTCCCTGGTGTTACCTATTCTTTCTGCCTTGGCTCATCTGCAGCTTGCTAATCTCTGCTATTTTGCTAATGACCATTTGGAAACTCCTTCTTGTCACTGCTTTCTCTGGTGCCAAGGCAACTTGCCCCAGCTTTCTCTTCTGATTTTGGTACTGGGCACAAGAAACACATGTCTTCTACCCACCTATCTATCCCATATTCCTTGCTTGAGCTTTCAGGCAGATCCATATTTATTAATATTAATGCAAGAGTATTAGAAAAGGCACTGAAGAAAAATATAGAAGTTTGTACAGTGTTTTTAACTAAACAACAACTAGGTGCCTCCAACAATGTTGTTACAACATCTTGGAAAAGTCAATACAAAAGCAGTTTGAGGCATTACATGCAGCAAGAGGAAAAAAGAGAGAGAAAAACATTGCAACAGCTACACAGTCAAGTTCTCTTGCTTGTACTAGTCAGACTGGCAAGTGATGGGAAGGCCAAGTAATGCCATGTCTTAAGAGAAAGGCAAATATTAAACCAAATGCACAAGGCACCAGTGAGCTCTCTCCTTCAGCAAGCATCATGTGCAGTTCCAGCTACAGACACTCAGAAAGGTGAACCCAGGGTGTGACTGCTGCTGGTCAAGGGGTGATGGAAGGCAAGCAGAGTCTATTTTCCTAGAGGAAACTGGAAGGATGTGGTACGGCTAGCACAGCAAAAACAAAGGCTCAGAGGATGCAAGACTGCTGTCTACAAACACATCAGGCAGTAAAGACAGGAGGGAGAGATGTGGGCTTTGAAAACAGGATCACTGCATAGCAGAGTTTCATAAAGGTTTCACTATATATAATTAAAATTGCATTAGAAATTAAAGGGGGAAGTTATCTAAACATTAAAGCTTTTCAGTTCTGGAACTATTTTCCAATAGGAGTAGTCAAAGTAAACAACTCACTTCATCTTAAAACACAGCTTACTAAGTTAACAACAAAGGTTGAATGGAGTGCTTGCCTAAAAAATTACATGCTGGGACTTGATATACAGTTTATCTTCTACAATTTTATCTCCAGAATTCTCAGGTCAGTCAATGCATCTGCAGTACAAGGATGAGGAAAGCCTGGGTTGGGAAGTGACAAATGGTAGAATAAGAAAAAAGGTCACAACTAGAGAAATAAAGAGGGGAAGAAAAGTGAATAGGGAAATTTAGATCTTAGGAAAAAGAACGTAACAGGGTGATTATAGAATAAAATGTATTTTTTAATATGTAGCCATACAAAAGGGAAAAAAAGTAGAAAGCAGAAAGACGGAAACAGTAAAGAATTTTCCTTTCCTTTACATTTACAAAGCATAGTTTTCTGATAGAAAGACAGTAAAATACTAATATACCTTTAAAAATTGTTAAAATGCTATGGCTAGTTTATCACCTATATCCATGTGAGTTACTTGACTTTAAGAGAGAGGATTTTCCTCGTGGCAGGATGTGCAGCCACTGATACCTAAGTGTCTCATAAGGACCTTACCAGAGAGAACAAAACAGAGTCCTCTGGTAACGTTTCCCTGATCCACCCAGCTGGAGAAGAAAGTCTTGAAAGTGAGCTCCTCCTGTCTCTGTTGGATGAGAGAACTCCTTCCCCCAGCCTCCCATACCTGCCCTACAACAATTGCTCTGGCACCTCGTGTGAGCACTCAAATTAACCCTTAAATGCAGTCTTGAATAAATACTGATAAGGAATGGACTTCTTTGACAGCAGAGTCACTTGGTCTCTCCCTTTGAAGGAGGGATGCAATATAAATAGGTTTACCTCTGAATATTTTCTACACAGTGTTTCCCTTCAAATATCAAACCAAAGCAAGTGTTATATTTGACCATTTGGAAGTCAGGACTTGTCAGAAATTGTGTCTTGTGATTAATTTATGTATCACTTGTATATTAACCTTACTGTTCCCCAAGACATCACATTTCACATATTGCCCATCTGCACCTTCAGGTCTGCAACAGAGGAAATGTGCAGCTGACACCTAAACATGTATTTCCTTTACACCCCATTGCTGCATGGCTCTGAGGAGCTCTGCTCCTCGACAGTGCCAGGCTCTCAGGAAACATCTCCCTCAGCCCTAAAGCATGCAAGGGTCCTCAACAGGAGTGGGGGGCTGAGCTGCAGGGGATGAACGCCATGTTGGCACAGGAGAAACACAGTAAAACATGGACTATAATAAAGGCCTTGAGCAGAAAAGTTGCTCCTTTTTAAATTGGTGTGAAATATATAGGAAACTGTCTCCCAGCCTTCAAATGTCCTCCAGCAATAGGCACAGAATCCGGATAAGAAATTATTTTTCTTGAAAAACCTAATGATTTGTAGTGGGATGCTGTCTTTATAAATATACTTTTATTACTGTGGTTTTTTTCCCAAACATGCAATAAAAGAGTGAATCGTAAACATGTAGGAATACTGCTCCTCATTTCCTTTTGGGCCCCTAATCAGGAAATGTTGAAAATCAGTGTTGGTATTGCTGAAGATTAATGGCTGCTGCTCAGAAACCATACAGAAAAGGAACATATTCCTGCCAGGACAAATACATAGGCCATTGGACAAAAATCTGTGAACCACAGATAGGATTATATCATCATTGTAAAGATCCATACTGCCTGTCTTGCTCTGCAATTAATAATATTCACATGTGGGTTTGACTGAAATCACTGTAACAACCAGACAAATTAATGTCATGCCTTCATGGTCTAATTTATTCTACTGGTATTTGAAGTTTTCTTTTCAAATCAGCTTTGCAGTATTTAAAAATTGAAGTTTTTTCCAGGGATAAGAAGCAATCCTTCGTGGATTTTTTGCTACTATATGTTCAATATGGATTTAAAGACCATGTAATCACTACTTTTTCATATGAGCAGTTAGATCTCACAAGAGAAAATATACTCCACTGAGCTATAAGGCCATTAAAATAAGCCCCTGTCATCAGTTCATTTGCTTCCCACTCTCCCTCAGAGAGGCCATACTTAAGAGTTCTCCTGCCATGTACGTTGGGACACATTCTCATCACCGCAGCTTCTGTATACTTTTTCTTCTCTTTTGTTTTCTTACAAAATAAGGCATAGGCTGCGGTGACCTCAGATGTTTATGGAAAGCTTCCCTTCTCTGTATTCAGTAAATGCACAGAGTCCAGCCAGGAAACATGAAGACAGGTAGAGACAGAAACTAAAGCACAAGCAAGCTACCTGAGAGTATTATAATTTTAAAAACCAATCAAGTTTAAAATTATGACAAAAATATTGCCAGGGCATCTCTCCATGATTTTCTGGCAGGTTTGCCTTCAAAATGAAGAGCTGGGGCATCAAGTCATAAAGTAAGTGCTCAATATTGATACCAAGAGCAATGTGGTGTGAGTCTATGTCACCAGATGATGTGAACAGTGAAAAAAGCACGTGATGCATATGAATACATTACCAGTTTACCCTGCTAACCCCATGGTTGTCATGACCAGGTTACCTCCTATGGCTTAGCTCACTGTTTGAGGGTTACAAGGCAGTGCCACCCTGGTGGTACAGGCATAAGATGCTCCCTGCTCATGACTGAGTAAACAGTCATGGTATTTTATCCCATTTTTTTGTTCAGAAAATAATGGATCTCCCTACAGGTACAGCCTGATGTTATTCTCAAAACAAAATCTTCTTACATATGCCTAGATAATGTTTGCTTTGCCAGTATTGAAATGACTTCAAAATAAACCCACAGTTTGATGTGTCAGTCCAACAAAAAGCCAGCTAGCCACCAGAGATGTCTGAACAGATCTGAAAATAAAAAGCCATGAAATGACTTAGTGCATTAGGTCACTGTGACAGCCAGGAGGTAATACCAGAGTATTTACTTTGGCTGGAGTCTTCCTTGGCTCATCTTCATTTGTAGTGTTAAAGACAGGCTCTTCATCTAAAGCCAAAGTGCTGTAGCTTGCCCACTTCAGAAATGGGTCAACACAGGTACCAGGGAAATAACTAAAATGGGGGGTTTTGAAATGAAATTAAAAACCCCTGTGGATTAAAAATAATTACTCTCATCCCTGCCTGGCTGCAAGGAGCAGAAAAACAGATGCACTCTACAGCTACCAGTGTGGTTGTCCCCACAACCTCCTGTCATGCCAGGAAGCTTTAGCAGTCCTTAACATCTCCTTGGGACCTGTATATATGAAAACCTCTAAAAGTATTGTCCAGAACCTATCC
This sequence comes from Corvus kubaryi, assembly GCF_017639235.1. NCBI lineage: Eukaryota > Metazoa > Chordata > Aves > Passeriformes > Corvidae > Corvus > Corvus kubaryi. The sequence continues at coordinate 11,791,532 of NW_024582091.1, forward strand.
CCATCATCCCCAGAGGGATAATGAGAACACAGGCAGCTCTTCAAAGGTTGTGTAACTACCCCACAAAGTATGGTGAAGAACAGGAGAATTACTCAAACAATAAAGACCACATTTATTGCCACACAGGAAACATTAGTGACTTTCTTCACCTCCCCTTTCCAGACCACAAAGGTGACTTCAGGGTAAATCTTTCTGAACAACATGAGCATGATACATTTCTATTGAGGTTTGGCTCTGTTCACCACAGAAGCTGCACGCTAGCTCCATCTCTAAGGAAATTATATACACAAGTTTTTGAATAAAGTAAAATGAAGCACTATAAAAATGGTTACTTTTCTCTAGTGATAATTTCTTTTTTCCTTTGCAAAATTGCATTCAACAGATTTTCTTCCTTTTTTTTTTCCTGCAGCTTTTCATTGGAAAATGACTGTTCTCTGACAAAATTATTTCTTTTGAATGCATACTTCTTGTAATTTGAGAGTAGTTTCTGACAAACTAGAGGTGAATTATGTGCAGAAAAAGTGATACTTAATGATACTTAGTGAGATGGAATCTCAGAGTTACAGTAATGGTGCCTCGTGTACCAAAGAAATTAACAGAACAATTGCTTCTTGTATTCAGATAAGATGGTAACAAGTTCAACATTAAAGTGATAATGTTATGAATGTGGGTTTCAGGGGAAAAGCAAAGCCTCATATGAAAAGCTAAATGGTAATTGTTAATTAGAATAAAGGGATTAAGACAAAATGTTTTCAGACAGGTCGGGTAGCTTTTTTCTGCTTGTCTGTAGGTTCAGTGAAAAAGATCACTAAAGTACAACCAAAAGAATGTATGAATTTGACAAGCAGTCCTGCTACAAAAGAGGGTAAGTTATGAAAAGCCACAAGTCTTCATACTGGCTTTTTGAAATACCATGTTTCAACTTCTTACCTTGAAATTTTTTGAAGGCTGACACTACTGAAAGTTCAATGATTTATTAGCATTAAAGGGAATCTCAAAACTGGATGGACATTCAGGGACAAGTTAAGTGCAGAATCAGGCTGACAGCCATCAAGGACTTACTACTGGGCTGAATTAACATGCAAACTGGAACAACTGAGAATGCTTTCAAGCAAGCACTGCTCCAGGAAATCAAACTAATGGATCTTTGAAAGGCAAGGAATGTGCAGAGCACTGAACTCCAGAAATCAGACAGGACAGGCAGAGCTTTGGCTGAGCCATCAGTAACATCTAAATATGCAGAAGTTCCAGAAGACATCTGAAGTCCATTTTCAGTATTCCCGACTTGCAGACTTGCCTCTTGTATATTTTCAGTAATGATTGTAATTACATTACCTGTATTTACTTGTCTTCCTCCCTCCCTTCTTCCCACCCACCACCGATTCCCCTATGGTTGTTTTCAGCCTCACCTGCAGATCTCCATTTGTTTCTCAGGTGTTTCTTTGAGAGGTGTTTATAATTTGTTTTGCTTTGGTAGCTGCAGTGGTAAGTAAAGCACTACTTAAAACGATGACTGTTAAACACCAACTACCACTGCTCTCTCCCTGTGGTCCTTTGCCTTAAATATGCATGTCCCTGCCCTCTGAGTTGAGCCCTGTGCTCTTTGGACAACCTAAAAATAGATAGGTACATAGAAAATATGGTTTAGAAGATGCTTCATTTACCTGCAATTCTCCTTCCATTATACTGAGTAGTTTTATCAAGTCTTCTTTAGAAAGCTCTATGGACTTCTTGTTCTTTCGCTCAGTAGGACCAGGTGATTTTGAGTGCCGTTTGACAGTTGCTGAAACCATGACCTCATCTTCCTTCCGATGAGGTTTGTTCTTTTTCTTGGCATCCTCCTGAAGTTTTTCATTCTCTGCATGGCTGATGACAGGCTTGGAGCTGGAGAAGTGCCCGTTAGACGAGCTTTCTCCACCTTGGTTTCGGGATCTCATCCCTGCCTAGAAAGAAACAAACATAAAGATGCATTTATAAACAAAATTACTTTAAAAAAAAAAAAAAAAGCCACAGTGGAAATACTGCCTTTGGTAAGAACAACAGTCTTCCAAAAACTTAAAAATACTGTCATGCTCAAGAGACTGTGGTAGAAAGCTCAACCATTTCAACAACTCTGTGTGTGGCAGAAAAAAAGTCCTAAGGTAAGGTTAGCCATCTTTTTCAGCAAGCCAAATGCTGATTAAATGTATGCAACTTAGAAGTGATGCAGGAAAATGATAAATAACATGTTCCAGTGTTTCCTTTTGTTCAGATGACATTTTGATCATTCACAATTCAACACTACAAAACAAAGCAGGTTGTCAAATAGATCTTATTTTAACACGTGGCTTACTTGGGAAACAAAAATGAAATTAAATTTTAGAAAAGCATATTCCTGGAGTATAAATCTCTATGAAAGTGGAGTGCCAATGCATTACAAATGTCAGTCTGCATTTTCCCTGAATTAAGCAATGATTTTATTGCAGATAACCAAGAAAAATGAGGAATGCAGAGTAAATCAGGTGGCAAATACTGCACAAGATTATTAGACAGTAAGTGCCATAAAAGAAAGTTGAAAAGACGTTTGAAAAATGAGCACAAAGGGTATGAAATCACTGACAGGTAAATGGGCAAGATCAACACACTCTTTCCAGAAGATTCAGGGTTTCTCCAAAATGTCAGGTCATGGTTATTCAATGCTTACATTTCTGTCCTCTTAAACACCTACACTGAGGCTTAGACAAGAGCAGTAAATGTTCCTTAGCTCCGTCACTTGACCTACTGTATTGCTAAATTTTTATAGCAATAAATCTAATGAAAAATAGTCCACTGCTTCCAAGTATTTCCTCTCATTTAAATTAATCTCTGGATTTAGTCTGCAGTTTGTTCATTAGTCAAACAGATGCTTCTCAACATCAATAACATCACACACTCTTCGGATAAGGAGCTCAGAGAAGCAGTTCACTAGTGATAGAACAAAACCTAAAATACATTGACTAATCATCTTTGCTAAATTACACTGGGTCTGCAATGGCTTGACTCAGGCCAGCATTATAAATCTCTTGCTCACAATTAGCCTTGCACTTTTGTAGTTTCACACTCAGCATGAAGATTGTCTTTTTATTATGACTGGTTACTCATGTCTTCATTAATTCAGTGGAATTCATCCAGCAGTGTAAATAGGGAGAGGATTAGACCCCATATTTTGGAGTGAGAGAGTTTCACAAAGAGATTCCTTGCATTGTAGGTCTGCTCTTATCCAAACAATATGTGATACAGGTACACAATGGCCTTTAGTTTCCTGAATGCTTATGCAGTGTGTTTTTCATCAAACAGTTTGGATTAAATACATGAATTACACTTTCTAAAAACAGGTCTCCATTATAAGCATGAACAATACCTGAGAACCTCAGGAAATCTTTTAGGTTTCAGATTTATAATGGAAAAATAAACATAGTACTATGTTTCCTCTCAGATAGGGCTTTTCAATTTGTCTAACTTTAATGGGTTTGAAACTTTCCAACCACGCTTCCTCTCAGGAGAGAGCACTTGGGATTCAATCTGTCTCTATTTTCTAAGTGTTTCCTTCTGAGTCCCTGTGGGCCACAGCCTCCAGCCACTTTCATCTCTAAACCAAACCTATTTTTTATGGCTTACAGTGAATGGCTTCATGGCTCTAGGACATCCTACATGTTTTAAGAACAAATATTTGAAAACTGTCTTGTATATGTTTTTCAGTGGAAAACAGATTATTATATTACAGTATATTCCGCTTAGTAACATGCTGTGTTAGGGATTTCTCTGTATTAAGATGACTCAACTTATAGACCTGAAGGTGCACAATTAATGTTAAATTTAACTTATGACTAGTTGAGACACATCATCAACCTGAAACATTGCATAATCAGCCAGATGCACTTAGCTGAATATGTTAGGCTTTGTGAAAGGTAGTGTGTCACACAGTCACATCATAACTCAAGACAGCCACTTTGATCCATCTGTCCTTGTAGGAGCTGAGATAACAATTCCTGAAGCCATGTAAAGACTGAGCAGTTGATTATAGGCTTCTCAACCTGTTAACAGAGAGACTAGGAATGCATATTTCAAGTGTGTTTATGCTCAATGTAAATCAACATAGGCCCACAAAGGACAGATGCAAAGTTATGTTTTTTCAAAATTCATTAAAACAGCAACAGAGCAGCTTAATCAACTGACCTGGTGTTTCGTATCATCTGGCTAATTAAAATATGATTGCTGTTAAAGGACATCAAACTTGTCCTCTTTCAAAATTTCTTTTAATCTTGTAGATTTATTTTGCAGCAAGCCTTACCTGACAGTAAGTGTGGCAGACAGTCTGCCACTCTTGGGGTCACTGCCCCTAACAGCCTTTCTTTGTGTGAAAGCCTGCCAAAATCAGAGTCATTCTAACTTCTAACACTTACTCTGTCTTCCCTTACAATGTTGATACTTTTTCAACTCATTATCCAAATGCAAAGGTGTCATGTGCTGAAGCCAGAGATGCAGGTGACTGAGGCTTAACTTTGTATGGCTACAGAAAGGGCCAAGGTTTTGATATTCACACAGTAATTTCCAAGGAGTTTAAGGGCCAAAATCAATGGCATGATCCAGCTGTTGTGCAGTGCTCTAGGAATATAAAGCAGCTGTAAGGATGACTGAGTTTTAATTAGAGCAGCATGAAGTAGCCAGGACATACCAGTGATCTTGGCTGAAATACTGTGTGCTGGAAAGGAGTGCTTAGTATTATTGTTTTGGATATCCGTCCGCATTTCTGATGGCATCACAATAAAGAAAAAAAGTTTCTGAGCAGTTGCATGACATTATTTCAAATATCCAAATCCCAAAACTTTGCTTATCTGTTGTTTCACCCAGGTCCCAAAACTGATTCTGGGGACACTGCCAGTCTAACACTGGTAACAAATGACCTCCTGCTGTCAGTCCTGATCACATGTCCGTATCTTACAGCATTCCTGATCTGCTGAAGGGATTGTGTTCCCTGAAGAAATAGCTCATATGATTTATAACAGTTTTAGCATTTAACTCTACTTTTTTTTTCCCAACCCTTATTGTATTGCATATTAAACTGGAAACTTTTCCTAACAGTTTCCAGTCAAACAAGAAGACTTTATGTGGTCAGTCACCTTGATTTTGACATTTATTGGCTGCTCATTTCAATATGTGCTCACAGCACTGGTACTCGGCATGGGAACTCTTCAGCCCCTCCTCTGGTTCAGTCATTTGTTAAGCTTTATGCACAAAGGACAAATGCTATGATTATTTACTTGAGTCTGTATTGTTGTTCTGGGCATGGATCCTTCAGTTTTCACAAGTTAGAATCCACACAAGATTTTATGAAATAACCTTTATGTTAGTTTTACTGACATCAGGAGGAAATCTGTGAGGAATTTGCTGAGTAGGATGTCAGGAGAGGACAGGCTGCATGCTATTCCGAGTCTTTTCCCCGCTGATGGCAATTTGTTCTCCCTAAAGCTCTTGAAATGGCAGGTTAGATAAGGCTCTGTTACTAGTGCTGTTAGAATCAGCAAAGGGGTTCTTTGAACTTAATGTGTAGTCCCTCTTGCTAATTGGACATGATGATTTTGGCTCCATAGCACTTTCCCTTAAAATAATAATAACATTATAATACACAGACACACAAAAAAGCTGATTTAAAGCCATGATATGGTTGTTGCCATTGGCAATAAATTGGTCATCTGGATCTCAGTTGCAGGTCTAACTGATTAGGATATTACATGAAAGTGCTGGGTTTCTGACAGGCTAACAAAGTGTTGTAGGGACAGTGCAATTGAGTTAGTGAACCAAAACTGGAATTTGTTTCTCTGCTGTGGCTTTGGGGACTGTATCTTTCAGAGGCTCTGCTGTGCAGAAATTTGGAGTGGGGCGAAGTGATGTGCAGAAGTTCCCAGTACACAGGTTTGATTGCGGAGAACTCAAGCACTAAGCAAGCCAAATCTCTGCACAGTGATTACCAATCAATATATAGCACTAGGAGTGAAAAATAACTTAAATATACTCAAACTGGAGACCAAATAATATAAAACCTCCACCAGATCTGAAACACCCCACAAATGATGAGGAGAGCTAGAAAAAATTGTAAATAGTATCAGTCTGTATCTGAAAGTGAAAAGAAAAAGAAAAAGAAAAGAAAAGAAAAGAAAAGAAAAGAAAAGAAAAGAGGAGAAAAAATGAGAAAGAAAAAGAAAGAGAAAAAGAAAAAGAAGAAAAAGAAAAAGAAAAAGAAAAAGAAAAAGAAAAAGAAAAAGAAAAAGAAAAAGAAAAAGAAAAAGAAAAAGAAAAAGAAAAAGAAAAAGAAAAAAGAAAAAGACCTTCTCAATATCAGAAGGAGAGGAGGATGGGGGCATCAAATTGACCTTGTTGGCTTGGAAGTCCTCAGCAAGGACCACCTCAGATGGGAATGGATGGCTTTAGCTCCACGGGATCTGGATAGCCACAACTGAGTTTACATGGCTTCAGTGGTAGGACTTTCACAGGACAATCAGGTAGAGATACAACTGTTCATACCACCTTGGAGGCTGATGAAAATTATTAGTTTTTGTATTGGTTATTCCAGGTCATTTTCATGGACTCTGCAGATGTTCATTATTATTATTTTGTCTGACTTGAATAAATTAAAGACTCACATTCCCAAATGGTTGTGATAGGACCGGGTACGACCTGTGGCTGCACTGAAAGAGCAATGCTGCGCAGTTGGACTTGGATGCTGCATGAAGCAGACTCTGGATTTGACAGACTCTGTGTCTGGCTCTGGATTGTGTCAGAACCTGGATTGTGAACAAACCAGGCCAAGGGAATGCAGACCTCATTCTTGGTTTTGCTTTTGCAGATGACTCCTCTGTTTGTTTCAGTCATGATGGTCAGAGGAGAGTGATAAACCAAATGACTAATACAATGAAGAACAGAAAAAATATCTGCCCTTAGCAATCCTGGAGTTTCCTGAATTTCTAAATTTTCGTGCCTAAAGTATTAATCCATTGTGCTGTCTAACCCTCCCCCAGTCTCTTGTCCTCATATGCATCATGACTTGATTTGAGCAAACAAGAAAAGGTCTTTGTTCCTTTTGACAATGTTATACTTTGCCAATGTTCTTTTGTGAGAGCACATGTTTGCTGCTTGCCCTTCTTATTGGACTATTGGCACAGGGCTATGGATACTCTCTGAATCAGGACAATACTCAGTAAACAGCTTGAATAACCAAACCACAGGGCTGTAATTCCTATACAGACTAGGAGAGGACCTGTGGCTAGTCTAGCTATGTAACACCACTCTTGCCTTCATCCTTTCACCTGGTCTGCTTGCTGCCCTGGAAAGGTGTTTGTCATACAGTTGTTAGGAGGAGCAGCATCCCAGCACCTCAGTGCTGAGCCTCCTGCACTGAAAAAGAAATATTTGTTTCATCCTGTTGCCACTGCTGCCATAGTGGGGTTTGCTGTTTGCAAGTAGTGTAAAAAATAGCAAAGTTAGAGCAGACACACTTGCTGAGGTACAGCATGAGAATCAGCAAAACCTTTTTGCTTTATCAAAGGCTCACTTTTTAGCTTCTAAAATTGATTCTTTTAATAGTGGGGCATAGCAACACATGGACTATGTTCACCAAGGACTATATTAACATTAGTTCCGTTGTTTGAAAAGAAAAGACAAGACAGGAATAAGCACAAATGTACTCTCATGAAGAAAATAAATAGATTTCTGAAAATTCCATATACAGGTGTCTTTCTGAATAAGTATAATCTGTGTGAAAGCAGAAAAGGATTTCACAAATATTAAAAGAGGAAACCCAGTCATCACTAAGGCAGATTTATACCACTTTAACTCCATTTTCTTAATTCCAAGGTAAACTCTTCTCTAGCTAAATTATGGCACAGATTTACAAAGAACAGAGTTTATGCTGGTATAATTCCATTAATTTTGTCATTTTCAGGAAAACTTGTGGTTTCATCCAGAATACTTTTACGTGAGTAATGCATGCTAACCAACTAAGGAGTAACATAGACTTGTTTCACAAAGATTCATGTTTCCCAGGCTTCATCTGGAAAAACATCTTGGATGCATGAGGCATGAGGAATGATAAGCTATTAGATCATCACTGAGTAAAAAAAATAAACTTTTATATATCACTCTACCCATGTTTTGATTACTGTGCTTCCCAGCTGCCAGAAAGTACAAACAGGAGTCACAGAGGAGACAGTTCAAGTGGCTGACACCACTAGACAAACATGCCACTAGGTCTGATGAGGGCTGAGACATTTATTCTCTGGAGTGGCCGTGTGGCTGAAAGGGACTAGCCAGGAGCAAGGAAGGTGGCAGCAGTGCCAACTGCCTGCAGTGCAGCCTTTCTAGCCCGTTTCAGCTGAGCTGGGAGACAAGGACTAATCAGCCCTCTTTCCAGCCCACTGGGGAGTCCAGTGCCCGGGAATACCTCTGATTTGAAGGAAAATGGATCTTTGGAGAAAAGTAATGCTGCTGCTTTCTGGGGCCTTGCACGCAGCTGATGAAGCCTGTCTTGAGACACAGCCACTCTCAGAGCACTGGATTGAGCACTGTGCCCAATCATGATTTCTCACATATTGTTTTACAGCTTTCTGCTCCTTTGAGTTAACCCGTTTCAAATCAAACTGTGAACTTCACATGAAGACAACGCTAGCAATGTCACCATTAGTTCCAGTCCAAACCTACTAAACATTTGTTTTATCACCTGACAGCCAGAACGTGCCTGGAAAATGGTAAGAGAGGTGATGCAGATTAGCTGGCCTACCAAAGATTTTTCACTCCTGCAGTTGAGAAATCTCTGGTGTTAGGTAAGCACTGGTCATTTCTTTTTGCTGGCAGCAGAGAACCAAGCTGATAACCCACAAGGTGCAATACGCTGTGGACATAGGAACCACACTCTAGTATCTCTAGTAAGTAGTTTCTAAAGACCACTGCTCCTGTAGTTTCTAAAGACCACTGTCTCCTGCCAGGATGGTAGAAAACTGCTGAGAGCAGCAGGTTGAAAATCATCACAGGTCTTGCCTTGTTCCTATCCTTACTATGACTGACCAAAATACCTAAAAGTGATATATCACTAAGGGAACACAGCGTGGAAGCTAAAGTCATTCCGTGGGCCTTGCAAGCCTGCTTTAACCTAGGAATGAACCAGGGGGCAAACAGCAAACACAATTAGGAAATGAGGAAGCCCTTAGCTCTCTGCAAAATAAGTTTCAACTTTTCACTTTAAAATTAAAATTTTATTTCAAAATTAAGTCATATTTTTCACAAGTAGGAGATGAGACAAAAATATTAATGTCCCAAAAGCAAACTCAAAGCTTTCAATAGAGGTAAACTTTTGCTGTCTCTTTCTGACCTGATGTGGATCTTGAATGTGTGTTCTTTTTAGTAGCCATAATTTGCACAGCTCTGGTTTTTCTGAAACCAGTAAACTACTGCTACATTTTAATAATTTATTTTTCTGTTGTTTCAAAAAAAAAAAACCAAAAATAATCACAATGTAGATACCCTTAAAGATTTCACAGCAAAGGGAAAAATATTCATCAGAGGACCTGTATCTTCTACAAATATAGTCTCCAAGAGACAACAGTGCAAAAAAAAAACATCTGCAGCATCTCAAATTTCAACTGTCAACCAAAGCAGGGAGCAAGTTCCAAATCTCTGTCAGTGACTCCTTTGTAGGAAGTTTCAGTTGTTGATAGACATGGAGTACCAGCTTGCACATGAATGCCTTGTCATCTGGTGAGATGTGAATTTAACCCCCTCCATTAGACTGGGCTGCCTTCCACCTCCCAAAAGGTTCCTCCTCTGTGAAGTTTAATTGGTTTCAAAACAGGGAGTTAAAAATAGTCTCTGGTACCAAACTTGCCCTTGAATTTCACTATCAATTTTGGTGGTTTTACAATAATATTTTTCCCACTGGGGAAAAAAAAAAGGAATTCTCTGGCTACATGTATACTGGAGATTAACCATGTCCAGGACTCCTCTCCGACTGTGAGGCCAGCTGTCCTGGAAAATACTTCAGACTCTTAAGCCCTCTTAGCATCCATGACATGTTGGCTGCATCCACACTGCCCACCGGGAATTGCTCCTAGCCCATGCTGACTCCTGAAACATGCTCTCAAATGGATCAGGAGGGTGTTAAATGGCCTGGCCAGAAGAGTGCCAAGGACCACTCCAAGAGTTTAGCATGAGTACAGGCATTCGCCTTCCAGTATCTACGCTCATGCCCTGTCACTGTTTAATTTACAACTTTTCCTTTCCACAGCCTTTACAAACAGAGGAAATGGAAAACTAATCAGCCATGTAAAAGGAAAGTGCAACTCGCCATAAATACACAGTCCAGAGAGACAAAATAAGCAGTGGGTGGTGGGAAAACAGAAAAAAATCCGAATTTTTCAAGTCAGGTCAAGGCACGCAGAACTCAATTACTTATTCTAGAGGCATATTTTTAAGTTGCTACTGAGGGATGTTTGGGAGATAGAGTGGTTCAGCAGGAGTCGGGAAGAGATGAGGAAGCTGAAGCAGAGAGAGGTTGCACAGCATCCCCACTTCACACCAGGCTTATCCTGGCTTTTGCTGGGCTTGGTGGCACAAATTTTGAGCTCTTCTGCTTCATGTCACTGATAAGGGGACTAGCTCTGTGAGGCTGCAGAATGGTCCTTGCATTATTCAAAGCCCTGCCCTTCACTTGCCATTACTGCTTGCAAAGAGGTAAAAGGAAAGGAGAGTCTTACTTCATTCCTGGCAGTGCCAGCCCAGTGACTGTCATTATTTCCCAGTAATCCTGCAGGTTTTCCACTGACTTCAGAAGTTGTGGCAAAGAAAGTAAAGAAGTAAATGTCAGCCTAACTGATTTAAATAATACCAATGCCTCATGCTGACAGGGAGCTGCACAAAAACCTGCAGATACCTCACCTGGGCATTGGGAACGGCCTCAGCCACTTTAATAGCTTTCACTTTTAGAAACCGTATTTGCATGCCTCGTCTAATTTCATGGTTTCAAAATCCCTAGATAACAACTTCTTCACTCGAAAAGAATGAAGTTAAAGAGTTATCCTGCATGTACAGGTTGAACTGGTTTTGATGGGGTATTTTAACAGCCTTTCAATGTTAATCTGCTTAAATCTTCACCTGGCTTTTTAATTCAGAGCAAAAATTCAGGCTAAGCTGAAAACACAGCATAGTTACTTTGACTAAGGAAGGAAAGGAGAAAGAAGAAGCAAATAAATATCTCTGCATGGGCTTGGTCTTGCATTAGCATTACTAAAATTACATGCTGCCAGATTCTTTAATGTCTGTGATGTCTAAAATCCAGTTTCACCAGGGATAAAACCTAAGTGAATTGTGTTTGTCTTGTTGCAACTAGCCAAACACCCTACCTTTCTTAACTTTTAAAAAAGGGTTGAATTTTCTTTGTTTTCCTCTAGGATAGAGTAAAATATCCTCAGCTGCTTTTCTTAGAAAGTAATTTCAGTTTAGAGCCATGGAAAGATATTAAAAAGAGCTCCAACAAATGGAGTGGGTGTTTTACAAGCCTACGTCAAGTTAAAATTGTCTGCACTGGTATAAATTCACATTGAGCAGCTTTAAGTATTTCACTTGTGTCACTTAGGTCTCATCCATAATCTGTAGTGTCTTTGAAATGGAGTCTGAGCTCTCTGAGGCTATGTTAGGACTTCAGGCCTGTCGTCCTCCTCAGTAATGCAGCTCCAGTGACCACTGCTAAAGCCCACCATGACTCCTTTTTATCAGGGACAGCGTCCCCTGATTTTCTTCCCATGGTAAAAGGTGCTGGGTAGAGGATGGTGTTGTTCCAGTCTCCCTGTAAGAGGACATGGCTGGAGGATTCCACTGCATTCTGACCCTGGGAGGTCTCAGTTTTGCCTCTCTGAGTCAGTCCTAGTCTCTCTAAAGAGGTTGTGCCCTTAATTTGGGCACATCAGTGAACCGACTGATAAACTGGGGCTGGATCCAGAAATGCATCATCACAAAGGCCGACTTTTCTGATGGGTGGGGAGGCACTAGCAGGTATTTGGCACCTCGTTATCAGCATCTGACACAGTGTCACACTTGGTGGCAAATGTTTAGGACACGACAGAGGCTGTGGGACTGCGTCCACCCCTCACAGTCCCTGCTATAACCAACCTGACAACTTCGTATTAATGAAATCACGAACTCAAGTGACTTGTGCTGTTGGGATGGATTTTCTAGAAGGCATCAGACCTCTGCTGGAGGTATACTTCTGCCTGAGAGGGGCAGAGAACCCAGTATTTCCAACAAGCATTGAAAACAGTCAAAAGGTGACCCTTACTGAGCTCCCTAACTGGGAAATGAGCTCATTTGATTCTCCAGCCACAACCTCTCATGCTAAACTCTTTTCTTGGGAGAAAGAGTGCAGGAATTTGGCCATAATTGTACAAAACAACTACTTTAAGAAAGAGCAATAATAAATGGATCTACATTAGCTTTCTTTTAGTTAGAGAAACTAGAGACTAATTTTTATTAATGAAAAATATGAAAAAATTTAATAATAAAATTTTCAAGTTCCTATTTCATATGAGGAACTGTATGACAGAAAAGCAGTGGGGATCTCAGTGTTGCTGAAGGGAATTGGTGGGTATCTCTAAATATTAAGGCATCATTGGATCTTGGAATACAAATTTAAAAGAGCAATTTGACATTTCACAATAATGTCAAAATTTTGGTCACCATCCAAAAAAAAAAAAAAAAAAGAGAGAGAGGAGAGAGGTGGCATACAGAGATGGCATATTATTGGTAGATCAGGTAAGAAAGCAGCATATAAGTACACCACTGTTCTTCTTTATTTAGTGAAAAGCTGTCTGACCCAGCAGTTATGTAATATCTCAGCATTCCGTATTTGTTCCCTTAAATATTTTTCATGTGCCTTCAAGGAAGTTTAGGTGATTGAGAAATTACTTTGGGCTGCTTCTCCTGTGTGGTGGACCCAGTGCCTTGGCAAGGACCTGGTGCTGTTGCTGCTGGCAGCTCTGTCATATCTTGGCTCTGCTGGGACCAAGCTGTGATTGGGAAAAGGAAGATTAGCCAGTTTTCCTCCTTTGAGGAAGCAAATCCACCTCTTGTCATATTAAAGGTGCCATACTTAGTTATCATAAGAAACAAGATGTAAGAGAGTATTCTCGTCTGTTTGTTTCACATTTCATTTACTGTGAGAATTACCAGTGAGAATAAACCTCACTCAGGTTTCTATGCCAAGTGAAAGTGTCTAAGTGAGCTTTCAGTACCACTGCTTGCTCCTTAGTACTCACTGCAGAGACCACAGATAAGAGCTTTTCCTTATCTGCATTTGTCCACATGCAGACTGCATGAATTTCAGAGGTAAGAGAGTTTTTTACAGACCTGCCCAGAGGAAAGTTAAATAGCCAACTGGTAATCACAGCTGTCCCAAAAAAGCAAGCTCAAACTAAACAGTTGAGCCTCCACTGTATATATACTGAAAATATTTCCCAAGGCTTTCAGAAAAGTCAGAACAAAGGCCTCATGTTGAATGAATATTGCCTTACTTTTAGTAATTAAGAATATTTTATATCTTTAAACCTGAAAGACTCTGCTAAATGAAATTGAATTCGAGGAATACATACACCCTATGCCTCCATATTAAATTGTGTAACTCATTTAATCAAAGTAAATTCAAAAACATGGTATTCTACTAAATCTTTTCAATTCATCCTGCGCAACACCACTGACTGCAAAAAAACCCCTACATAAATTTAAAACCAAAAAATTAAAAAATCAGTCAGCAGTTTGTCAGTTGATTCTAGGCCTGCAAAACCACCCTGATATGAAATGGCCAGAGAACTTAGAGAAACTCTGCACAGCTAGCAGATGGCCATGGGCTCAACCTAAGGTAGCTGTCAGGCTTGAAAAAAATCTCTTTATTCTGATTGTACTTACTGGTACTGTTATTACTTTTTGCCATCAAGAAAAACAAAAGCCTGCATGAAAAAGTGCTCAGCAGCACATCCCAGTGTTGTGGAATGACTTGGCTGCAGCACCAGATTTCCAGGCACTAGAATTCACCTGGCCATAGCCCGCGGAAGCAGCAAACACCAAGGATTCGACAAACCTTGGACTTGTTGAAATAAGCATATGTGTCAAAGACAAAGGATTACAGTTAAAGCGATAGGAAAGCCTAGAAAATAAAAATATTGGGAGAACTCAACACTTAGAATTATGGTACAGAAATCATGGACTGGTGTGGCAAGTCCCTTGTCCTCTGCTCAGCTGGGGTGCAACACAAGGTCTCACATAGGATTTCTGCAGGTAGCCAAATACATGACATTACCATTCAAGTAAGCAAGAACAAAGCTGGGGAACTCTGTGTAAATACTTGTTACTGACTGATCTCTTACACCTTGATGATGCATTTCTATAAAGGAAATAAACCCCAAAAATTGTTCTTCTCTTTGTATATTCAAAAAAGCTGAGAAGTGCAATTATATTAGTCTTTCTCAAACCTCAGAGAAACGTTTCTAAATATCTATAAAGGCAAATATTAAATAAATGGTTTGCTGAAATAATGGAACAGTTATGGGACTTCATAACACATGCATATTTTTAAAAGAAAGAAAGAAAATACTGGGGAGGGGGAGTAATTTTTTTTTTTTGTTAATTGTTTTGAAGTCCATAACTAGAAACACATCATTACCAGTTTGTACTCACATCAACTTTATATCAGAGAAAAGTTTTGTTTGCATAACATTGACAGTAACTATATAAATTTAAGAAAGCAAGTAACTTATGCCAAGTTAATGTCAATTAGCATATGAATGACAATTTAAGGAGGATTATATGATGTATTGCAGGTTTGAAACAACTAAAAATAGAAAAGCTATACAAGCCATAAAAATTGCACAATGTACAACTTTCAGTTCCAGGAAGATTGTGTTTGCAGTCCTTGACTTCAAATGGAGTTGCTTTCTGACTGTTGGGACAGATCTTCTGGGGCCATAATTAATACAGACAGTCCCGAGCTTTCCAAATGACTCAGAGGTTTAAAAATATGATATGATATTTGGCTTAAAGTTGTGAAATTTTTATAAAATCATTTAGTATTTGCCTTCCAGTTTTTGAGCTGGTTTCACAGTTTCAAAGTATGTTCTAGCACCTTGAGGAACTTTAAAACTGGAAATAAAGAATCCTGTATAACCAATGTGATACTAGCAATGGGGCTTTTAAAAGACAGGAAAAATCCATGATGATTATTGTGAGACATGCAATATGGTCATAGAATTCCATGGTGCCTGCTGCAGAGCTCCTTGTTACACTAAGTCCTTACCTCAGGATGCTTATTTTTAACTTATTATGCAAAAAAATTCAGAGAAAATTATGTGCATTCAGGATGTCCTTGGGAATCCTCGACAGTCCCCAAGGGCTTTAACAGCTCTGCAGTTCAGATGAGCCTTTGAAAAACTTTTGGTTTTCATGTTCACATTTTCATGTTTTGAAATAAGTCCTTTTGGTTGCCTCCTGGAGCTGACATCTGCAGAAAGCTCAGGATTGCTTTCCAGCCATGCTATTGCAACATCATGTCCTGAATGTTATTTATTTAGGAGTGTGGCTCCACCTGGGAGCTCCTGCTTGTCGGCAGAACAGCCCATGGTGTGCAGTAATACCTGTGTCGAGGGATGCTTCCAGGGCAGGGGCTTCGCTAGAAGCTAGGTCCGGAGGGGCGAAGAGGGAGTCGAGGGTAGAGATGTCCCTGTGCCATCGCTCTGCTGCTCCCCTGAGGCTGACTGGGGTCCCTGCTGCTCCCTAGAGAAGAGATAAGGCTCAGGGGCCGCACACCAGGACAAAGAGAGAAGCAGCATGTTCTGCTTGTCTGCCAGCTAGCCAGCAGGCCAGCTAGAAAACACAGGATTCCAGATTTCAAGTGGCTTGAAAATACTTATATTTTTTATTTAGAGACTCCCATTGTCTTTATCCATGTGTTTCCAAAGCCATGACAGTGCACAGTGGCCTGAAGAATCCAGAATACACGAGGTGAGGCATTTGCAGCTATGATCCAGTACACCAACCAAGTGGTGAAACCTCACACTCCCTTTGCCTCCAAAGAGCTGCTATCACAAGTCACAGCTTTCTGCCGTAATTTGGCAATCAACACCAAGAAACCCCCTCCATCCCAAAAAAAGCATCCATCATGAGGGAAGGAAAAAGCTGGTAGGTGATGTGCTGGCTTCCTCATTGAGTCGAGCAGTTCTGCAGAATATGTGCAGTGCAATGACACGACATGGTGAAATGACAGCAGAGTATTAATGACACTGCAGGCACTCTGCAGAGTTCTGTCTGCTCAGTGGGAACACAGGACTCTTGTGGCTGGCCGAGCTGGCCAACCTGCAGCACAGCAAGAGATGCAGACGGGTTTCTTTCACAGCCCACAAAGCAAACAAAGGAAGGCTGGGAACATGGTGACAACTCCAAATTGTATGGAGGTACAGAAGACATGCAGGGAACTAGGAGCTTTGTGCCAGGAGAGCTGGGGATGTTACAGGGCATATGGGGATCAGAGCCATCACACTGGAGGGAGGCAGGGTCTCATGTTGATAAAAGCTCATTCTTGCATTTGATTAGTTTGCATAAACAAACAGAATTGTGGATTCCCTGAATTCTGCCCTGACCCTCTTGACTGAGCAGCATGGTTACAGCATAAACAAAGTTTTGCAGGTGAAGCACACTCCAAAGACAGCTGGCATGGAAACATCATAGCCAGTGGGTCTGGGCAGTGCTGTGTCCAGGCAGGCTCAGTGGCAGGACTGGTGGGGCCACAGAGTTTCTGAGGGCCATGAGACCATGGAGGTCTTTCCTGGGCAAGCAGACCATGGTGTTCCGGGAAGCTGTGATCTTTTTTAAAAAAAACAGCAACAATTTTGTTCAACTCTACAAACTGACTGATATTTAAATAATTTATATAATTCTAATAACAATATAGTCATACAAGGAACATTACCATTTAAGGAACAAAGCAGGACTACTGCAGTATCTAAGTTAATAGCAGTCAGAACTGTGTATTAACCATTTGCTCCTTATTTCTTAACAAACTGTATGTGAATTCTTGCAAAATAGTAAGTATCAACTTCGTATTTGTATCTTTTTTTTTCCTTGTCCTGAATGGAAAGAACAAGATCTATTGGATTATGAACAATATAAGGAGAGATACAGTAATGAAATCTTAACCAGCTCTAACACAGTTAAATTGGTGCATACATATTAAGGAAAACTTAGCTTTACATGAAGGTTATTTTATTGATAAATATTTTTGTTTTCTAGAAAATTTGCTTAGGGAACTTCAGTCTTGAGCAACTACTTCTTGGAAAAGATTGAGCACTTACCCATCTATTTATTTATTTATGAATAGCAGAAAACTTTTCCTATATGTGCAAGAATTCAGGTTAACATGCTGTTATACCCACAAGCCCTGAATCACATCTCTCATGACAATTTACAAGAAGCAAAATAGAGATAACTTGTATGAGGCACATGGGATTTACAGCAGTTAATTCTTTGCCCTCTGAAAAGTTTATCCTTCAAAAAAATTCAGTGACAGTTTTCTCATTAATTTGAATGGAGGGAGGATCAGGACTACTGCCTTTAAAAGTTAATGTGCAACTATCTAGATCTTAAAAAAGAAAATGAGTCATGTTTCACAATGAAGAGCTGAATTTTCAGTGCAATTTACACAATGTAGGAAACAAAGAAGAGTTTGCTGTCAACTAGTGCATACTAATTATTAAGATGCAAAAGGGATGGACCAAGGCTTAGTGGGTCAAATTCTGACTTCATTTGCCTTTACTCTTCAGAGTTTAAAGATGTTACTCTGGATTTCCATCAGCCTAAATGAGATTGAAATCTGATGTTCTGTAAGCAGAAAAAAGTCATTATTCACAATTTGCAGAAACCTTGTTCACAGAAGACGTTGTATAAAAATAGGCCCCTAAGGTACTTTCCTTCCACTGTTGATTGTTTTAAAATAATTTTACAAGTGTAGTAACTGCACCTATATCTTCCCAAGAAGAGACATCCTGGAACACTGATAGGACTTAAGTAATTTCCATCCTCTGATACCTGGCCAAGCAGCAGGATAAGGTAGATGGGGTATATTCTTTGGAAAACTTTTTTCTTCATTAAACATTAAAATATCTCAAGATAATATTTATGCCTATACATGTCTTCTTAATATTAACTAAGTGGTGCCACAGTAAATATGGTGAGCAAAAGAAAGGGTCAAGATGAATATCACTGTATTAGTTAAAATATTCTCCATTATACAACAGTGTGTTGTACTAAAAAGCCCATGGGATTTTGCTGCTGAGTTGAATAAAGCTGGTATTTCACACACAGACATCACACAGGTGCATCAAAATGCTCCTAAACCCCATGTTAGGCTAATGAAAGACAAAGCTTTGGTTGCAGACTTTGCAATTACTAGCCACTTTAACCTAGCAGGGCTGCAATAACATCACAGCCCTTTGCAGGATGAAGGATGAAGCAGGATGCTTCTTGGACTGCCTTTTGCATCCCAGTTGTTGAGAGTTTTATCGTGTGCACTAAACAGAATAATTTTTGTTTGTTACTCTCAGCAGAGTAATAAGAAGCCATTGATTCTCTGTAGATTTGCTTTGGAGAAAGCTTCTCATCCTTCCTCATTCACATACACATGCTCCTCTCCCCCAGTGAAGCAGGGATCAGGAAACCAAACCTAGCAGAAAGCTGAAGTTTTCTTTGGCACATTTGCCAAGATACCCTAATGAAAGAGATCAGTTAAAGTCCCCCTATCCTCATTGATCTACAAGCCACTGTTCCCAGGAATCTCAAAGGAAAAGCCAGGGAAAGCCAAGAGCTCTCAAAGCTGCTTTTCACTCCAAGCTCCAAGCCCCAGGGGCCACACTGGGGATAGTTCAACAAAGGGCAAGTCCTTCTGGATAGACAGTCTGGTGGGCTACTGTGAAGATCTGGCTGTGCACAGCTAGTCAGAATGGGACACAAAATGAAGCTGATTTTGTCAAGCACTCTACACCCCACCAGCACCACTGGACAAGGCTTCAGGATGCATGAAGGGCCACCTCCTTCCCAGGATCCACCGGCCACCACGGGGGCAGGAGGCGTGCGACAGCTTCCACTATCAAATCAGCCCTGTGACTACCATCAGAAATGTTTGTTAGAATTACAGTTCTATTTAATGTATTGTCAGTGCCCCAAGGACCCAGGACCCCACACCAGCCCCCCTGGGGCCATCAGCCCCAGCCCCAGGATTGCCACAGCAGGGCTGGTCTCCAGCTCCACACTACCCAGCCCTGCCCTGCTCGCCCATGGATGCCACCAAGGTGGGCCCACAGCCCATCCCAGGCTCCTCTTATCTCCGGGAGTGTACCTGATGCCAGGGGCTGGGGCTGTCCCCACCTGTCTCCCTCAGGTCTCTGGTCCCCAGGGGATTGCCCCCCCTACCCCCATCCTCAGAGAGCAGCCACACCTGCAGTGTCCTGACATGTATTTCCTCAATTGCCTGCTTAACTGCTTGTGTTCAGGGTTGGGATTCTCCTTTGCACTTGTTCAAGAAATTGCTTGTATTTTAAAAGCTTTTCATTTTCATGGATCTTCATATGTGCATGTAGTAAATTAAATTTGTGCTTCCCTTTTCCTACAGTATATTACAAAAGCTTTTTTGCTTTCTGCCACAGGGCAGAAAAAGTCTGAAAAAGAAATCAGCATGTTTATTCCTGAGAAAAGAAGGACTATAGAAAAACAAATGCTCCCCCAGTATCTCTCCTTTACACTTACAGAGACATCCTACTCCAGTGATCCTGATCCCAAGCACTGGGATGTCAGGCTCAGCATGACTGGAAAAAAGTTTCTCTCTGAAGCTCCCTTTGAAACTTGATTAAACTATCAACTCAGTAAGAATTAGAAGTCAAACAGCCAAAAAAAGGTTGCTGTCACAGTCTTAACAGCTGACAGACAGGAGTTTCCTGGAGTTTTCCAAGAAGCTATGGTACAAGAGACCAGGGGATAGTGGATTTGACCAAACATCCTTTTCTCTGTGGCCTGGGAGGTGGTGAGATCAGTTGTACCCACATTCTCTTTTGCTTTCTGTTGGCTCACACCAACAGGAGCACTGTGCAGATACAGCTCCAGGGAACCAACCCTCTGAACTTGATAACTGAAATTTCTTCAGGGTAACATGTGAATGCAATTGTTGCTTCTCCAGGAAAGGTTCATCACATATTTTACAGTGTTCATAGGAATATTCCCAGTCAATAATTGTCAAACAAACTTTCAAAATGCCAGACTCATTTCTTCAATGATTACTGTCACAAATCTAACCAACTTCATACAATGGTGGCTGAGGATCCCAACCAAATAATTTTCATTTATTTCCCAGCTTATGATTGAAACCCTAAAACCTTTCATACTGTGATTTCAATCAACAACTTGGAGAGAAAACCCCACATTATTTCTAATAAAGATCCCCTTAGAAGATTCCAAAACCTTCACTCAACCTCCTAAATATTTGGCACAGCACATGCTTGCAAGCCTGAAATTATTACTCTGTTTGCTATGGTTTCTTTTATTACTCTATTATACAAGACTGCTGTACCTTGTCATTTGTAGCACATTACCTCAGACTTGTTCAGGTACAAAGATGGACTTCTGGGATGATCAGGGTAATCGAGAGCCTATCATATGAGAAGACAGAATGAAGAGCTTGGCTTGTTTAACTTGGCAAAATAAAGTCTGTTAAGGGATCCAGTTGCTGTGTATAAATATATCAGAGAGGCAAACATCAGGGAGATGGGAGAGCCATTTCAATTAAATGACAATGTTGGCAACAGAACGCAGTGGCACAGATCAGCCAGAATTTAACCTATGCTAGAAACCAAAACCAGGTTCTCACAGGGAGCAGTGAGATTTGGGAGCAATTTTCCAGTTGGAGAAACAGCAGCAAAAATCCTAAATGCACTCACAGTGGAACTTGATAAGTTTATGAAGGGGATTATAAAACATGATTCCTGAAATATTATAACAATAAATTTGATCACCCATTAGATCCTTTCCAGTCCTGTGTTCCCATATATCATGCAGATTCTGTACACTTCAACCATGCATGCTTCAAAACAAGATATGCCAGCATACTTTATATGGTTCAAGCTATTTAAAAACAAATCAAACCAAACCAAACAAAAAACTCTAGCCAAATAGTTCAGTTTAGTAAGTGTATTTCTTCAGGGTACGGATAAAACTTAAATCATTTTCTCTCCCACAACGACAATAAATTCAATAGAACCCAAATATATTACAAAATAAACATCTTTTGTATTTCGTTGTCCACCACTGAAATTCCTAAGATTATTGATAATTAGTTCTACTTGTCATCTAGAACTGTTTAAGGTTTATTACAATTTTTATAAAATATTTTATCCATGGCTTTAAAACCTTTGCAGCTGAAGTTCAACTGTTATTTATGGTATTCTGCTCTAAGCTATAAATTAATTAAGGACAAGAACATTTTTGTGCTAATGCATTTTATGTTGGAGGGTATCCAAAAGATATAGCCAAAGGAACAGAATTATGATTGTTTCTAATTTATGTTGGTCATAGCATGGGTTGAACACGTGAGAGGAAAGATTTTTTTAAAAACAGAGCCGTCTGGTTTTGGAGATACTTCATTTTTTTTCATGCTTAAAAGGTTTCTTATGCTGAGCTTGAAGTAAAAACCCATGAACTTCTACAAAGCAGAAAATTTCTTGGGTAAAAAAAAAATAGTTTTTAAAAATCTACTTCCACCAAAAGCAGTAAAATGGTTACCTAAAAATTAATCATTTATTAAAAGTTCTTCTTTTTAAATGCACACTCATACACATTCACACAGAGAGCCCCCATGAACAGGACCAAACTATAGCCATTATAGTACTACACATATTTTCACTTTCCTATAGCTCCTACTTGAAATTTTGATGAAAATGCCAGCATGCTATCTTCATATAAATTATACTAGCACCGTGAAGGCAAATTTTACTACAAAGATGCCCCAAAATTACTATAATATCATATCTTAGGATACTTAATAAGATAAAATTCTGATTCACTCTACTCTCACCTAAGATGGCTTGGGGTTTCCTGGTTTTATTAGTTCACTGTTTTAGCCAGCATTAAAAATTAGTTTAAAATCTCTCACCTGTTGTTCAGTTTCTTGTGAGCAATGCTGAATTCAGGTCTCAACATTCAGCATTATATACTCAGGAAGAAAGGATCCAGAAGAATGGAAAACATGTCTCCATTGTCATCAGTTAATGGATGGCTTAGGACCTGAATTACTGACTTCTAAAATATTTTCCTATCTTATATCCATATTCTTTTGAAAACATTCTAAGTTTCTGACTTTAATCAAAGGTGGTGAAAATCAAGAGTCCATTTACATATTTGTTTGTCTCCATAACTTTGCAAGAATTTCTTCATTTTAAGGTTTTTTTTTTACCATATTCACTTGGATTGCACATTCACTTGTGTTGTGAAGGAACAACTTCTCTAGCCTCTTCTTACTCAACATCCTTCCTTCATGCCTCTTTACACTTTCTTCTCTCAAGTAAACA
The DNA here is from genome assembly GCF_017639235.1 of Corvus kubaryi. Lineage (NCBI taxonomy): Eukaryota > Metazoa > Chordata > Aves > Passeriformes > Corvidae > Corvus > Corvus kubaryi. Next base: position 11,814,181 of record NW_024582091.1, read on the forward strand.
ATCACAGTTTCACTTTTGACTCTGACAATGCTGGTGATTTTCATCATAGCCTCTGTTCCTATTCCCATTTGTGCTGGTTTTGGCTGGGACAGAGGTACTGTTCTTCACAGTAGCTGGTATGGGGCTGTGTTTTGGATTTGGGCGGATAACCCAGGGAGGTTTTCCTTACTCTTGAGCAGAACATGGACAGAGTCAAGGCCTTTTCTGCTCCTCACCCCACCCCACCCCACCCCATCAGTGAGGAGGCTGGGGCACAAGGACTTGGGAGGGACAGGTGACCCCAGCTGACCAAAGGGACACTCCATACCATATGGTGTCGCATTCAGTATATAAAGCTGGGGGAGGAAGAAGTAAAAGGGGGACATTTGGAGTGATGCTGTTTGTCTTCTCAAGTAACTGTTACCCGTGATGGGGCCCTGCTCTCCTAGGGATGGCTGAACACCTGCCTGCCCATGGGAAGTGGAGGATGAATTCCTGGTTTTGCCTTCCTTGCATGTGCAGCTTTTGCTTTACCTGTTAAACTCTCTCTATCTCAACCCACAAATTTCCTCACTTTTACTCTTCTGATTCTCTCCCCAGTCCCACTGGGGGGAGGGATTGAGTGGCTGTGTGGGGCTGAGTTGCCAGCTGGGATTAAACCATGACACCAGTATATATGATTAAGGATTTAATCAGAAGAGATATGCATTTTTCAAGTGATTTGCCTCAGCAGTCCACATAACACATATATATCAAAACAGCCTTGTTTCCTCCTTAAACTGCTACTTTTGTCTCAAGCAAAATTAGTTCTTGATTTGAACAGAAACTGTCCACATACTTTGAACTCTTTGTGAAACTTTCAGAAATTGGTCATGAGTAAATGAAGACTGATGAATTTTCAGGACTGATGTTCTGAAATATTTTGTCTTACAGGGGGAAAATATCCTTGCTAATTTTAAGAGAAAACTCTGTCTATGTTCAAAAGAAAAAGCTATATACTGTCTGACACTAGATTCTGGATTCACACATTATTAATTCTGAGAAATTCTGATACAATCCTCATGGGCCACATTATTTTGTTCATGCTTGTTTGTCAGAAACAAGAGATAGCTTCACCAAGGTATCTCCAGCACTGTAGGTTTTAAGTCCATGTTGTGACTGGTTAAAGTATAGTAGAGCTCTGTAAGGACTGTTAGTTTCTGTGCTCCATTTGAAATATTAGTGAGAAACAGTGTAAGGATGGTCAGAAAGTGTATGGTACTAAGTCTAGGTTTAGAGCCCTGGACAACAATTTCATGTGCAGTTTTTTTATTCACTTCCTGTGAAGACAAATCTGTTCTCAAGGATCTCTCAGCTATCAGATAATTTCTGTGCATTGCAGCAGCCAGAGAGCATTTGCCTTTGCCTTTCCTTCTTCATCCACAGCTTAAGGAGCTGAGCTCTGCAGGGCTCTGGCACTGCCTGCCTTCCATCCTTGTTGTGTCTGGGAAGGGAGCCAGAAAGGTGAGTGATGCTGACATCTTTCAAACCCATAGAGTTCTAGTAAAAAACTTGTCTATGCTCCTGTCATGTTCTGGCACCTGCACTCTTTTGCTGGTTATTGTTGCTTTACATGGGCTTTGAAGCAGTGTCCACCACCAAACAGAACGGGATGGTTCTTCACACACTGAACAGCAGAACTGAGGAATGCCTTCTCCATGGATGCAGAAGTTAACATGACTTGGGAAGAGACATTCTTGGCAGAAATACTCACTCATGGTTACTACACAAAAAACCCACATTGGGTTAGAGCAATCTCTTGAACTGAAAATAGCTGGAGACAGAAAGAGTACTCAGGGGAAGCTTCAAATCCTTGCCATGCACTTGCTTTCCCCTGCTGGCAGTTTTCAGCTGCTGGTTTGTGTGTTGGTTGGTTGGTTTGTTTGCTTGCCCAGAGAGGAGTGCAAATGCAGTCCCCAGCTGCCACTAATTATGCTGTGCAGTTCCTTGCAGTTGACTGAATTTCAGGGGCTTGCACTGAGAAGCCTTAAACCTCACTTTGGGAAAACCAGTGGTGGCTTACTACCAATTTAGTAAACTTCTCTCTCTTCATCTGATTGCTTATGACAGGACATGGACTAAAACCGAAGGACTTGATGCTCAGCTATTTTAAATTACTATGGCTTGGCTGGCACCCTTGAAAGCAGGCTTCTTTGTCCCACTGTAGTTCTGATGTGAAAAACATACTCTTATCTCAGCAAGGATAGTTTATTGAACTGTTTTGTTCAAATACAAAAGACTTGTATTTTTAGAAGCAAAACTGTAATTCATACCCTACAACAACAAAAGCCAACTGTATCCTGAGCTGAGGTACACAAAAAATTATAATACCTCCTGGCAGGTGTCTGGAGCTGACTTATGTTAGTCTTAAACCACAAAAATTTGTTGCTATTACTAAGCAGTTCAAGTGTGAAAGCTATTCTTGCAAAACAGTAACTAATGGGCCTGCAAATAAGAACAGAGCAGCAGGGAACTACAAAACGTTATCTCAGAAGTACTTGCCTCACCCTTAAATGAAATCCAAAAGCAACTCTTCCCATGAAACAGAAAAGAAGGGCAGAGCACGTTGCTTGTTGCTGAGCATGTGAACGAATTGCATGCCATAGCTCAGATGTCACAGCACTTTTTCAATAACATTTTTAAGCTTTCAGTAATGCCTCAAGCACCTAAAATTAAAGGTGAAATATCTTGGAGAGGAAGGATCTTACTCTTATGTATATTTAGATATTTATTGATGTAGCAGTTGTTCCACAGAAACTGTTCAGCTGAATTAGCGCTGGAGCTGCAAGTTTTTAAACTATCTGTATCCAAATTTTTGTAAAGCCAAAAAAGACTAATTAAGATAATAGTAATGGAAACAATCATTATGTTTGCAGAGCTACAATTTAAAAGTGCATTGAGTTGCTTCTTAATTGCAGAACAATCTTATATCTGAAATCATTAGCAATGTTCACGGTGCATGTCACAACTAAAATTCCATTTAAGGATATTTGTAAAATTATCTCTTTTTTCACTTAGCCATTTTGTTCAGGAATCCCTTTCTTATGGATGGGTTGATAAAATACGCATCACTCAAAGCTCTGTAAAGAATGCAGCCTCTGCTCTGCTTTATGTCAGATCATTTCATCAGCTCTTGGAAAAGGATTTGGACAGGCATGTTGGCAGATGAAAGTCTGCCAAAGGTTTACTCTAAAACTGTGATTTTCAAATTTTAACAAAACATGCATTGAACACAGGGCATTGAAAACTTATGGAAGAAAATGGGTGGTCATTTTTACTTCACACTATCATTTCAGGATGGAGTTGCCTCTGAGGTTCTGCTTCACTCGCAGGAGTGAACCAGAGCTCTAAGGCACCATCACAGACTTTCACAGGAGAGGAAGGCCAAGGAATTCATCCAGTCCTCACGAGCTGCAAATTCCAATGCTCTACTTCTGCATGGAGCAGTGTAGAAGGCCCTGCAAGGCTGATATTCCCACAATGTAAGAGTTGTGTGCTCCATCTGCTGAAGCCAAGGGCTCAAAGTGGTTCTTTGAGTTTCTGGTTGGTTTGTTGACTGTTTACAGTTTAGCTGTTGATGTATCAAGTTTTGGGAATTTTTTTTCTGACGGAGCTTAGAATTGCCTGTATGAGTTTTTTGTCTTACTCATTGAACTGTTGTCCAATAAAAAACAGTCCTCCAAAACCACATATGGTTAAAATTAACTTTTTTTACTGGCTTTTTTTTCCTTGCTTACATGTTGCCTTTTGAAAAGGAGATAGTCCTGTGAAATCGTGTGCACAATTGTGCCTGTAGCTCTAAGCACTGTTTGTCCATAAGGAACTAAGAAGACCCAATGAGGTATTATTAGCTTTGACTCATCTGACTGAAGTATCATCTGCTGTGCTCATTAATTAAGATAGTTCAGGTGGAAACACTGATCCCTGAGCTTTATTAAAATTGTCTGTGTTGTTTTTCCTTTTTACTCATCTAAAGAAAAGAGAAAAGGAAAGTAGATGGTAAAAAAAGATGCAGAGGAGATATACTAAAATAATGCATAAGGAACTAACTCAAAAAATCAGTTTAAAGATGTCACAAAATGTTTTCCAATGCTAGAATTTTCCAGTCTTAGAAGTTCAAAATATGCTTGGAAAAGAGTCAGTCTAGCTGTAATTGTGGAGAAGTCTGATTCAATAATAATAAAGTATATCTTTATAATGCAGAAATATTTTATGTGATTGTTCAGATGATCCCAGGCACTTGGTGTGCTCAGATGAGTATGACATGAGGATTATGTCTAAACTAGGAGATTAAGCAGTGCCAGGGCTTGGTCAAAAGTTTGACATGAGCTAAACAGTGGTCTTCCTAGAATGGTTCAGGAGTTAGCCCTGCCTGGGGATTGGCCCAGGCAGAGTTTGGCAGTCTGAACATAGGTATCAACCTGTTTTGAAGTCTATGCTTAAAAATGTAGGTATGACCAGGCAGTGACAACAGGACTGAGGGTCAGAGAACCAGCACTGGCACTGTCTAGTGTCACTCACATATTTTTAAGTGTTTCTGTATGGCTTTCAAACTGTGAGAAGTGTAAACACAGATTTTTGCTTTACAGAACTGCAGGGGAACTGCAAAGCCCTGACTTTGGAGAGGAGGGCAAGCAAGTGAGAAACACTGAGACAGATGGCACAGTCAGATGGAATGAATTCCTGGGGGAGTGCAGCAGGGAGAAGAGGAACAGTGAGCGTGGTAAAAATATGGGAACAGCAGTTGCTGTAGCTGCTTCTACAAGAATAAAGCAGGTTGAACAAATTGCCTTAGGAGCCTGCCCTGTGCCCAAATCCAAAGGGAAGAACTAAGAAGACAGCTTTGCGGGGAAGGGTGGTGCCATGCAGATGGGTGAAGCTGGAGAGTTGCAGCTATTAGAGATGGATTGGAGACTGAACACTTCCAAAGCTCACTGCTGGAAGATGAGCTGAGGTGGATGCTGGGACACAGAGAAAAGTCCAACTTGCCTGTCAGGCAATGATGAATGCTAAACCGTGCAACGGCACAAATCTCACACCACAGAAAGAAACAAACTGGGATAATTCTGATTCCAAATGTGAATTAGCTGAAGATTGAGATAAATTCCTAATAAAAGCATATTTACACTCGCAAAGTGTCAGTGTGATTGTTGATTATTCTCTGTCTTCCCAAAGGCAATGTTTCTATCCCACAGAAAAGGTGATGGCCAATATTTATTACTGGCAAAGAAATCCTGACAGACAGGTACGAAGGTATCACAAAAGGGCTTGTCACCATGCTATTCCTCACCAGTGACCCTCCCTAGCAGCAGGAGCAATCATGCTATCCACACATCTTTTGCCACCATGGCATAGGCTCTGCTGAGTAAGTACTGCTGAAACAGAAAAAAGAAGAGCTTTCATCTCATTTTTTTGTGCTGTAGGCCGTAGCACCAGATGAAGAAGTAACTGTGGGAAGAGTGTTACTTAACCCAGTAACTGTGAGGTGGAGGTGCTCTCTGGAAATGGCACGTGCCTGAGTCAGCTGCAATAGGTGAAGAACTGGGACAGCCTTTAGCATGTGGGGGCTATTCTGAGACGTTAGTTACAAATCTCTACCAGGTATCTTTGGTATCACTAAGGTATCCTTGGTGAAATGCTTTGTTCAGTGGCTCTTAGCCCAGCATAATTTTCACAGGAATGGCAAAAGTCAGTTTGCTGCCACAGAGTAGTTTCCTGGCTGAATCTCAGTAGATCACTCTGGAACATGGAGACATTAAAGCTCTTCAGCAAAATGGTTATGGGATTGTTTTCACATGGGCAAACAAGAATTTACTCTCAACTAATTCTTGGAAATGCTCAAAGCATTCTAGTTGAAACTTCCAAAAACAATTCAGACTCAGCCAGACATCCAGCCTGAACAACTGAAGTTTGGCAAAGCTGTAAACAATTGGGCTTCACACACGTCTAGATTTTTAATGAAAAATGTCAGGCAAACTTAGATAGGGCTTTGTTATCAGCTTGCTGTGCAGTATGTGTTCTCTTCTATATTCCAGCCTAACATTTCATTTGTAAATCAGTTGTTATACCTAAGTTATATTACAGTGTTTTGATATAGCATTTAGTATCTGCTTACATTTATACTTCACATTTTCATCTGTTTCAAATTCCCAGTTGATTAGCTATATTTATCAATAATACAGCAAAACTTGAGAATAAGAGAAATACATCAAATGCCACCATTAACAGAGTTTCAGGTTATTGTCTAGGTAAGAGAAATCTGTCTGCTGCGCAAAAGTATCTAGATGGAACATCTTGATTTCTAACAGTTTTTTCTTGATTTTAAGGAAGGACTTACAAAGAAAAGAGAAAGCTACTGAAGAGACTCAAGATGTACCTAATGTTGATAAGAATGTTCATCAACAAATCCATTCCCTCCCTTCTGTGTTCTAAAGGGAGCATTTTTAAAGATGCTAAAAATAAAACCGGAAGTTTCATTAAATAAATTAATATATTTTTGTTTGTAAGTAAAACATCAGAAGTGGTGTCTGTTCTGACTTCCACTGTCTTATTCTTGGTGGATTTTGTGGTTTCTTAGAGAATACATGAAAAGGGACATGAACATGATCTGTGAAATGACATACACAGCACATTTTCAGACATGCCCTAAGAAATTTCTAAATATTCCTTATTATTATTTCAGACAAACTTTCTAAGTTTTCTTCTTTATTTTATCTGCAAATTATGCCTATTTTGGCAGCACTCAAAAAATATGTGAAAATAACATAACGTCTGCAATTTGTGCTTTCCTGCCTACAATGCTCTATGGCAGCACTTATAAGATGAACCAGTCCGACACTGCCAGACTTTTGTGCAATGTCCTTGGGAATTTTGACCTATTAACTACAGTGGAGTTTTAATGCAAGCTTTTTCAGGCAGGCTTGTTTCCCCAAAGAAAGTGTTTTAATTTGAGGAGTTACACAGATGAAATGCCACTCGTCAGAGTTAGAATCCAGTTGATTCCACTGAACTGCAGGACAGAATTGAGAAGTTTTACCATCCTTGAGAAACCTGTGGAAGGGGAGTTGCTCCAAAGAAGACAAAATAAATCCAGTATAACACAACAGTATGTACACTAGGTATTTACTGAACTGTCAAAGAGTACATAATTTAACACCATCACCTGGCACAGAAAACTGAGGTTCGCTGCTTTCTTCATAGTATAGTGACACTGTATTATTTCTTTGTATTGGTAGATAGGTTTTCCAGTGATGGCTTTGTGCTTGCTTAGGTTCTCTCTCTGCAGAGAAATGGGAATATGAGGTTAATACTAATATTCTCCAGCCATAAATCCGGCCCCATGGGCTCTAGAGAAGGGTTAGGACACCTTCACACTACCTCTAAAGGCTTAAGGATGCGCTTTTCTCAGCCCCTGGTGTTACAGCTATGCAACCATCCTGCTGCTTGCCTTTTGTGGATTCCCACCACAGGGGAACTGGAAGCAGAACAGTCTGATTAGAGGCTGCATTTGAAATTATGCTGGGCAATTTCTTCTAGTAATCAATTCATTCTGCCTAAAAGAATGGGTTTGAGCACTCTGAAGCAGATTTGGGTCAAATTCAGTATAAAATTTAAAAGAAAAAAGAAATTAAAATGGAATATATGAACTGCAGAAACAGTTCCTTTTCCTATTTCTGACATGTTTTTCCCCACACTAAGATCACAGGAAGTCAGAGGTACTATGGGAGGGAAGTAGAAAAATTTTAAGAAAATTATTTCTCTGCCTTTTTTTCACAAAAGTCCCAATTTTCTATCAAAGCCCGGTAGCGTCTTAAGTTCTTACAATACAGAAACTGTTTTCCAAATTGTGTGCAAGATTAAAAAATGGGTATTTGAATAAAAATGTGTGAATTTTGAGTCACAGGGAGTAAACCAACTCTATCACTTTTCACGTAGCTTTGGGTCTTCCCAAGTGTTAGCTCTTGCTCCAGTGAATATTTAAATATTTCATACAAAGTTGACTTTTTTCTGCAAAGAGTGAAACAGTCAAAAATATTTTCCTTGGAGGTGTGTTAATGTCTATACTGTAGCAAAAAAGTACTCTAAACTTTTTCTTTCTGGGTTGTTTTCATGGGTTTTTTTGATGGTTCCAAACTCCCACTTTTCTTCCTGTTCTTTAAATTTTGATAGATGTACCCCATAATAAAAGCAGTCTTTTAAAGTCTAGCAAAATATTTAATCTAAACAAAAGCTAATGGATCTCACCGCAAATCCTGAAAAAAACCTCCCAAAAAACATAGCAAAACATTTATTTGTTTTTATTTTTTAATTCAGTCATCAATCAAAAAAGTACAGATATAATTAATTTTCCTGAGAATTCCTCTGAAGGACTAACTGAGCAATGCCTCCTTCTCACTTGTCCTTGTGTCTTTCTCTTACATGTCAACTGCTTTTGAAACCTATCCTCCAGCTGCTTCTTTCTTACAGATATGGATGTTCAAGGACAGAACTGGGAGCACTGTAAATGTTCTTGTTTTCTCTTGGGGAGGAAAACAGTCCTGCATTTGTGAGAAGTTCCTTTTGTGGGTGAATCACCACAGTATTACTGAGTGATTGACTATGATCTGAAAGCTTATATGGACCAAGAAATCAAAGCCTGTTTGCTCAGGGATTATACATTAAGATGGATAAAATAATTTCTATATCATCTATGGTAACAAGTATAACTAAAACAAAAATATAAAGTGACAATTAACGTAAAATGTAAAATACCAGTTGACATACTGCAGAGCTACATATGCAAAATTATTTTTATTCCCAGGCTCTAGTTCCTGGTTTTTTAGGACGTGGGAGAGGGGATGAAGGGAAAGGAGTTGTTGCTGCACAATTCACAGATGAGAGATGGCTGATGTGCTCCCCCAGCACACGACCTGACTGCAGCCCTGTGTCTGCTGCTCCATTACAAGTGACGAGTGCACAACTGCACACTTGCAGCATTGCACTGTGATGCAGGCAAAGCCACAAGGAAGGCAGCGTTTCCAGCCTAAGGGAGCCTTGAGACACAGTTGATGTTGGGGTGAACTGAAATGTTATCTGTCAGCTGTAGCTGTCAGCAAAAATATTAAAGGAATAGCAGCTGCATCATGCCACAAGGAGTAGAGCAGCCGTAGCTCCAAAATAGATTCTAGAGTCAGAGAGAGTTTTCTTTTAATGAACTCCAGTAATAGTCAAGGTCCATTTATCTTCTAAGCTGCTTTGAGCTATCTGATAATGCTACTGCTTTTAAAATGTTTTAAACAACTGGTTGAGATGCAAGTAAAGAAGAGTTATTGAGAACAGGACGTATTGAAAGGTATGTTACTAAAGCTTTAAAATGTAATTTTTCAAACAAATTGTTTTATGCTTCTGTAGCTTTAAATTTGCCCTCACCATTTTATTCTCTAAGTTCTGATACAGCAATAAAACTGATATGACAATAAAAAAATCATAACCATGTTTCTCAGCTGGAAGAAAAATTATTGGCTTATTATAACTTCTGTAGCATTTATTCTTCCTTTTCAGAACATTTAATTAAGAAGATACTAAGTTATCCTGAAAGTATTTATTAAAGAATAGCATCTTACATTCTTTTTGGATTGTCATTAAAGAAAATAATAAAGCAGTGGTCTCTTTGGGATCTTGAATTCCAAGATAAATGTAATAAAGCTTGTGGCAGTGTGTTATTGTTTACTGCTTGGAAAAACTTACGCAACAGCAGAACATTGCTCTGATTTTTGAGCTGCTGCTAATGAAGTACAACCAGACAGGGTACAGTTGCCATGAGTCAGGAAATGTGGATGTTCCTGGACAGAGGCCAAGGGAGCTTAGACACACAGAGATGAGATGTATATGCATCCTTTGGAGGAGACACACTAAGTTGTTTTGAAGCATCTCAAGCTGCCTGATCCAAGAAGCAACTAAATGACCACCCTGAAAAGAGCTCAGTAGCTGCCTGTTTCTCAGGGCCCCTTGTTTTCACATCAGGAAAACAATAATGAAGTAGGCAGTCCAGAGGAGCTTAGAGATCAGATATTAGGTTCAGTCATGAGACAGTAGGTTCAAAACCCTGAGGGCTTAACTTTGTTCTTTCACTATAAAAAGAAGAAAAAAAATCCCACAAAAAACTCACCAATCCCATACCTCTAAATTAATAAAAAAACAACAACCCAACAACAGCAACAGTAAGAAAACAGCAACCAACCAACAACTAACCAAAAAACGCCCCTGATGTGCTACAATTTGCTGTGAGACTTTGAACAAACCTTTTGAACACATATTCTCCTATAGTATTGTATGAGGTTTTTGTAAGAGAATGGATGATATCACTGTACACATGGAGAGAAGCTCCACTCTCCACAGTGACAAAAAATGTGCTGAAATGCTGCTACATTTCAGTACAGCACCATGGTATATCTGCAACCCCCTTTCATTCTTTTTAGCATTCTAAACCTCATTACCGTGGGTCCCTATTTTTTTAAGTGAAATTAACTAGGATCATTTAAAAGAAACCACTGGTTTCTTTTCCTTTCCATGCCTCTTTCTTGCATCTGAATATAACTGTCCCAGGAGACTGATTTTTTTTTCTCTTTTACTAGATGTGTTTTCCTTATCACAACCCTTCTCTGTGTCATTTCCCAAAAGGGAGCTACAGCTTTCACTCCCCTCCCAGCAGAGCAGGCCATGCAGACTGCTTTCTGTGCTGGTACACCCAGGTATGTGGGCGGCTGCTTGGACTTCCACGCTTCATGTCTTTTTTCAGGGGAACGCTCACGATAAAGACCTGCGCTCCCGTTCATGAAATCTAAGGAAGGGCCATTTACTACCCCATTCTCTCCCCAATCTGGAAAGGCTCATAATTAAATGAAGAAATGATTTCCAGCCCTCCTGCTTTGATCTGGGCTAGTTTTGAGGCCACCTGCGCAGTTGTCACTGCTGTTCCACTGTGGCAGGGCACAGTGTGGCAGACCCACGCTGCCCTCAGCTGTGTTTCAGCAGCCGTGGCCTCTTCTGGGCAGTGGCACATACATAAGGGTGGCACTCTGCCCTGCTCCCAAACTCACCATCCCTTCTGTCTACTGGCATTGGCAACCATGCAGATTCAAAATCTCAAGAAAATCCTCCAAAGTTGTTTTTCAGGAGATTTTAAAGCAATACATGATGGCATCAGATCATCTAGAGATCAGAGATTTCAACTTCCTTGAAGACATCAGGACTGTATGTTTTTCTAATTTTCTCTAGTTTTAATTAAAGCTGAGAGTTATGTAATGGTAACTTAATTCCCCGATAAATTCTTATCAAAAATCTCAGTTGCCAAGAGATTCACTTGAGCTGTGACCATTGTTTTAACAAAGCAGGCACAACTGGAGACACTGGCTACCTGCTGAGCTTATAAGAGTCAGGCAGCACCACAGAACATCTCTGTTTTCCAGGTGCTCCTTCCTCACTGCTCCAGCAGGCACACGGGGTTTGTGTAGCCTCCCCACAGCCCCATAGTGGCTCTGGAGCTGCCCAACACCAGCTAATTTGGGCAGTCACATTCGGCTCACCCCTTCTCTCAAAGGTCCTTTTTCCTTCAAGATTAGTTTTTTCCCAGCAGTCTCCTCCTTGTACTAGAGAGCTTGTCCTGAGCACTCCCAAAATAACAACAGGATCACAAGCTGACAGCACCCTCTTTGCTCTGTGAATTACTTTTGGTACAACTGAACCGGAGTGAATGGTTTTGATTTTCCAGAAACATCTCAGAATTGACATTAGTTTGGTTTCTATCCTGGCATGGTTTTGTTCTTGAAGTTTTCTGGTCACATCCCTGGTCCTCCTCCTTCCTTTTTTTGCAGTGTTTTACCAGTATGGCTGATATATGTGACCTATAACTCAAGGCACAGCTAAGCTTCCCTCTGGCTAGCTCCTCTAAAAATACATATTCTTGTCACTCAGACTAATTCAACTTCCATTCCTACTTCTCCCTGCAGAATCTGGTTTCCAAGGAGGGCTATTTAAGTCTTCTTATTCAAAGCTATTGACATGATGTTCAATACTGCAACATCTCAGAGTGTCAAAGTCACTACTATGTTTATTCTTGTAACATTCCAGGTTGTTATTAAAAGTGGACAAGTAACTTGCTTAGAGTCACACAGGGAGTCGCTGGTGTGAAAGCCAGCAACTTAACCAGCATTCCTCCTCCCTGGTATGACAACTACCATCTCCCATTTTAAGGTAACATTATTTCAAACAACAAAATTCAAACATGACATGAATATTTTGGAGACGGAACCTGAATTTAGCAAAGTGTTTCTAGTGATAAGGAATCTGTCAGATGTCCTGCCACTCTTACAACCTTGCAGTGCAATCACACTCTTGCAGCGTGATTTAGACTTTGTTTACACAACTAATGCTGGAGGTAACTAAATTAACCCTCCTTGTGTGCAATTATGCCTCATTTCTAGATACTCACTGCTGTCCTGGAGGGATTTTTATGAGCTGACACCAATAGCCAGCAAAATTTTTCCCATTCTACTTATTCCTTAACAAATTGTTACAAACTGTTGTGTTATGTTGAGGGTATTCACTGAACACTTACGTAGATTATTCAGTTTATTTCTGATTATTTTCCTAGGCTTCTTTTCTGCTAAGCTAAGGAGAAACTCATTACACTGTCTATAGCTCTCACATATTTTTCTAGCACTTCATTAGTTCTCAGAGGCCTGTAGTGATAAAGGTTGTGTGGCTGATAGTGATACAGAACAGGGGCTAGAAACTTGTATCACGGCAGGGAATTTGTTTTCTTGGGATGAGGCAGCTGTGCCATTATCACAGAGAGGGCTCTGAACAGCTCCTCCTGGGCCCCCAAGTACCACAGCAATCCCGTTGTGTAAGTTCTGTAAATTTTCATTTGCAAATAGATCGAATTCTGTACCAAAGATACTTACATGGCACCCCCTCTATCTTTCTAATAAAAAGCTGTTCCAAAATCATTTGGGATTTTAGAACATGTTCTCTGAAAGCAGGAAAATCAGTTTAGGTTTATTTTTTCTCCAACCCACTATCTACTTTTAAAACCTCTGCCCATATGGGTACAAGTCAGGGTAGTTAAAGATGACGTTAACTTGGTAACTCATGGTTTAGAGGTTTAAAGTTTAGCTTTAAAACACTCAGCTTCCTGGCCTTCTGCTAAAGCACTTCTTGTGTGTCCTAGCCTGTTCTGGTGTCTTTCAAAGCATGAACTCTTCTTCATAAATCTCACTACCTTTCTCATTAACTTAACCCCACTGAAGCATATGGCAGCTTTTTTATTAAAAAGGCTGCAAGGGTAATTTGTATGACGTATGTGTGTGTGTGTGTGTGTGTGTGTGCAAGACACACCAGCTGCTCCAGCTCCTCTCTGCAGTAAGTGCTGAGTTTGCTCTAGACCGGTACAATGGGATCTGAGACCTCTGTACACCACCAGCCATGAGAATTCCCTGGCCTTTTTCCCTCCACATGTACTGATGATGACAATATTCTAGTCAGAGTTCCAGTTTTACGAACATTATTTATGTAAAGAGAAGAAGATTACCTGTCCTCAGTGGCTATTCTTAATAGGTATAAGAAATCCTGTATGGAAAGACTGACTGCCACATCCCTTTGAGTGCCACAAGGCCCCTGCTTTGTCCTTGTTTCATGCTACAGTAGTCACTAACAGGTAAATTTAGATGCTTCCACAAGAAGGGCTTTTTCAAACTAGCCTCCGGTTAACCAGAACTCCATCTAGGAATCCTGTTTGCCATATGTGCATCATGCTCTGCTCCTGATTAGGATACAATTGGAAAGAGATGTTCAATGAGAAAAGTGAACTCAGCAGTGGAAACAGTCTCCAGAGTTCCCTTCCTCAAAAGCATCATCTCTGTTATCCTTCCTTACATACTTATTTCCTCATTAATTACATTCTCAATGCTAGTCTTTCAGCTTATTGGACTACCTGGATAGAACACACTTAACATTTTTCAGAATTGTTTTTGCAGAAAGATGGCACCTCAACGGTGCCTTAGTCTAAATGTTTGGTTTTCAAACAGAATGTAGCAGGCAGAAGGAAGAGGCTGTGCACTCTGACAGCTGGAGTAAACTAAGATAAAAAATTACATACAAGATTTTTCGTCCTTATTATTCCTATTTTAGGACATAACACATCAAACATAACAAAATCAAACAAACAAAAAAAACCTACTACAGGTGGTTTCTTTTGCAATTTTGAACGTGCCAAAGACCTGTGATTTATGTTCCTATCAACCAACTCTCAAGCCATTCAGTGTATGTATCTTGATACACTGATTATCATCTCTTGCAAAATATTCCATGGCCAGCTATGTCCCAAACTTTGTGATCCAAAGATCACAAAGACAAGAGACCTTAAAATATTTATAAATTAAAAATACTCAAGATATATGAAAATAATCAAAGCCCAGAGCAACCTGATCAGACTCTGGAGACAGTCCCACTTTGGGGGAGACTGGATGACTTCTGCCAGTTCCCTTCACCTGAATTATGGTTCTGTAAATAAATGGCACCGCTCATTCAGAGGATGTGCTACTGTGACCCTGCTTTTTACTATTTGCCCTCTGATGCCTTTTGTGCCTTGGATTCCAGCCTCTGTCTCATGCCACTTGAAGCAGCAGTGGTTCCCACAGCCAGCTGCCTCAGAACACATGGCTCCCCAGGCACTCAGGAGCTCCGTTGCCATGTGTGTCCCTCTGCGCAGAGGGACATCTTGTTCTGCGCTATGTTTGCCGTGCTTGAGGACATCTCACATGGCACCATTCCCTTCCTGCTATCTCCTGCCCAGAGTCAAAAATTGGAACATATAGTTTTCTCTAAAGAATTTGATCACACTGAGGAACTGAAATCCTTATCTACTGGAATAAAATCTATGTTTCTTTTCATTACAGAAGTCCTTGTTGAAAAATAAAAGGAGAAATAACACACTATAGAAGAACTACTGTAACATTTACCTTAAAAGTTAGATCCAAGAGGTTTTGCAATTACAGAGGGTGAGAAAAGTGAGATTTTGGGGACAAGTATAAAAGACAGACACAGGAATTGAATAACTTCAGCATGAGAAATATATGCTTAATTAAATTTTAGTCAGCCCAACACTGAACTGGTCATCATTAACCACATGTGCTTTCCCACCCTTTCATTTATGCCCTTGCTTATGGCTTTTAAAGGGTTATTTTTTCAACAATCTGGATTATATATTTTAAAAGTAAGAATGTTCTTTGAGACACATAACTAGATAGTGTGAGATTTTATGAATATCCTTTCTACTATGTTCACAGATTTGAACTTGAGGATAAATTGTGTATGTTTTTTTCAGTGTATATTTGTTGTCACAGTAACTGCAGTTTTCCCAATAAATGGAAATTGCATCGTTTCCTTAGCATTCAGGTTATTACACTGAAATAGCACCATGAATTCACCATTACTTCTCCCTTCCTGTTGTCAACTTGAATCTCATTTAGTTACAGGAGCAGGCACTAAAACAGGTTAGTTTAGATCTGTGCACACTAGAAAGCTGAAGCAAGTCTGCTTAGCTGCATTACATCCTGTGACTCATGCCTGTGTGGGAAAGACCTTATTTTCACAGAGATCTCTTAGATAAACAAGGCAAGTTGGCAGCAATTCGATTACACTGATGCAAGCAGTCTCTGCTTTCTGTTGCATTCATTTGCTTTGTATTTTCTGAAAAACACAAGCAGGCTGATAAACTCTAGTGAGAATTCTTCTACCAAGGACACATGAGCGTTCATTTTCAATTACTTTTTTGTATAACAGGAGCAGCCTTAAAACCAGTTTCTAAAAAAATTTCTATTCTGTTACTACAATAGAATCCATTTTTTATCAGTTGCATTTTTTTAAAGTTTGTTAGCGAAGCTGTAGCTCTTGCTGATGACAACCATAACACACTATTTAGTTAGATACCTCCCTTCTGCAAACATACAAGCCTCTAAATACTGTGGACTTCAGATAGGAAATGGATTTAGATTGCAAAATATCACTTTTACATATGCGCTGGAACAGAGTTTTGGACAGCATAAATCACCAAACATTACACTCTTTGTCACCATTTCCCCAAAAAGGAAAAGTGAAGAAAGTAACCATTACTGTAATTCAGAGGTCTAAAAGTGTGTAAATCAAACTGGACAAGTTTATTGCAAATTCATCAAGGTTTTTGCTCTTGTTTTGAAACCCCACCAGTTTATATTTGAATGACTTCGGCCACATCTTAGATAATTAAGATTTTAATTGTCATTTTATCAGCTTTGAAATGAAACTCACTTGGACAAAGCGCAGCGATCTTTCAGATTCACACCCCCCTTTGCCTCTGTCAGCACACAGCAACCAGACGGGTTGTCCATTTAAGGGAAAAAGTACAAGCTCCAGCCTATTTCCGTGTGCTTTGGATGTGTTTGTCCCACTCCTTCAGCAAAGCATTCTGTTGTGCCAAAAAGCATTTCCTTTCTTGCAAAAGTCATGCGCACATGCACACATACACTCCCATTTCAATGAAGTTTTAATTAAGCTTTTAATTGTAGGAATTGTCACTTTCTCTGTATTTCTGAGTGTGTAAGCCATTGTGGAGGATGCCACAATCTATGTAATCTTACAGATCACCTTTAGAGATACAATTTGCGTGCTTTACTTGTGGAAAAGATTAAGAGATACAGTCCAGACAAAGCAGAATGAGAATCATAGGGCAAAGCCATCTTGAATTAAAAAGGAAAAAAAGAACATCTCTCCCAATGGAGGAAGACTTTCTGTTTGCACTTATATTAGTACTTATTTTACTATGATGCTGAGAATAAAAGGTAATATAGAAAGTACAGATTATCTGCAGAAGCAGGAGGAGTAGGTGCAAAGACCTAAAATAAAAGGGAAAATCTAATCAAGTATCCCGAAATACACGATTTTCACAAATACATGAGGCATCACACATTTTCAACATGATCAGAGACTCTCATTGTCTCTCCTGAACAGGACACAGGCAAAATTGTTTCTGCCCTTCACCTCAAAGCATAACTACAGGATTGTGTTACAAGTCCTAGTGTCACTAGTTTGGTATAAATACTAGCTACTAAGTAGAAAAAGAGAGGTTAAACGATCTTAATATTTTATGAATGGATTGTTTTCTCAGCTATCCAATATGCTCCAAAATGAAGAAAAGCCTGTCTTCCCCAAATAATTACCAATATTCTGCATAAAATTAGGAAACAACTTTCAGTAGAAAGCAATGAGAGAAATTAAAACAGAAAGGCTAAAAATGAAAACTACCACAATAAGATAATGAAGCTGAAAAGTTTAGACATTTGGTCTTCTTGTTAATAAATATTTAAACTTTTCTATACAACAGAATATCCTTATTTTATCTTTCTAGCTTTCAGTATCCTGGGTTTTATATACTAAATATTTCTGGAGAAATAGTAAGTATGAATAGATGTAGTTCCTTCTCATTTGTAATGATGTTTCATCTGGCCTCTTCACAAATACTCACTTTATTTCTCCAACTGGCATTTTAGATATGTAGAAGGACAAAACCCCTAACCCAAATTCAGTTTATACTTTTAAATAACATGGCAACCTGCAATGACAGACCTTGAGAAAGGAAGGGAAGAAACCAGAAATTGGAGGAAAAATAAAATGTCTCTTTGAACAAAAATATTTGGACAGGAATAGAGATGATCTGTTTTGTTAAATGCTCTTGAGGGGACTGGAAATTTATCTGCTAATTACTGAATACTGAAACCTGATCTTAATGAATTCAAAGGAAATCTCACTCTGAACTCAGTGGCATAAATCTGACCCTTGACTGGCACAGCTCTGAGGCACATTCTTAATTTCTGCCTGGAGGTACCTGAACTGAGTTAGATAAGATTATCAAAAGCCTTAAATTAAGCATGTGTGGAATCTGTGCCAACAGAAAGATCCTGTATCAGGAGGAGTTTCACTGATACACCTCTATCACTAAAAAGCTTTTAGTATGGAAATGGCTACAGTGGTGAAATTGTAACCCAGAGGAGCAAAACAGGGCATACCAGCAAAATACAGATTTCCTAATATACTACTGCTTAGTCCACAAGCTGCTTCCAGGAAGCACACCCATTTCTTCAGGAATCCTACTTTGGCTGACATAGCTCTAATAATATTTAGTCTTTCCATGACCTTTGTGTCAGGTGTGACAGTGAGCTGCACTACAGAAAACTCAGATGTCATGAGGTCAATGTCAAGCTCACTAAAGCCAGTAGCATAAAGGATGTACCAGTAAACATCAGTAAACACCAGAGCCAAAGGTCAATAGTCTACCAGATGTGAGCGGGAGGAGTTCAGGAAAATCAGGGCATATGCAAGCAGGGACAGAACAGTGCTGAGCTTTGAAGATGGATTTCAGGTCTTTGAATTTGGTGTTAAAAACAATCAGATCCTCTATAAAAAGACTGAAAGACTGAGGTGATGAAAACACTCAGTTAAGATGGTGACTTTAGCTGTGGCTAGATTGGCTAAAATTATAACAAAATTAATATAATAATTAAATAATAATTTATAAAAACTATTACTATGAAAATATTATAATAAAATCAAAAAAGCCACAGAGAGTCTGGAAGTGGATTGAGATTGGAAGGAGTACATAGTCTTTAGCACCATGAAAGGTACCATTCATTCCACAGTTATGTGAATATAAACAAAATCAAAATGATACATAAGGGAGAAAATAAATGCATATGCTGTGTCTACTTGTCTTCCACAAAAATCACTACAATGGAGTGTATTGCCAAAACATAAATTACTTTCTGATTTGATACAAAATTGACCTTGGTTTCACTGTAGTCATTAGAAGAATTGGCTGCTTTTCAAATATGAAACCATCTGTTGAATAGCCACATCACATATTCCACAGATTTGATTGGAAAATCCCAGAGCCTCTTTGTGGACACCTGTTGAAAAGAGTAATTTTAGCCTCCTCCTCCATTTTGAAATGGAAAGGAAGACAGATGTATGTAAAACCACAACTCCGTGCGTTAGAGTTCAAAGTTGCTATTAGACTGTTCAAATGTCACTTCATGTGATAGTTATCAGGCTAATAATTTGCCTTTCGATTTTAAAAACTTTGCTAAATGTAAATTGTGCAAAAAAAAGGGAAGTTGTAAAACCACACTTACGCTGAGGAACAACTAAACCATAAAAGGAGTCAATATTACCATAGTATTCTCCCAGATTTTGCCATCCCTATTTATTCAGAAGGTTAAATTTGTCATTTCTCCACAGTTTAATTTGCCAAATACTTCATTAAAGAGAAGAAACAGTAATTTTCACTCCAATGTCAAGATGACAAAAACTGTACATATATTGTCTCAGATTAATTTCTCACTGTGTAGCCTTCTTAAGAAAAAGTAACTTTCTCAGGATATGTCCTTATTAAAAAGTAATTCCAAAGTTTCCTTTTGACATTTAGATTTGGGATCCCATAGTGCTTTAGTAATTCCACAGTAATAATTATCACATTAAATGATAGTCGCCAAAAAGTGTTTCTGTTTAGTGCTTCAGTGTGCCCCTTGCTAAGAAATAAAATGTACACTGTATTACTTTTTGCTTTTAAGAACTTCTTCCATCCTAATACTTAATTTATTTTATCATTTCACAGGCAGTTACATTCTCAGCCACCAAGTCAAAGTTGCTTCAGAGTATTTTAATTCCATCCAATCCATCCACTGCTAAGATGTGGTATTGATGTCATTTATGTAGTATGCAGGGATGCAACTAGAATTATTTAGCTAAAGGAAGACATTCTCATCTCCCTGAGGCAGTCCCAGAGTCCACAGACTGTGTGTCAAACACCACAGACAGTCAGCACAGACTCAGTTAGTTCACTCCTTCCTTAGGACAAATATTTTTTGTCTGAGACAATCCTACATAAATCTGTGAACAGGGTTTTAGCACAGGGTAAGTCCATTCTTTAAATCTCTGCCTTCATTACTGAAATCATATTGCATATGAACTCATAATCAGTATGTCTCTTAAAAATTCATGCGTACTAGATTTGTTTTGTTTGCAGAAAACAGCTTTAAAAGAGGTGGCAGGGAGGAGTAGAATTCATTCTCCAATTGATCAAACAGCTTTTGTCAGTTAAGACAATGTAAATCATACAAAGCAATTCCTCCCCTAAATTACATGACCGCTATGGGGCCGTAGGATATGCATTTCTAACTGACAAACAGCATTCCATCCTGCTGTCAGGGTAAAACATCTAAGAACTGCTTTCTCATTTATTTTGCTAAAAGGAACGTACACTTTAACAACAGTGACCCAGCTCAAGCACACTTAGGTACAATAAACATAAGATCAGTCCTCAGGACTGTTGCTGTATGCTGCTAATCAAAGCAGCGGAGATGAATATTCATTCCATATAAATAAGCACAAGAGAAAGAACCAAGAGAGGCTGTCACAAAGGTAGTACAAAAGGCACCAGGTGTGTCCTGAAAGTAAGGAAACAGAAAGTACAAATGCACTGGGTCAGGAACTATTTGGTTAGTTCTGTTACTGAATGGCTGTTTCCTCTTGTTTATCACACAGGTTGTGACTGTTTTTAATAGCTGCTAGACTATCACTGGTCAGGGATGATATGTATTCTATTATTAAATGTTGATTTGTCTTCTGTCTGCATGTAAGCAGATATAAACAAGATACGCATCAAAATCTATGCACATTTTTTCATATTACTGCTAGCTACTTCATTATGCTTGTTCTCAGAACTGCAGAAGTTACTTAAGCAATGCTTTTCTATCATGGAAACATAAAAAAACCTCTAAAACTTCTATCCCAGCTTTCATCTATTGACATTTCCAAATCACTCAGAAGATTGTTCAAAGGAGGAAAGAGACAATAGAAATTAGAAAAGAAATCTTTTGCAAAAAAAACACTAGAAAATAAAAGTTCTTGTAAAAAACCCAGAAGCAATGGAGAGGTTAACTCAGTCTTACCTGTCAGCAACACGGACCTAGGAATATCCTTTACACTGTAAGATTCCAGTAGCCCGTCCCACAGCACCACCACAGGAGTAGAATGATCCAGCCGAGGAGAGCACAAAGATAGAAACTTTGTCCACTTTTCTAGGTCTACCAGCAGTTGAAGTAATGAAGGAAGCAAGGTAGAGAACAGAAGACCGGAGCTGCTTCTTGCAGAAATCCCAGGCAGGAGAAGTAGGAGGTATACTCCGTCTGTGTCTCACCCAGACTTTTGTTTAAAAGTTTTTTCAACTGTTGCTAGGTGGTGTTAGGCTTTGGCAGTTTAGTTCTCAGATTGTATTTCCCCTCTTCTGGTCTCTTCACACAGTGTTACAGCAATGACTTTGTTGAGCTCAGCTCGCTTGTGCTATATTTAACCAGTGTTCTCAGCAAGTCAAGCCTGTCAACAGCTGAGAAGTTTGGAGCAGGCTTTGCTGAGTTCCTCAGCTGCTGAATTATCAGTGGATGTTGCACTGCACAGCCCAGCTACTACATTCACTGAAAGATTGTGGGGAAACTGTCAAATCCTTTTAAGGGCTTCCAGTGACTTCACAGGAGTAATTACTATTTAAAGCACTAAGTACAAGATGTGTATTTAGGCATATATTTTAGACTGCTAGAGAAAGAATACTTGTGTTCACTGCAGATGAGTTCAATTATTTATACAGTGAGAATTTTCCTAGGACAAGTAGGAAGTTTATAATTTGAAAGGTATGCACTTCACTTGAGGAAAAATTACACGTGGGAAGAACTTTTTGCAGCATAATTTCTTACAGTTTAAATATACTAAGATGACATGGAGAAATTAATGAAAGGTTTAGGGTGGAAATTTTTCACTGTGATATTTATTCCAAAGACAACCTTTTTGTCCCAGACCAAGAGCTTCCTACAGTTATTCCTACACTGTCTCTCACTGAAGAAAAGGAAAGCCACACAAATCACAATTTGTTTGATAGGAGTACTAGGAACACATTACTCCAGGGCTATATACATTCTGATGTATCCACACTCGCTTCTGGATCAAATTACTGTTCCTAATTCTAAGCCACAAGTCTCTTAATCAACAGACCAGCAGTAACACTGGACAGTTTTCAGCCCACAGACTGTCAAGATATCAAGACTCCAAAGATGTTGCGGATCTCAGACTCTGGAACCAGGTTCTACCACCTCATGGCAGAACAGCCTCTGTGTCTCTGGCAATGAAAATTCCCTACTCCAACAACTCTGTTCTCGTCTGAGCAGTACTTCAGAGTTAAATGCAGAATGAGCCTCCTTTCCTTTGGAAAGCTTTTCTCTAGTGATGATTTGTGGTATTGATCTAAGGCTAGATGAAGAGGCAGGAAAGAACACAGGAAAGAAAAAAAGTAAAATGATGCTAAAAATTTGCTTGTTGATATTTATACAGGTGGACATACCAACATTGCAGAGCAAAAAAAGATTCAAGCAGGTCATAACAGTACCCTGCAGCGATGCTGGGTCGCTGTGCAAGGAGGAGGATGGGGAGTGAAAAGGTATCGCACACAGTCTGTGACAATTTCAACATGCAGGAACATAACTGGCCACAACTAGATGAGATACCAGGGGGTGAGTACAAGGCCTTATGGGAAGCAGCTATGGGATTAGCTGTAGCCTGGTGCTCTAACCCTGTCTCTGGAATGACTTCTGCTTGATTTGTGTTATTATCTAAACAAGCAAGGAACAATGAAAAAATACTTTCATTCCCAAGTTGTTCATAAGGAGAAAATGAAGTTAATACTAGGTATCACTTCAAGTAACTGATATTTAGACATTGATGACACATTTATGAAAGCTCCAAACACTTTCATCATGTCAAATATATTTTTTTTTGGAGACCAAGTACTAATCACTAATTTCCATTTGCATTTCAATATTTGACTTGGACAGAATAGTTAGAATGTATGAAAAATAGGAAAACTTCTGTTTTTCAGAAACAGCTATTTGGAAAATTATTTTAGAGACGATAATGTATTGGCATAAAGTTTGCTGTTATACGCTTCCACTTTGAACTGAAGCAAGATACAGATATCCACTACAAGAATCTCTAATGTAGTTCTCTCACATAAAATTTAGGTGCTCCAACCAGATGAGTAACTTTTTGACTATTCTGGCTTTAACTTCTTGCTCAAAGTGCAGTATTAACAGTACTTTATTCATTCAAGTATAATAAATCAGGCAAACAAAACAATTAACTTGGCTTATAGATCTCAGTAAAAACCAAATGATTCTCAACATTTCTCTCCCATTAGTTACTGGCACATTCACTGAGTGGAAAACAATACAACTTCTTAGGAGGCATTCTCTGCTGCCAGCCCTTGTGGGTGGGTTTCAATAGTGACCTGCTGGTGCGAGTCTGCTCATTCTTGTACACTTGCAAACTCACTCCCCAGCTGTGCACCACAAATATAATCCTCTAACACAAGAGGAATTTCAGCAAAAAAATTTAGGCAAATAGAACAGATTAGGTTTTGCAAGTGAGTCAGAGAAAATATAAAGACTTCTAGTATAGGAAGGGTGTAATTAATCATCGATACTGGAAATGTAAAGTTTTTAACTTTGTGCAATATGAAAATGGTTCACATCTAAGTTTTTCCCCAATTGAATGATGGAAAAAATAGTTATAAATAGACAGGTTGTGGAGGGTGGGGAATAAAAGGAAAAACAAAACCATGAAAGAGATGTTTTAGTTTGGCATCCTATGTTAGGTCCTAATGTCAATAAAGAGCATCATCTAAAGTCTTACTGACATACTCTAACTAAGTCCAAAAAGCAACTTCCTTATAATTTCTGATATCTCTTAGTCAAGCAACCAAGATAGCGGAGTCCAAAGTAAATAATTCTAAGAAAATTTGTAATGGAGGCCAAACGTCTCAGTATTATTTCAATCAAAACAACAAAGGCCAGAGCAATGCAAATAAAAGGGAACAAAATTTGGCACTAGAGAGTGAAGAAGAGCAGCAGCAGGACCTATTACCATTTTCAAAGATAATGTTAATCAGAAATACAGATGAGGGACTGTTACTGTTCACACAATCATATTTCTTTGTACCCACATTGCTAGAAAATGGAAGAAAAATTTTTATGATGTGAGCTGTTCTAGAGAAATTCCAGGCTTGAGGCAGAAATTACTGGCAGAAAATTTATGTTTTTTATAGAGAAGATCAAAACAGACGTCTTCTTCTGACCTTACTGGTTTCTCTTGACCTTAAAATATATGCCTTTAAATAAGATTTTTCTGGAACACATACAATAGTATTACCATGTAATTTTTATCTCAGCTATCCATCACTTTTGTGTACAAGTATATCTCTTAGTCATAGAGGTATTCAGAGATACAGCCTACTACCTTTGTCCTTTTCAAATACTTTACATCAGCCTTAACTGGACCAATATACTGGAAACAAATCTACGTGAACAGACTTAGAGTTTCTTAACTGTATGTCCTAGGGAGCTCTAATATGTGTATAATTCTGTGTGACCAACCACTGAGTTCTTCATTAAGTTGCTCCTTAAAATGCATTGAAGTAAATAATAAATATTATAATTAGTTTCTAACCAATTATTTTTTTCATTTCCTTGAAGGGTAATGCGCCACAGTTTTGTGATAACCTGCTTTCATACTTATTGCTTACTTCCATAAATCTCTATTATTTTAGAGATAAGCATGCTACTGCTTTTAGCTTTGTTTTGGCTTTACAGTGTAACTTGTGCTTCCTTACAGTTTGTTGGAAGGGAGGGTGTTGAATCATGTTTTGATTAATATGATCTTGGCTGCACCTCCTCAAATCTGTATTTTGGGAGGGATAGGTATTGATTTTTTTAATTTTACAGCTACTATTGTCACCTTATTAAAAAAAAAGCTGACACTGCTTTTTAGATATTAGGTCTACTATATTTTCATCTCAGCACCTGCTTTTTTATAACCAAAGAAAGAAACATATTTCTGCATTTAGTTCATAGATTCAGTTTAGTTGTCTATTTTATAATCCTGCCAAAATATCCCCACCACAGTCACAAACCTCCAGGAACATTTGGAATGTTATAGTCTTTTCTGTAATAGTTTTGCATGCTTTATTAGTGAACTAAAACCAGGGTGTCTTTCATTTTGATTCTTCATATGCTGTCTTGTTGTATATATTGTCTTCAAGAAACATTTTTTGCTTTTTTTAAAAGCTGTAATTTTAATGAAGGAAACATATTAAAAGGCATGTCCATTTCAGTTATTTTATATTTCTTATTTTTCCTTTGTACAAAGAAAAGTATTGGCATCCCATTTCTTCAAATGACGTGAGGTGCAGATCAAATATGGGGAAGTTAGTTATACAGCCACATCAAGAACATCAGCAGGCCCATTGGACTTAGGCAGGCACAACTCTATCTAAAAAAAAAAATGACAGAAAAAACAGTGATAACTTTAGAATCACGTTTGGACTATTCTGAATCCAAAGCCCCAGAACATGGCTCTCACTACAGCTGGGTCAAATAGAGACAGTAGCAAGCACAAGTCTGTAGGAAAGTGCCAAATCAGACCTCTGGAAATGGAGTAAATCACCTTATTGGCTTTGCTGCTGCACCCCCGGAGTGGTATGCAACTTGCTCAAAAACTAAGATAAAAATGAGCTGAAAATGGATTATTTGCTTTTAAGGCCAGAATAAACTGTTTTCATAATCTAATACAGCCTCCAACACAGGAAAGATTGTGGAATTTTCCTCGTGCAAAACAGCAAGTTGCAGTGAATTAAAGCACATTTTTGAGAAAGATTATATAAATTAAACATGGATAATTTGCCACAGCAAAGTATAAATGCAGTCCAAGAGTAAATTACACTTGCTGTTTCAAGCAAACCCAGCCTTTGCAATCTGTTTTCAGTTTGATGATGGCTGACTTCAGTTCCTAGACCATGAGATGGTTAGTCACTGGCCTTCAACCTCTCTCAATTTTCTCAAGCCTAAATAAGTCCCTGTGGCTATTAACAAACCTGAAGAGAACATGTCTTTACCAGGTTCCCCCCGCCCCATACAAATTAATAATTTTCAAGTGAAATGAAGCACTCTGAGGTGAAACACGGCAGTCTTCGTAAACTAAGAACATTAAACATGCAAACTAGAAGCAAAAAATATTTTCTCCAAACAAAACAGAACACCTGCGTAAGGGCTAGCTCCCCCAGAAGGGCAGCTCTGTCCTTGGAAACAGCGTCAAGCACTACTGGATGTGAAGCCCTGGTCCGCCATCCCCAAGAACACAGTGCCACCTATCTCTGCGTCAGGGTTAACTCATGGTGGGCGATGGGAGAGGACGGGCAGAGGGAGTTCTACTCTTTTCATCCAATTCTGCACCGTCCCTTGCTCCCGTGTTTGGTTTTCTGTGGGCTAGGGGGAGGATTCCTCCACTGCACATGCCCAGACTGCAGCTGTATTTCCTATAAGACACTGGCTTCTGTCATCCCCCCAGTGCCATTTCCATGGTTCAGTACAAGTTCTGACTGGTTACACCTTACTGCAATTAAGACATTGTAAGCCAACACTCACATCATTAGTGCTTCTGCAGATTTTACTGACAGGAGCCTAAACTCCTTATTACCTTATCTGTGGATCTCTAGGACTTGAACTGATGAGGAGAAAGAAGTGGCTAAACATATATAAGCATCCCAATAGTTTAAAAGTAGGTACCTGCCTGGAGTCCTCCATCTGGGAACGACCAGGCTAGGAAGAAGCGGTCTTTCCCAGTTTTGTCTCCCTGGAAGCCTCAGGACAAGATGCCCCAGAAATAAACCATATATGTATCCCAGATGTAAGTTACAGTCCAACTAATTTTTTCATGAAGAGCCTTTCCAGTCCCATAACCAAACTGTAGACATACACCTCTCAGACAGTCACAGCATTGGTATGAATAATTTGTGTGCAACTGCACAGGAGAAGAAGAGAGAAGGGATAAGGTGTTTAGATTCAGACACAAATCTGTGCTTGAGGAACATCTCCACAGGGGGTCAGAGGCCGAGTTTTGAAATTCAAGATTTTAATCTCCATGAAGTATCAAACACATGCCATTTTCAATGTAAAGAAAAAGAGGATATATGCAAAACAGCTTATTTGACATAATTTACATTTTCTGGTTTTACTTTCACGGATGTGGGGAAGAGGAATCTGCTTTCTACTTTCCATTATTTAAGATATGGTGAACAATAATGAAGAGGGCTCAGTTAAACTGGTGTTCCAGTCACTTGCATCTGAAAAGACATTGCTTGCCAGTGATAGATGAAAGTACTTAAAAAGGACTTATTTTTAAGCAGTGATGTTTAGAACAGTTCTCTAAGCACAGAGTTTACTGGGGAGTGTTAGGAAAGATTCGTTTTGCTTTTTTATTGACTGTTGAAAGGGCAGAATAATATAGATAAGAAATATTTATAGTAACAAGTGCAGGTGGAAACAGGAAATTTGGGGGGAAAAAAACGGTTTTATTGCTTTAGAGTCAGTTTTGCCCATACTAGCACACAAACTTTTTGTATATTTTGGCACTAAAATTATAAAAATACTTTTGTTTTGGTTTGGTTTTGGAAGCAGCAGAAGGATTTCTATTTTTAAATCGTATCTGTTGGAAAACATTCTCTGTGAAAAAAATCTCCAAATGCTACTCCTGCTATTACCAGTAAGTCAGCAGTTGGAATTACAGAAAAAGTTTGAACTATAGCATGTTTGGACTGAATATAAAATCTGCCACCTTCAGTCTGACTACAAAGCACCATGCTGGAACATCACCCATCATATGTGACTTACTTAAACCATATGTTCATAGTGCCAAAGAGCAAACTAACAAATCTAAAGCCTTTCCTTTTGTATGCAGAGCCTATGCAACTTCTTAGGAAATCCATCTCAACCAAAACCTGCAGTGAATGTCTGATAATCTCAGTACAAACTGGTGTCCAACGCCTTTCTACTAACACAAATTATTTAGATGAAAACCCCTCTAAGTTAAAAGAACTACCTGAGACTCCTTAGTCCTCATAAGTAGAATGCAATTTTTTTAGAGAAACAAAAATAGTGATGGGAGATTAGACAGGGAATCCATAGGCAACAGAGAAATGTTTTACTGCACAATGCAGAAATCAAGAGAAGGGATACAGAGGAAACTGAACCTACAATAGCAAGAGCCCTGCAGAAAGCTTCCTCATAAGGCATCTCTTCCTAAAAAAGGAAAGGGAAACAAGCTAAGAAAGTACCTTAAACACTCCTCATCCTCTAAAGTACTGCCTTTCAGGGTAGGAGAAACCTCAACAGAATGAGGTGCTCACTGAGTTAAAGGTAAGCATCAGTCACCACTGACAGCCACTAAGTTTCCTTCCTTTTCATTACCCGACTAATTTAAGCAGACCTATATTCAGTTAGTTCCTGAGGATCCCCACTTCCAGTAATCAAAAGCATAACAACAGCACAAAGATTGCTTAGCAGAGAAAGCCAGAGATAGTACTGCCTAAAGAAATTTGTAGGAAAACTACATCACATTATTCATTTTATTAGGTCACCTTTCTCTTTACAAATTAACATATTGCTACTTTCTACTTACGATGTCTTTTTTTTTTAATGGGTGTCACAGAATCAGACAACAGCTGAGAGTCAGAAGAACCTCTGGAGGTCATCTCATCCAATCCTTCTGCTCAAACAAGGTGACCTAGAGCAGGCTGCCCAGCACCATGTCTAGAGACAGCTCCGGAGTATCTCCAAAGACGGAGTCAGCACAGTAAATGAACAGTACCTCAGAGCAGATTTGTCTCCCCTAAATCAGACATGAAGTTAGGTATACAGTCCGAGCTGGTTGGTTTTGCTTCCTCTGTAGTTAATCAACATCAATCATTGAGAGAAGATGACTGAACACTCATTTTAGGACAGTAAAAGTAATCTGAGGAGAATCTAGTCTGCAGCACAATTCTACATCTTATATTTTTCCCATAGTAATGATTTGGGTTTTTTCATGAATGTGTTTAGTAGTATTTCTCATGTGCTATTTCATGTAACACATTTTTAAGAAGTAAATAAAATTTAGGCTTCACAAGAAAGTGAAATAACCAGATAATTCTTTGGGTTTTTTTTCCCCAAAATTTCAGAAGTTTAACTTCAGAAGCCAGAGTTTAACTACCTAAGAGAAGTCCAAAGAATCTCTTGAACTACACATTTCAGTGATACTGAGAAAACATACAATTCAATTAATACTCAAAGCTGATGCACTTTATGCTACTTCTGTTGGATAATCCCTAGAATCCACATTAGGTCTAAGATTTCTTTAACCAAAACCAGATCTCTTTTTGGCAAATATTACTCCCATATTTCTCCTCTACAGAATGTGGGAGGCCAAGATTTTTGAGTATTTTGTGCTTCCCTCCCACATATATACTGCTAAAAATTGAGGCTTACTTTATTTTGTCACGTTTTTCCCACAATTCTTTCATATTAAGCAGATTTTCTTTCTCCCTGAGGTCTAAGTAAATCCTTCTAGAAACTGAAGAATACACTTAGGCATCTCAAACTATTCTTCTACATTTCTTTCAGAAGGATGGCCTCCAGATCATCCACCAAATGCTTCTGCATTGCTTGCTTTTTACTAGTGCTGCATCTATGATAGGTTGGGATATAAAAAAATTTGCAGAAAATAACAAATCACCAAGGCATCATAACTAAAACTCTTTTAGGGACAGTTTACCCTTCAGAAAACAACTAGTAGATAAAAAAAACTATTAGTCTCCAGATCATAGTGACATAGTTGGGAATTAAACAGAATAGAACAATATAACCATTTTAAGCAAGACAAATCAATAAAACATTGCAGAACAAGTAAAATAAATAATTCTCAACAGAGGATAACAAAGTACTGAAGCAGAACCTGAGTACCTGAAGAAAATATTAATACTTCTGTAGCTGAAAGACAGGGCTGGCTTGTCACATATGGCTGTAGTGGTCTATAAGACAAAAAAAAAAAAAAACAACAAAAACTTGTTTGCTAGTTAGTCAAATTGCTTGCTAGTCAAACAAGGAGCAAAATTTGATGCAGAAGTCCTTCACTGCTAATATTAGTAGGAGTTGCAACTTCTCTATTAAGCAATGGGCTGACAAAAAAGAGGAAAAAAAGCTCTTCAGATACAGACAAATAAATAATCTAACCAGGAGAGGGAAGGAAACAGAAAAATGTCCTGATGCAAACACGAAAAGAAACAAGTGAAAACATGGGATGGGCAGTTTAGTGTACCTAATATATTTTAGCAGGAATACAGATGTTTCAGTGGTGAGGGCAGTCTAAGAACCTAACTAGACATAAACAACTGTTTTGTGCGATTAGTTTGGCTTACACTGCCAGCTGACACACAGATAAATGTAAGTCTCTCCAAACTCAAGATTAACAAACACTTTTTTATAGTAGTGTGAGTTTCAAGCCTTTACCTGCATTCAGGTTTACTTCTACCATTCACAACAAAAATAGGGGGTGTCACATAGAGCAAGAGATGGCCATCAAGATAGAATTTGAGCTGCAAACAAGGGGATTTGATATTTTTTCATACAGATATATGAAGACACATAACAAAGCAATTTATCTTCAAACTTCTAAATAAACTTCAACAATCATTAAAGCAAAAGACATGATTGTGGATTATTGAAATGTCAGAAGAGAAATATGGTGAGAAATAATAAAGTACATTAGTAAGGGATTTTAACTAGCTTCCTGTACTGATAATAGAAGCCAGTTAACCATTACATTTTAGGAAGTAGCTTCCTGTGAACACTGATTACTATAAAGACTTTAGGTTTATTCAGGCCTGAGAAAAACACTTTAACTCAAGAAGCTGAAATCTCTATGAAGGGACCATTCATCTCCAACAGGCCAAAATATTGTACAAATATTTTTTCTTCAAAACATTTTCTTTCTGGAAGAAAGCAACTGAAAGGAATGGGCAGCCCACCTCTACGTACATTAAAGGTGAAGGGCAGCCAGAGTGCTTGCTTTCCATCTGATTCCACACACATAAGCATTGTATATCTTGCCACTCATAGGATCAGCCAAATCACTGTGCTCAAACTACAAAGGAAATATTCTCTACATTCCTTCAGGGAGTACATAAAAACATAGAAAAAAATATACGGAAAAGAACCATTTTGCATTTGCTGATCTGCATTTTTGGGGTAGGTTGTAGGGATAATGGAGTGCTCCAGGCAGCAGCACTGAGTCAGAGTAGCAGTAAGTGGGCACAGCAGCACATCACAGGCCTTTCATACCCTGGGAAGACCTAAAGCTGATGGGACAAAGAAAACCTGGACAAACACTGCACTTGAATGCAGTTCGTAATCTATGCAGTACTCCTGGACAATCAGATTACTGATCACAAATCATCTCAAATCATCAGAGGTAGAACTGAGATAGGTGTAGAATGAGATTTACACGTGAAGTTTTATTAGGATGGTAGGAAAGCTCCTCACCAGCTCCTCACTACACATTTTTCCTCCTGAATATAAGGGAGTTACCAGCGGTTGATTGTAGTAAACTAGAAAGGCAAGGCAAAGGATGGCCAGAGTTTGAAGTTACAAGTAGCACTTGAGTGCCCAGAGAAGGCCTCCACTATGCTGCCACGGACATAGACAAGACTAGTCACCTCTAGGACAACACCTCATCCAAAAGAAAAAGGGATTAGCTTCCCAGTGAGGAGCAGTATCCCCTTACTTTGAGATCTCTCTCCATCAAAACCAGTAGAACATTTATTTACAGGGAGACTGTGGGAAGAAGTTCTTCCACTACTGTCTTCAGGTCATGGACAGAAGCTGGAGAGACTTTAGAAAAAACCATCTGGCTGTTTAGTCACTCTTTTTTTGTTATCACTGATTACCTGCTTTTTTATTTAATCCTAGCTAGTGCATGTCCTTTTATTCTATCCTGGATTTTTTTCCTGGATACATGACAAGAATATATGGAAAACTAGGTTACTCCACAAATACTTTGATCTGTACGTTTGAGAAAATCCACAAATTTTCTATAGTGGTTACATAGAAATACTTAATTTTAATACTGTTCAGAAAAAGAAACCCCACAACTGCCTGTCATACAAGGAGTGCATCTGTGAGAAATCTGATACCTGAAAACACTTCAGATTAGATACTCTCATCTAGCAAAACTTCATGGGACTGTTCATAACTTTGGGCTTCAGCCAATGAACTTTACATTAAATGGAAGGAAAACACAACCGTAATGGGGTTGAGATAACTATATATTACATAGTTGCAGATGTAGAGAGATATCAATAAAGCAGCTAAAAACTCCCTGACTGATTTATTGATTTGGTCCAAACACCAATCAGTTTTAAAATGTTTTGCAAGCAAAGCTTGAGGAATTTCTACAGGAAGGAGGGCTAAGGAGGCTCTTTCCCCCCCACTTTGATTTGAGCTGCCAGTGAGAGCC
This sequence comes from Corvus kubaryi, assembly GCF_017639235.1. Classification (NCBI taxonomy): domain Eukaryota; kingdom Metazoa; phylum Chordata; class Aves; order Passeriformes; family Corvidae; genus Corvus; species Corvus kubaryi. The sequence continues at coordinate 11,846,692 of NW_024582091.1, forward strand.
CCATCACTATATTATGATATCCATAACACAGGTCATGTACATTATGGTCATGTTAGGATTCAGTTGTACTAATATGCTTTTGAGTTATTTACCCAGTCTCCCTGTGCTATTGAGAGAAACAAGCACTTCTAAAGCATAGCTCCTCTCTTGCTAATACAGTTGGTGAAATTACTCCACAGAAGTGTTTTCTCTGCACTGATCATAAGATGCTGAGGTTAAATCAGGTGCCCATGACATATGAAAATAGGTTACACGACTCTCACCCTTCCCATCTTAACTTGTTGCTCTGGGATCCCAGGTGTCTGTCTCCTCTCTCCAGGTATCTCCAACTCCTTCACAGACTGGAAGTACTCATTCAAACAGCTATTTTAGACAGCTAATTTTCTGTTCTCCATTTTTATTACACTAAGCAGCCTTGTGTTTTTCATTGTTTCTTCAGCTTTTCTGTCTAGCCAGAAAATCATGCCACAGACAGTGAAGACTACTGAGACCTACTGACTAGGTCAACAGAGACATACTTAGCTAAGCTGATAAATGTTTTTCTCCAAGTTTCAATCCATCTTTTCTACTTAAACTTGAGCCTGATGTAAACTCTCTCTGTGGTCATGCTTATATCAGCTGAAGCCAGCATAAACAAGAAAGGGCATAGCACAAAATACCAAAACCTCTTGGAAGCATCCTCATTATCTCAGGAAAGTTTAATGACTCTGATTCAAGCCTTATTTATATTGGATCTTTATAAAGAATGCTACATCATACTCAGTGTATGCAAAAAAAACCCCAAACAAACAAACAAACAAACCAGAAAGAAAGAAAGAAAGAAAGAAAAGCAAACTACTTCAGGCAGACCTAAAGTGGTAGCAGACAGACTTACATATGAAAGGCTATATGAAATACACTTGTGTGTGTGTATATATATATATATATGTCCCAGTATATTATATAATATATTAAGTTTATTCTATTATACTATCCAGTGCAGAGGAAGTGAGTGTGAGTGGTGAAATAACAAACTACATTTATTATACCTCTATTTGAATAAAAAATTATTAGGTTAATCCTGAAAAGAATTAAACTCGAAATTACATATATTTTCATATCTTCTGCTCACATATTCTAATGACAAATATTAAAAGCATAGAGGATAGAAAGCTTCTTCCTGTAGTGATGGGTTTGACTACTCAGGCATTCACTAAAAAAGCTGCCTACAAACTTTGACAGCCTCCTGGATCTCAAAGAGACTAGTGCCACAAATTGAGATTTTCCACCAAGAACAGATCTGAAGACTCTCCACTCCCTGCTGGTACCATTACCAACAGGAAATTTAATGAAAGTAAGAAATAAGAATTTTTAAAATGAAGTAAACTAAAAACAGGTCTAAACAAGACTCATAGATAAGTGAAATTTGAATTTTTATCAAAAGTCATGAGAGAAATTCAAAAACTAAATTTGCTTTAATTTACAAAGGTGAATCAGCAAGAGCTCTATGCCTGTAGAGAAGTGATCAGAATTGGGGCCATTACTAACAAGACGAGCTTTTGGGCATTGTCTGCAGAACTGAAGCACTGGAAAAAGCAGCTTCTTATGGATATTTTCTCTCATTAAAAAGCCATCATAGCAAATAGCAAACTGAATGGGCTTTGTCAAAAAAAGCCCCAGGGGCTGCAGTACTCTTGGTAGAGATACACTGAGGCAGCAAATTTTGGATCTGATACTGGATTTCAAGCACAGTAAAGGTTATGTATAATTGGTTCCAGGAGTTAGCCTCATTCTAAACATGGGGAACATTTGCAAAATTACTAACTGGAAATGAGTGTTGAACATCATCAGACTTTGGAGTTATTAATCTCCAGGGTTTTAAGCGAAACCCATCTGCAGCAGTAAATCAAGATTGGATACAAATGGTGGCACTGCAGAAGAAACCTTAGACTGTATAACTACATTGCAGTCACAATGCCTTTGTAGTCTGTCCCCATTTTTAATATTATTAAATTTCCCACAGATCATTTTAAGTGTGCATTTACTGCTAGTCTGAATTAATAAGCTAGCACTTACATGTATGCTGTTACAAAAACAATATTCACATATATCTTATGTCCTGGCCTTACACTGATACCTTTAAAAGTTGTATGAGATGTTTTTATTACTACTTGAAACCGAAAGTATTTGTTGTGGTGCACCCATTTGCAATTTTCTACCAATTTTCACGCAGCCTGTATGAGTTAGTAGTAGTCTGCCCCTTTCCATACATCCTCAATGACTACAGGATGACATCTAGTGGTACCAGAGGGCTTCAGTCTTTGTTTACTTTAAATTGCTAAATTTGCATTTAACACACATTACAGTTTCCAGGACGGGGAACATATAGGAACCATCATTCAAAATATGAAAATGGTTCTTGAGAAAGAGAAACAAAACAAAATCAAATCAAATCAATTCAAATCCCATTCAGATGTGTGCTCTCTGCCTTCTTGTAGAGATGTATAATCTTTTGCCACAAAATCTGTAAAACAGTGATAAAAGGACCTTCCTAAAAATCAGAAGTGAAATTATTTTCTCTAACTGCCATAAATTTACTAAATGTCTTACTATCATTCACCTTACATATATGCATATGTATATATAAGTATATATATTGTAAAAAAATCCAAGTCAAACAATATAACCTTTAACAACATTATAAATGACATCAGGTCTTCTTTCATACTGTGTTTGATAGGAGGTCAATATTTGAAAAGCTATTAATCAGTAGATTCCATTTTTCCACTGAATTAAGATTCAAAATTAATTTTCCAACATTTTAATTCTACGAATACTATAATATAAAACTGAATTTAAAAACCCCACTTTCTTACCATCACCTTTGTCACTGTTTTCCAAAAGTTTCTGGTCATTCTACTTGGTTACTAAAAGCAAAATCAAAGAGAAAAGATCAGATACACATCCTGAATGATGCTTTAAAGTGCATAGAAAGTAAAAAGCCCATCAGCATCCAGAAAGATTTTAAAGGGCACACTGAAATTTGCAAACACAGTGTGCTGAATGTTTGCCATCTGGTCTGTATCTCTTGTTAGATTGTAGAAAATGTCTTAAAGAGTACTTTCATTCTGTTTAAGTGTGGGATGTACTGTCCACAACAACATTATGCATATTTTTCCCTTACATAATGTCCTGGACACAATGAATAAGGTCAGTACACACCAGATTTACAAGTAGGAGTAATGGTAGCATGGAATAAATATTTGGCATAGTAAATACATTTCTGTTTCTCTCAGTAACTATTACTATGAGGCTCTTAAAAATACAAGAAGTACACATAATTATGGAAGGGTAAATAATGCTGTTCTTAAGAAGAAAAAGGCAAAGGCAAGTTGACAACTTGGTATTTTAAAAATAAAGCATAAATTTCAACAACAAGGCTTTGTAATGCCTTTCACTTGATCTTAGAACAATCACCACTCTGTACTTCATCCCACATACATATGACCCACAGACTGAGAAAAGAGGTCTATGGCATTCGCTCATTTGTACCAAATCCATACACTTGAAGATGTGCATTTATACATATGAAGATATAGAATCCCATTTAAATAATTTGTGTTTTAATTTGTCAGCAGAGTTTAATATGTCAAGTATTTTAATCAAATGCCATTACCTTTGACAGAGTTTTTATCACTATATCTACATATTTTACACACACACACACACACACATGTATAGAATGTGAAATTACCAGCTAGATTGTATTTCCTATACTTTCTCATACCGGAAACATCTGAGCTGACATTTTCTACTTGTGATCTCAGTTTCAGACTCAGGTTATTTTTATTTGGTTCAAGAAGTTTTATTTCAGGAAAAAAAAAATCCTGCCATCGTCTTGAAAAGATTAATTGCAACTCCGCTAAAAATAAGATTCTTTTTTTTTCTATCTTGTCTTACATAGGAGACCTGATACTTCTGAAGATGGGTTGCTTTTACAATGTAAAGCCACTATTTATTATCAAACTATAACCTTCTGAATGATCTCATTTTGCACAAGCCTAAGAGACAAGTGCTTAAAACTATACCTGCTTGTTAAGAGCTTTGCAGATAGAAGATTCTGTCTGTATAGACTAACCTCCATATTGAGGTCTAGAAGACAGAGTATTTTGGTGAAATTCATCCCTGAAGTGCAGTTATATGTACTTTAATTCATCATGTATTGTTTATTTTCTTTTCAGCAGGCGTCAGTGGTAGCAATTCGTTTACATGTGGTTAGAAGTGGAAAATGCTTTTATCTACATCCTTTTAGCAACTCCTTGATTTATTGATTTATTATTTATATACTTATTTTCCTAGAATCATAGGTATTCAAAATGAGGTACACTTTAGAACACAAATATGTCCTAAAAATGCTTGCTCAAAGTACTACAGTGCAAGTTCAGTCTAAAATTTCTCAGAACAAAAATAGTCTAATGCTACAACAGAATTTTAACAGAAATATGTATTTTTTTTTCTCTTTACAGCATGCAGCTAATTCAATGGAATTATTATTGGTTTTCTCTGGTACACAAAGCAAATTTTTGTTGTTTATTCTCTAGGTCAAAATTTGGGGGTCCTTTAACAGCTCGTTTCACTTAGACACTAGCATGTACTAAGTGTTTAAGGTCTTGAGCACAGACTTATCTTGACAAATCTGTAAGCTGGAGCACTATTCCTTTTTCAGTAATAGGTACCATAGTGAGGTCTAACTGTAACATAAATAATTTTGGATGGTGTTACTTTGAATTCCATAACAAGGTTAAAAGAGACAATAAAGATATGGTTTTTTAAGAAACAGGTTTATTTATAGAACTGAATTTCTACTGGTTTAATTTACCTTCATAAATAAAGTTTATTTTTAAAGGATACTACATAGTATGAGCACGATTACCAGAAACTATGAGTTAAAAGTTTTGAAAATAAGCTTTAATTAATTAAATCTCTCTCACTTGTCTTTTTAAGTTATAAAAGTTATAAAAGTCCACTAGCTAATAATTTGCAATGGTCAACTGAACAGTGTGTGAGTAGTGAGTAGAATGGAAAATCCACGACAACATACTGTTTAATTTCATTTCTTGCATTAAAAAGTTACAAATACAATCCCCCTGAATGAGCATTCATTTCGTAACTGAAAAATTTAAATAAATCCCTTATAATTCAGTATTGATGAGGAAATCAAACCGTGGACCACAGCGTATTTTAAGAATTCCCAAGTGATGAGTCTGAACATTCTCTTGTAGTTGCTGACTGGTACTGCTGACAGCTGGGGAAAAAAAAGTCATAGAGTTCAACAGCACGAATCTGCCCCCTTGTGGCAGACTAACAGAATGTGCTAGATTAATAAAATCTGGAGTCCTCCCACTAAAATTTTGATTAGGAGTTCAGTAGGTGAAATTCGAATCAAGGTTACCTGGCTATCTCAAAGCTTCTTGATGCTATTGTGAAAATGCAGCATGACTAAATACAGCCTGCTAAAAGTGCATTATAATGCATCCTCGAAACGCCAGGCATAGAAGAGGGTCGTCACCAAACAGATCTTTACCTCCTGATGCCTTACACCAATTTGGGTACTTCTATCCTAATACTGTGGTCCCTTGTGTCACAGAGTTCATTGGTATGACAGGGTATTTTACAGAATTTGTAAATTCTTCTGAAGAGTGTAATGTTCATACATACTTTCATGGTTAGTTTAGCCTATTTTAAAGACTGTCAAGATCGGGGATTTTTTGTTGTATGTTACTGGGACAATCTGGACAAGACTAGCTTCATAAAAAAGAAATATTTTCAGCTGCAATTCATCTGCCTAAAACTATAGTTCTAAAGGCATGATTTGAAAACGTGACAAAGTAAATTTTAAGGAGCTTTGCTCTTTTATTACTGTACGTACAAAGTTTAGAAAGCCAAGACTGCTTAACTATTGACGTATTTAGGAGCTGTTCTTCAGCTCACTAATTAGAACACTCCCTCAAAAATTTGAAGGGTCATTCTTCAGTTTCAACTTTACACGGGAATGCAAACTCAAACAAACATAATCCTTTAATTTACTTTGTGAACGTCTTGTGGAAGGACAGTCTTCCACTTCACTCTGAAGCACAGACAAGTAGACCATAAATTTTCATGTTTGCCTAAAATTTTGTATTTTTATTCTTCATATACATAGCTCAGCATTATAAAACATTGCCATAACAACACATTTTCATGAATTTAAAAAATTTCATTCCAGAGATGACAAAAGAGAGAAGTCCTAACTGAAATTGATTAAAGGTGCTGTTTCCACAAGTAAAATGATATCTATATGAGGCCGGATAAGAAAGAATTTGGTCTAAGTTCCCTGTTCTCAGGAGATAACAGTTAAGGGAAATGTCATATAGCTGTTTATGCAGAAAGTGATGAAGCTAATAAAAAAGGAGAATGATACTGTGGATGCAATGATTATAGATGCAGACTGCATGAGGTGTAGTTGTCACTTGAAATTCCTGAGGAGATTAACACATCATTTTTGTAAAAGCCAATTCTCAGTGGAGAATTTCAGTCTTATTATACCTCAACAACTCTACATAATATCTTTTCCCACTATAGGACATCTCCTAATCTTAATTAGTCTGATTGCAAGTTTAAGAAATAGCTCGTTAGTCCTTGTTACTCACATCAGTGTAATATCAAATCTGGGTTCTTCCTATATAGAAAGCCGGACGCTCTTTTCTTTAGAGTTGCGTATTCAATCAGCTCACACAGGAGAAAGAAGGAACAGCTTTAAAAATTTACCAATTCCAAGGCATCAGTCTACCTTCTCTATTTTACATGCAATGATCTACCCCATTACACAGTCATAATCCTAATCAGGTGAGCAGCAGACTGTGCAGCTGCTCTGCAAAAAGACAGATGGAAGTGTCCTGCAGCTCTGCCTACATGGTTATTTTGGACGGGCCCCCTCTGCCTGTGTCTGTGCTGATCAAGAGATGTGTGAGCGCAGTAAAGGTCATGCCATGCCAGGGTTAGCCAGGCTGCTCAGTGGCACAGTTATCTGGCCAAGCCAGGCCCTGGAGTCACTCTCTCAGCTGGCACAGAACACTTGCAGTGTGAGGTTGAATCAGCTTTCACCACCGGCACAGAAAGATTCAGTCTAATCACAGCCTGACATTTAGGCATATTCTCAACATTAATCAGGTTCTAAAAGCCTTAGGGGACAACCTGTTGTTGCATTAAGAGTACAGAAATACGGCAGAAAATAAATCCCCTTGATTTCCAGCTAGTGCTGGAAGATTGAAGGTGTTTGGGTGTAGCTAAGCTTAATTTATTATTATAACCAAGATTCCTGGTGACAGATTTATTAGATCTACAAAATATAAGTGTATTGTGCTATGTAAAAGTGCTCAGGAGTATACTCCCACACAGTCAGAAGTGCAAATTTTAACAAAGAGGCATCACTGCTTTGGGGAAGAGAGAGGAGCAAGCCCATCAACTTGTCTGCAAGGTGATCACATTTTCGTCCTCTGGCATGGAGGATTTCAAATGCCAATTCACTTTTGGGAGAAGTGGAGGTGAGACTGTAGTCAGATATCCTGTCACTGCCATCATAGATGGGAAGGGAGGGGAAGACTATTCACACGTAAAATAGTTACAAAAAGTGATTACAAAGGGTGTGGGTCTTGCCCAAGAGTGTATCCCTCTCTCTTCCATTGCAGTGGTAAGGGTCATTAGGCCTCAGCTGGATAACCTATCAACCCATCAGAAGGCCATCACACCCAGCACTGTAATCCCTTCATATATGTCATGGCATATTTCATGGCAATAGGCCTCATTCCTAAAGCTGCCCAGAAAAATCAGTGAGGAAGGAATAAAAAAATAAATTAATCTTGAGACAATTAAAGAGGGCACAGAAATCTAACATTATGCAGTATTTTCTTCTTTAAGAGTAGGGATTTATGTGTGATTCAGGTACTCAGATAGCCAGCCTGTATTTTCTGCTAAGTCTGTCAGGATACAATTCATCTATTCAAATAGGGACTCCTACACTACAGAAATCTACACCTGAGCTAGACATCTCGATATCCTTTATAGTAAATGAAAAGAAACAGGAGATTTAAGGAAGCAATTAGTCTCATTCTAAAATAGATGGCTAAATATATCTCAAATGACTCACACCTTAGAAGTGCTTATTTCTCTCCATTAAACATAAAAGAATGACAGAGCTCTTGCTTAGATGTAGACTATAGTTCCACATTCACCTAAAAACATGAAAGATTAATCCTGTCTGTGCTTTTGTTTCTTTAAGTGAGGGTAACTGTATTTCTTAATTTTTAGGAGAATTTTAGGGCATTAGAAGCTGTGAATAGTTCAAAGACTGACTTCTCAGGGGCCAGCTAGCTGTAACAGACACTTATTTCTATAATAGAATTAATAGGAGAATTCTTCTAAGGACAAGTATTTTGAGATTACATATATGTGAGATATTTTCTTCTTAATAATACCTGGCTTCATCCACACATTTTACAAACATCAGTCAGTATTATCTGTATTATGCAGCTGTCTCTTAAAACATAGAATAAGACCAAGTACTAATTTTCTGACTTCATCTTTAATTGCCCAAATAAATCGTCCAGTTCTCCAAAACATTCACTAACTGGTCCTGATGAAAGACTTAAAAGCTTTATTTGGATCTCTTGGTCCTCTCTCATGTATTCTCATTCTTGTCATCTTTGCCCTCCCAGTTTGGGGTCTACTGACTCCTTGCTCCCACCATAGAAAGAGTTGTTGCATTCAACCACTTCTGTCTGAAACTTGAACGAATTACCTCTACTTCCATATTTTTATATTATATTTTTATAGTACCGAATTACTTCTTTCAAGATTCGGTACTAGTGATCAATTTAAAATTGAGCAAGAGTTACTCCACTGCTGACTGATGGTTCCTTGCTTTCTTAGCAGTAGTATTCTAGTGTTAATTTATCTCATGGTGCCGGGCTAATTTACCTTACAGCACTGATATCTCATTGCTAATCTTTAGCGTTTGGATAAACAAGAAAACAACTTATTCAAAAGCTACGTCATTGTTACAAACAGAAGAGTAATTATTGCACCAGAAGGTCCAGTTAAGAAGCAGGCGTGCCTCAGACAATCACTGATGGTTGATCTCTAGCAAACTAATCCTAACCTCTGCTGAAGAAAGGCATCCACAAACTTTTACCTCTGAAATATAGGTTGCCAGTTTCTGACTTCATCTAAGGAGAAGTGGTGGTTATTGCTTAAACCAAGGAGATCGCTATCAGAAAGCCATTACATTGTTCCAAAGCAGTTCTGTGGTACCTTACACATTAACACTTCCCATAGCATTATGTCTTGCTAATGTCCTGCAGATGGTCCACCTGGAGTGTAAAAGCATCAAGAACATCTTAATGGGCTAAGACAAGCAAATGATGACAATAAAGCTAACTATCTCTTTGCACTTACCCTGGGTGGTACATCTTCTTACAGGTACATATAAATTATGGGTCATTTAAAATACCCTTCATTACAGTTTTTGTTTATGGGTTACTATCGCTTTATAGAAATTGAAATACAGCATTTGTTGTTTGCAATACTAGTATCATATACATATCTCAACCTAAGTGTTGGGAGGCTAATATATTTACTTATAGTAATCTAAGCGCTATGACCAATGATTATACCAGCTGCCAAAGCAAAAAAGAAAAGGGTTGTGAGTTTTCAACTGAAAATAATGCTTATGTTCACTAGATTTGCAAACTGCTCTCTTCAAGTAACACGGCAACCAGTAACACAGTGTCTATATATAACCATAGCAGTAACGCAGTCATTAGACAGCCGCAAACACATTTTTGCACTTGGCCAAAGACCTTTCCATCTTTCCTCCCCCTTTTCCACAAAAGAGGAGCAGCCAGAGCAGAGCAATGCCAGAACCCTTCTTAGAGGGGTGGCCCCACTTTCCAGCATTTACAGGGAGAGAGGAAGGCAGTGCTGAGCCCCACTCAGGGCTCTTGTGCCCCTCAAGCTGGCAGGCACCGAGGCAGCAGTTGAGGTGACGTTGGGCAGCTGCCAGGAGTGGGCATGACCTGGAGCTGCTCCAGAAAATCCCACCAGAAGGCTCTCCAAATAGGTGATTTTTGTAAGATATTTCCTTGTCCTGTTTCACTTTCTCCAGGCACTTGCTATGAGCCTGTAAGTAACTGTGTGAAGAAATTAAATATATAACCAACCTAAAACCCCCTAAGAAAACAACACTTTTGCCTGTGGACCCTCAGGGCGACTGAGGTTCTTGTCCCAGGATACAGCCAGCTCATGAGCATGGCGTTCCTCACACGCCAGCAGAGGCTGATGGTGGGGTGCTCCTTCCCAGTGTGAGGAGCTGCAGTTATTCCTGCCTTGGAAGAGGAAATAATATGCTGTTGGCTGTGGACTTTGTCATGCAGGTTATCGCTATATGGAATGTTTTAAACTGTTTCAACCAGGAGGACAAACCGGTTAGGAGGTCAAATATGCCTGTTGCTTCTGCATTTGCCTAAGAGAATTTGCAAGACTGTACTTCCCGGGATATATGAGGATTTAGTTAACTTACCCTGTTCATGGCATCAGATACCATTTCATTCTGCTCTCCAACACGTAAGTCTTGACTTTTAACAGCAGTCACACACTTGTACACTTCAAATTCTCAAGCTTTTTTCCCCATTATGCTTCTACTTGTTGTGTTTTCATCTGAGCTATTTCCTCACTTTGCCTTAACAAACTATATCTAGATGAAAGCTTCTCATTTTGGGCATTCAGATCCCTAGGATCTCATGCATTTGCTTTTTTGTCTGCGTGAAAAAAATCTTAACTTTCTCTCACTACTATCTTCAATTAAGATTTTACAGTTAAATGTACTAGTTCCAACAAAGTTTAATCCAGCAGAGCACAGCAGGATTACTGCTTTGTAACATTCCTGTGAGAAAGAGGATATTATTTGAATAGTTCCTCATTACTACATCTGTGGGGAACTGTTGAATATTTCAGACTGCTACCCACCTTTATTTGGACACATTGTCTCATTGTTGTCTATATATTATTACAGGAAAGCAGATACTTCAGATTTGCCATTCATCTCATTGTTGAGTGTCAGATTTCTTCAGAGCTAACAGTGGTTAAATGCCGGCAATATCCACCTGCTTAGCTTCTAACAACCTTCAGAACATTAACCAGGTCAACTTTGTAGGTCTTTTATACTAAGAAACTGAATATGGAAAAATGTATTTTGCGGCCCAACTGAGGGAATGGATGACATTTCTCTCTTTTGTGTTGGTAGTATTTTTCTCAATGCTATTCCTTCTTTTTCTTCTTTGTATTATCCTTGCTTTAAAATCCTCTCCAAATTAACAGATTGACGTCTGGTTTGCCACAGTTTTATATCAGTGTCACATAGAACACTTCCAATTACAAACATACATTTCAAAGGTGCAGAAAAATTACCGGGGATCTCAACTTTTCACCTTGATCCAGATCCAACAAAAACTTAGGGTTTGATTACCTTTGAGCGGGAGTGCCCGACCCAGCACCCAGAGCAGAAATCGAAAGTCATGAGTTGGGTGCTGAGGAACCTTATCCAATGCCTGTAAAAATATGTTTCTGTGTTCTCTGAGACAGTCCTGCATCAAAAACGTCACAACTGAAGAATGTAAAGAGTTGAATCAATGTTAACTGTTTATGCTGGTTCAAATACACACATAAATGAAGTTAAATTCTTCCAACAGTCTTTGTATATAAACCAGGTATTACTGTCTGCATCACTTCAACACTAGGTCAAATAAGGTATAATTTGTCTTTCTGCAGTCAATGCAAACCCTGAATAATCAAAGTACTGTTTTGTATCTGCTCAAAAGAGCTGGTCTGTGTTGTCTTATCTAATCCAGAATATAATCTGTATTGTCAAGTGAATGTGACATCATTGATTTAGACATTGCTAGCAGTGTAGTCTGGGGAGACTCCTGGATCTAACCCGTAAAGACACATTAGGTACTCAGAATTATCTGCAAATCTCACTCCTTTTTGTTGGACAACACAGCTTGGATTTGTCCTACTTGAAGCAACAAATCAGGCAAGGAAGGAATCTTGACTGGTTTTTCCAGGCCTACTGTATAGTCAGTAGAGTAAGACAGGCAGAGGGCACATCACATCTCAGGAGGGCTGAATCATAGTTTGGAGACGCTCTTCCACCTCCCTAAATTGTAGAGAAATTGCAAGGCGTATATATAACTTTGGCCCCTTTTTTTAAGTGCTTACGGTTAAATGCAATGATTTCAGGCTCTGAAGTCTGCCCCTTTTGAATTCCCTCATGCTTCTATGTAGCTGCCAACTCTGAAATACGATCACTTATAATTGAGGAGTATCCTTTTATTATTTTTAAGAAATATCAACAATTTTCTTCCCATAATTATTTAGCCATTATACACATTATATACACATTATAGCCATTACATATAACTGGGAAACTAAAAACATGCCAAAAATTCACTTGCAGGCAGGGTTTATGTTAATGATGCTGTAATAACGTTGCAAATTACATAATTTTTTTTTTAGTATTTATATATGTACAGTAGCTCTACAAGCCACAATGATATAACTTCCTTTGAAGACAGAGAATTTGACAAAACCTTGTGCAGTTAACTCACCTATAAAACTGATGTTCTATTTATGGAATAATACAGACCATTCTCTAGCAATATGTGGTCATGTAAAAAAAAGACCCTATCACACAGACACAGGAGGAGACAGAATAAGGTTGCTATGGGAACCTTAGCTCTAAATGGTCTGGCTTTTGTTGGCTTAAAATCTCAAACATTGTGTTGCATTAATTATGTTTTGGTTGAGCTTCTTTGCACTGAGTATGAAATTTGTTTTGCATGTTGTTTCAGTCTTACATGTACGTATGCAACATTTTTAAAAACAGAATTACATGTGTTAGCTAATACATAAGAGAAGAATGTGCTTTATTACCAAACTGAGTCATGGCATTGAGGAAAATATTCTCAAGAAATAAGGGCAAGATTTTCTTTTTACTCATCTAGCTAAATTTCAGTTAACACTATCCTCCATTATTGAATATGGATCATGGATCCTAATAAACTAATATAGCAGAAGCAGCAGTGGGAGGGAACCAGAACAAAAGGCAGAAATGAGGTGGCAATTGTGGGAGAAATGGGTTGGAGAAGTCTCTGTTGGAAGCATAGAAGGGATTTTGGTATGGAGAGATTAGGTGGAAAGAAGCCGAAAACAGAAACTGAATGAAAGGAGAGCCAGAGGAAAGGATTTTAGGGGAGATTGAGGGAAGGGAAGGGAAGAATGAGCAGTGACAGAAGTTGAAGGATTGCATTTAGTGCAGGAGCCACAGGGAGAAACTTGGATAAAGAGATTCTGAAAACAAGGCTGAGTCTGTCTGTTGGGGAGGAGAAAATGGTAGCTGACAGATTGCTGTAAAATAAACTAATTAGGACAGTAATATAACTCAAAATACTCCCAAATTATGAAAATATTGTTAATCAATCCTACAAATGAGAATAGATAGCATATATATTGTTCTAAAGCATCTTAAAATCTTCTGCTGCAGGAAAACAATAAAAATTCATGCAATAAGAAACATTCTACAACACTGAACTTCACAGGACATTTCAAGTGTCACAATGATGATGATTTCGATGATTTTCCTCTTGTAAAATAGGTTGTGGGCAATGAATAAGATTTAATTTTCTTTTCTTTAAATTATATTATCTATTCTTAAGAAGATTATATTTAACTTGCTGAATTTTCCCTAGAATGATTACGATCTTTATTCATCTTTATGGGTGGTACAGAGTCTGGAATTTTTATGATGAAAACTGATACAGCACTTTAAAACTTTTTTATGCTGAAAACCAATATATTTAACTTCTATACTACCAGGCAGCAAACAGGACAGACATTAGTAATAGGTCAGCTCCACTTTAAATGTCCTCATATGGTAACCATAATTTAAACAGTCTGTTAAAACTTTCACATTGTTTTAGCAACCATAGACCCTAGGTCAAAGTACATATATCTTCAAACTGATGGAAATTGTTTAGTTTTTCTATCTTTATTTTGTTTGAAAATAAAGAAAACAGTACTTGTGATCTAGGTAATTTACATACAAATTTACAGACCCATATATTAAAGTAAGCAAATTTAATCACAAGTTACAGGGTTTTCTCAAAAAGAAATAGAGTTTAATGTTTCCATAATTTTAAAAGGAACATTATCTTTCTTCTGAGCACTAAACAGTCTAAGGAATATGCTTACATATGTTCACAATATGTTTGCAAGCTGATGTGGACCTCAGGCTCCCAGAAAAGACAAATAACTACTGAAGTAACTCTCAAGCATTTTTAGCACAAAAAAGGACAATAAACACAGCCTAAATCACTCCTGTAAAAGTCTGCAGGCCAGTCACAGTTATGTTCGTAGTAGTTAAGATCCCCTTAGCTTTTGATGAAACCAACAGCAATACCACTGATATTTTAATGTGAATGACTGCTCTAGGGGGCTCCAACAATTTGTGACAGGACTCATAGTGGTAACAGCCATTCCCTGACCCCAACTGTCTCTTACCTTCTTGGCCTCTAACTTTTAACAACTACATCTCCTTGAAGAAGAACATGACCTAACGGTACCCATTAGGCATAATACACCAATGGCAACCAGATTCATCTTGTTTTTATACATGCAGCTAATGATAAGGATTATACATGCCTGGAATGAATCAAAGACAGACACATAATGACTGACATCATCATTTATCAAAGAGCATAAAGACTTGGAGAATCTTTAAAGTTGAAACAAATGCTTGTGATAGGCCACTTTACAAATTGGTACAACTTGTTAACAAATACCCCAGATCTCACAAGTCACTGTGAGTTAGAACATCTCCTCCCATTAAGATGTCCTTATACAGTATAACTTTGGGCACACAAGGTAACTCCAATTTCTTTAACCTCCTGTCTCAGGGCCCATATTGCTTACATCAATCAAGGTTCTCTACAGACTCCATCAGGGCCACACTGTATGCCGCGAATATTTCTCACATCTTATTTCACATGGTTTATACAGGGGTTAATTGAGTTATCTGTATAATTCTGGAGAAAATTTCATCTTGTCGCAGCCTTCCAAGCACACCTTCTGGCATTTGACAATTAATGCATGTATAAAAGTATTTCATGTGGACTGGTGCTGTTAGGATATAACTCCATTAAAGAATGTAAATGACATCTTCAAAAATAGCAGTGGACATCCACATCCTTCTAACAGAGGGAAATAATGTCTCAGAAGGCCATTCTCATCTTAAGGAAAAAGACTGAGAAGATCAAAGCACTCTGGACTTCTACACAGATATGAATGTCTTCTTACAGATCTCTGGGACTTGTACTCCAGTCTCCTGAGAATCACTGAAAAGCTCTGATGTCATGCTACAGCTCTTCATTGGAATAGCTGGCATGCAGGATCAATAGGGAGAGAAAGCAGGTGATACTGACTCCAGTAAGATATTAACCACTGTTGTATATGACTTCTTAAAACTGAACCAGGAAATAGGCCGGAAAAATGCACCCTCAGTGTGCTTCCCTGACAGTCTGAGAGAGCCACTTGATTCTACAGGCTTATCTACATAGGTTTATCCTAGCCGTAATTCTACCATTATTTTCACTTCCAGACCACAAATGGTGCAAACACCTAACAAGGGGTTAAGGAGAGGATTAGAATTAAAAGAAATTACCTAAACAAGCAAGATGATATGCAGCAAAGAAACATAGAAAATGAGACATTTTAGATGGAGAAATCAAATGAAATAATACAAATTGAGGTACAGCTGCTAGGGAAACAACACTACAGAAAAGGACTGAGGATTGATACTGGCTTACAGATTGACCATGATCTGTGGTTTTGCCAAAAAATATTTAAAAATATATTTAAGGAATTGCAGTATGTCAGAAATAGAAGACAGTCATTCCACTTTACTCAGTTTTGGAGAGAGCTACATTAGTACTGCATTCTGTTTTGAATGCCCCACCTTTAAATACAGACAAGTTGAAGAGACTCCAGGGAGATTGAAAATAATAAATGAAAGAAGACTGAAGGACCTGTAGAAGAGAAAAGGCTGAGATACACAACAGCAATCTCACAGTATAGAGAGGTTACTAAAAAGTGCACAGTGAATTCCAGCTGAAGAAGAAGAAACCTATTTCTAGAAAAGATTGTTCAGGTTAATATGGACACCCTCCCTACTCCCCCCATTCTAGCATACTATCTGTGGAGCCTGAAGATCAGTCTTAAACTGGACTTTTAAAGGCATATACTAGTGACATTTTAAGTCGTAACTCTAGGCAGAAGGACAAATGAAATTATCCCTTTACCTGTTTCAAATCCTGTATTATGTGGATTCTACTATTTGCAGTATGGTTATTGCTACATATGCTTTAGCTGGCTCCACTTCCCAGACGAGACAGAGCACACTACAGTACTTAACCAGTACAGTGCACTGACAGGATCACATCCACCTTCATAGTCCAGATCTCTGATCTCCTATGTATCAGGAAAGAGGTTTCAGAAGTTCTTCTGATTAGAAGGGGAATTTACGAGGAACAAACTTGGTGTCTTTGCCAGCAGTAGGGGAGTAAGTCATGAAAATTGAGAACAGGGAGGATGCTGTGATTTTTTTACCTCTGCTTTCATTATGATTGCTACAAACCCATGGGTCATGTTCATAGGTATGAAAATTTGACCGTTTTCTTTGCTTTGGAATGTATTTTTGTTTGTATGTGTACAGGTTAATATTTACCACTGTATGAGCCCTTGGTGTAGTTTGTTTTTAGAAACATGATTCCAATACATACAAAAGTTTCCCACTTGAAACATTTAACAACTTTTGCTAAAAGATTGCCTTAATTGCTTTGAAGCACAAATATTCTTAAAGCTCTAGACAAATAACCATCTAATGGAACAGACAGGAAGGGAAAAGGTGATCCTCCTGCAAGAGGTGTGAGGCTACTGAAGCAGTATCAATTAGATATTTTCTGTTTATTACATGCATTTCTTTAAACAAGCCTTCTCTGGTAACATAAAGTTCTTTAAGCTAATGGTTATTGACATACAATCGCCAAAGATTTCAGCTACAAAAGTCCCTTTCTAATGTGAAAGAGACCATTTTAAAAAAAGGCCATCTGCAAGTTCATTTAGCTGGCAATTAAGAACCTGTATTTCTCTCCACATGTGATCATGAGAATGACTTCTGTATAACTTCATACAAAAGAAGTTTCAGTATCTATCAAATGTGTTTAAACATACTTTGGAAGTTGAGGTAAGACATATTTCCCATTGATTTGAAAAGCAAGAGATTAGAGACAGGATCTGACCCTGTACATAAATGCATAGTATGTTTTGTATGCTGGATGTTTTTGGATGCCTAACATGCCTTAAGTAACAGTCTGAGTCTTGCTGTGCTTTTGTTATTTATGCTTAACTTTTATTGTAGTAAAAATTTCTATTATTTTATTTTCCTCATTACATAGTCTTTGATTTTAGCATTTCAAGCTGTAGATACATTTTTTTATATCTTTTTGTTAGTAGATGAAAGACTATTGTGATTATGCCATACTATTTATGAAGACAAATGAAACATTTTCTATTTTTCCTTCTTTAAATCAGTTAGAACTTCTGCTCTTATCAGTAAAATAATGAAAGAGTTATACTGAAAGACAAAGAAAAAATTTATGCTGTTGCCTAATCTGAAAGTTGGAACACAATCAATAAATGTATTTCATAAGTCTGTAGGCAAAAACATATTTCCCTTAGAGCATCACCATAAAAATACTAGAGAGAAATAAAAGTTTATTTCAGATTAACAACAGTGTTGCTACAGAAAGCTTATAGAAAATATGATAAAGTGAGTTATACATTTTGAATACACACTGGAAAGTATATTCTATATATCTTAAATCTAATGTATTTTTCTTGAGCCTTTTATATGCTCCCCTTTTAACACTTAGAAAACTATCAACATTTTAGGTTTTGTTAAAGATTGATTTAGCCTCAAAATTTAATGTACATTTACCCTATGTACATCACTAGGGAATATTTAAAATACATAAGATTATTCCCTATTTTTCCAATAGAATGTTTTATATTTGATTTATAACTGGCTATTTCTTCTAAAGCATCATTTCATGCATATATTTGAAATCATTCTCTCTCATGATCATAATTATTCTTCTATTTAGGAGAGGTATATGATGTAATGGTTCTGGACTGTGCAACAAATTCTCTAATTTTTTTTTCTCTATAAAAAATGACCTCCCAAGATGTAGCCTAACCCTGCAAAAAGAAATTTTTATTTCCAAAAGTAATATCTAATGCTATATTATGGATAACAATGTTGACATATCCCTCAATCACTCTTTTATACCTATATATCTCACTTTGATGTTTAATTAGTTGTTATGTTTTTTAGCCCAACACAGTTGTTTTATCTCACTGTCCAGTAAGAAAACTTGCAGATTTAAAGCAAAACTGTTTCTCTTTGAATAGTTCTAATGCAGTAATGACCAAATGCAAAAGATACTTAAACAACAGCCACAGCAATGAATAATGGCCATTTTAAATTTCAAAATGTTTATAACAGTAGCAAAAACCTAATAGGTATTGGTTTATTATGGTTACCTTCCAACAGCAGTGTTGAGCTTTGAGGTAAGTTGATCAGATTCAAAAAACAGGTCTCCTTCAAGGAAGGAGTTGAGAAAACAATTTAGACAAAGTCCCAATGATCTTAAGCAGTTCTTGTTATTTACTACCTACTTGACAATCTATCTTTGATACCACAATTAAACAAAAAAAACTTTTCCATATCCTGATGTATCACCGCAAGCCCTAGCACACAGACGAATGGAACTCTTCCCTTTGGGAACATTCCTGAAGAGCTACCTACACTACGTCAGCTATCCTGGAATAATATGAGGTAAAAAAACTCCTAAAATTAAAGCAATAACTTTAATAACAAGATATTGTAGGGCAAGAAATAAATCTGACTTTGCAGAGGAAAAAACTAGGCAGCAGGGCATGATGACAGCAATAAAACAGTTACTTTTTTAAAACTGAGAATACAGACTGTGTTTCATTAATATGTTCAAGGAACAATTCAAACAACAACAATGGAAAACAGTGAAAATTAACTTCAGCCCAGAACTCTTACTTCCTGAAAGATGGGACTGTTAAATATAAGTTATTTATAGTCTATAGAGCAGGTTCATGGGTTGTAAATAACAAAAAAATATTCAAGGTGCCTATAAATTCTCTCAAATGTCTATATACAGTTTATATACCAGTAAAGAAAACTAAGAAATGTACACTACCACAACAGAAGCTCCAAAACTGCAATCTGAGTTCCATTTTATTCCTTAAGTAAGGAACTAGTGTTTCTAAGGAATAGCTACCCCCATTTTGTTGGCTAACCTTACAGAAACATAGAGGAAACAAGAAGTAACTGGAAAGAATCAGAAATACAAAGAAAAAAAATAAATACTTTTCAGTTTCTGTAAAGTATTTTCAGTACTGAATCATCTAAGCCACATTCATTAATAATAACTTTTTCATTGTGGGAAAGAAATAAAAAGATTTCTAACGTGAGACAAAAATTCTTCATCATTGCCTAATGAAGTAATCAGCTTTCCACCCTACACAGAGCTGCGCCAACAGAGCTGTGCACAGGCAAGTGTTTGTAAATTCTGGATCTTACACTGTGGCCTGTGATTGTCGACTACCTACAGTGGGACTGGTCAACTTCAAGAGGATGCTAAAGGCCAGGAAGCAATGATCTGATGCATGTCTTCCCTGGGCTCTTATTCTGCAAACATAATTAAATTTTTCCTTCAGAAGAGAAAGAAAACTCAGTAAATTCTCTATGATTTCCCTCAGCAGGAAGGAGAATACCAATTTTCTCTTTCTCATTGTTCATTCTGTTACTTATACATGAAGAAAATCCTCCGGTTCCAAGCAAAGTTAAGAGGATTTGAAAAGATTTTATAAGACTTGAGTGCTCTCAGTATTGCATTCCCTCACAAATACTTTTCAAATGAAAAAACAAACCACTGTAAGGCTGGGAATAGACTACTAATAAAAGTTTAATTAGTAAGAGTTTTGACTACATTCTATCCCCTTGCATCCTTAAAGAGCTTCAAAATAAAGGAAAAAAGAACAGTGCAATGTGATGTAATTTTGGGCAGCTCTTTTCCATAAAAAAGTGTATGCTAAATTATCAACCAAAAAGTCTAAAATCAATCATGCATCTAGATTGATAGTGTATTTCCTTATCCTTTCTACTTTAAAAGGATATTTAAATCCATACTGCACCTCAGTTCACTAAAACTCTGAAGCTGTATTTGATACCTTGATCAATAAGTCTACTACTGTGCACCAAACATTTATTCAAATAATTCATAATCATAACTCCTAATCCTTAGATTTAAAAAATTGCACAGAATTGCATAGACCTGGATCAGTCTAGTCTCAACTGTCAATAAGAATTTCTTTTTGTGGAGTAATGCTGTAACCTTGGCAGTAAATCCTCGAACTGGACAATGTCCTTCTGAGATACGATAGGGTATTTTTGAAAATTAGATCCTAAATTTCCTTTTTTTTTTTTTTTTTTTTTTTTAACCATTAGGTTTCTATTGAACATATGATTTTCTGGCTTCTCTGTAATTAGCTGGGACTGATTCCTCCTAATCGTTTCTTGTTAATGTCATTACTAATGAAACAAGGATAGTTTGTGATCTCTCTTTCAGGAAGCCTTTTTTTTCCTAAGGAGATTTTGAAGACTGAGATTCGTAGGTTTGCCAGCACTGTTCGAGCTTTTGGGATTCTTTCTAATTGCTTGCTAGCTCTGGTGGTGTGACGTAGCACTTGGGGAGCGTTCTGACACCTCCTGTGGTCTTCCAGACCGCCTTTTGCCTCTCGATTGCGCAAAAAGTGAGCACTCTTAAAAGTATTTTGAACACACTTGGCTTATGAATATGGTTGGTATCAACACAGTACATTCGGGAAGAAAAATAACAAATTTAGAAGACTTAAAGGAAAACAATTTTCCTCTTTCTAGCCTTTAATCTTCATATGCACTAGGCGCTTTAAATTACCTAATTTAGGACTTCAGTCTACAAACTCTTCAGTTCAAGCATTTTTGGAAGCTCACTTTTCAGGCATTAGTAATGTTAGGAACTAGGTACCTTAGACATTAAAATTCCCCAATTCTGCAGTAAAGTGGAGGGAAGGGGGAGTCAGCAGAATCCCAGATTAAAGAACCTGATGAAGAAAGGAGTATTTGGTTTTCCCTAGTTGTACACTATCATAAACTATCTTATAGTTTTTAAAGGATGCATGTGTTTCGTATTTCTGCTACATGGGAAAGCTTTTTAAAACGTAAAACCTTACAGGCTGAAAGTCATATGTACCTGAGGCCATGACTTGCAATTTCACTTTAGTTGGCTTGGCAACGCTGTACGCTTTGCAAAATCCAACTTTTGGATTTAAATATGCCGTGATCAGGCCACAGAAGATTTTAAGATTTGATAGGAATCTTTGATCCTTACGAAGACCTTTTCCCCCGAGCTTGAGCGAGGTGAGAGGCGCGGGCCTCAGCACTCCGCAATGGACTCCCGCACTCCTCTAACTTCATTCATCTTATCCGAGCCACCTCCTCGTCTCCCAAAAGCTGCTGCCTCCAGGCTGATCGAGGAGGGAGCGGGAGAGCCCGAGGTATTGCGGGGCGCAGCGCTGCTGCGGCCATTTTATCGTCCCGGGGCCGGGGAAGCCGGCGGCCCCCGCGGCGGGAGAGCCGCAGGTCCGGGCAGGAAAGCGCCGTTCCCGGAGGAAGGGGCGGCCGCGCGGCGCGCTCCGTCCCCTCGCCCTCCCCGCGTTCTCGGCGGCGCGTGCGGCGGAGTCCGGCCAGGCCCGCCTGCCCCAACGAGCGCCAACAGCGGCCACCGCGCCGGGCCCGGCTGCAGCCGCTCGGGGGTGCCGGTGGCGGGCGCGCTGAGGGAGGAGCGGGCGCGCTGCCGCCGCTTCCTCCTGCGCGGGGGCCGGAAGGCAGCGCGGCCCGGCAGCGGCGGAGGGCCGGGCCTCGGCGGTAGTGCCGCCGTTGCGGGTCAGCCATCCAGCCTTCCGCAGTGGGGGCGGGCAGGCCGGGGGAAGGGCCGGGCCCCGCCGCCGCGCTGGGCGATGGAGTGAGGGAGCGCTGCGCGGCAGCGGGAAGATGGCCGGTGGCGGCGGCGGCGGCTGCAGAGACAGCTTGTTTCTGGAAGGTGCGTGCATGGCTGTGCCGGGGAAATGTGGCCCCTGAGCTGCGTTTCCCTTCTGGCGACCAGTAAAGGGGCACGGCACAAACTGGGGAATGGGGGAGGCGGGCGTGTGAGTTCATATGGGGGTGGGGGTAATGGGTCCCCTTTGGGTGCGACGACAATGAGAGGTGGTTTCGTGGTGGGGGAAGGGTGGGTGCCGTGGTTAGGTCTGGTGAAAAGAGACCTGCTTTTGAGGGAGGGCTTAAGTGAGGGCGATTTGGTTCTTTTTTTTTTTTTTTTTTTTTTTTTCCCCACCTTCTTTCTTTCTTTTACTGTTCTGAGGGGTTGGGAGTGCGGTGTTTCTTTCCTTTGTCGGGGCAGTGCCGAGAGCAGCCGGGGCTTGGTGCAGCGGCAGGACTCAGTCGTGGCCCGGCGCGCGGTGGGCTGGGGGCGCCGGGCAGTGTTAGCGCTGGGTGAGAGGGGAGGCCAGGGCTGCATTGCCCTGCCCTCAGTCCGCTCCCAGGCTCCGGCCTAGCCCATATTCTTTGGCCCCACCATAAAATGAGTCTTCGCCTGCTCCTAAAAGGCTCCTTTGAAGGTTTGGGACTGAGTTTAATTTTGGGAGGGGGATAATGCTTATAATTGTGATACGAAAGTGATGATGAATCTTATTACCAGCGTTTGAAAAAAACCTTTTGCGTTTATAAAGCCCTGACTTTTTTTTTTTTTTTTTTTTTAATACGGGTTTGGTGTTTTGAGGGTTTTTTTTTCACTCTAAAGCTCTTAATTATAATGGAAAAAGCCTCCTGAAATTGGAATATTTTTAAACTGTTGAGCCTTTACAGTTTCATTGATACATCAAAAAATGTACTACTGTAATCTTGCAAAATTGCTATAAGCATATGTCCTGATGGCATAGGCCAGCAGCCTGCTAAATTCTGCCAAATTACCATGATGATAACAAAGAAAAATTAATGAAATTATGTACTCATAAGCAGAGTTTTTCAAGTCAGGGATAAGTTTGGCATTGGAGATTTGCAGTACCTGTATTGCACAGAACATAAGATCTTGCAGATTTTCTTTTGCTGCAGGATGTTGGATATTGGCTTTTTATTACTAGATGTTCTGGAATAGATGTACTGTGCGAACAAAATACTGCTTGTTGTTTTGAATAATTAATCTGGAATTCTGATGTTCAGAAACTCTGGTTAATAACAGCTGTCATGTTACCTCCCTTATACCTTTAAAGGATTTGGTGATGAAATGCAGACACTCCCATTTTTTTCCTGAATTCTCCACAGCCTAAGTGAGTTTTGTGCGGACAGCTAAAAGCGTCAAGGTGATGACTAGTCACTGTCTTCTGTGTCCA
Source organism: Corvus kubaryi (assembly GCF_017639235.1). Taxonomy (NCBI): domain Eukaryota; kingdom Metazoa; phylum Chordata; class Aves; order Passeriformes; family Corvidae; genus Corvus; species Corvus kubaryi. The sequence goes on from NW_024582091.1 coordinate 11,870,398, forward strand.
TCTTGAGTACTTACTGGCTGGACAGGTGGCTAAGAAAAGGCGGATTTTATATGCAATATCCACACTTTTTTTGCTTACAAATTCTCTTTCCAACAGCAGGAGCAACATAACACTGGATAGCATCTCCTTTTGAAGCTTCAGTGTTCCACGATGGGTGAACTGAGTTACCAGCTGGTTTTGTATTTCCCCGTTGTTTGGGGACACGTTCATTTTAGGACTGATGATGTGGTAGAAACCCTAAGAATATGCAGCCACGTGTGAAGAAAATCTAGTGTAGATGGTGGTTACAAAAATTTATGGGGGTGGCCCAAGTCCAAATGGGACAGTCATACTGGGGCAGATTTAGTAAGAGCTGGTAAAATCTGTACTGATTTGAAGCAAAGGGGAAAGGCTTTCATATGTTATTTGATAGGTACTTACTAGAGATGTTTATAGAAAAAAGTACAGGTATAGAATATCTATAAATACATACATACATAATTGAGGTTTTTTGTAATCTGGAAAGGTAGCATATTGTATCAACCTAATATGTTAGAACCACTGTTATCCAAAGACTAGACAAGCATGAGAATGCCAGATTTGTGAAACAAGTATAATGGGGAAAAAAAAGGGGATGAAAGTGTGTAGAGTAGGAAATATGGCAACTTCTATTGCTGGATGATGGTTATTAATCCATGAGCCTAGAGCTGTATTTATAATTTTTTGAGAGTGTATATTTTGTGGAGTCCTTTAAAGGCTGTTAAGCAACAACCAAAAATTGTTTACCTGATGTTTCCAGAAGTGTTTTCTTAAAGACTGGCAAAGGGGCGGGCCAGGACTCCCTGTCCATCCCTGCCTTAAATGTGCAGAATGGAAGAAGTCTGGGTGAAGTGGATGTTAGATCTATCACCAGTTAAACTCAGTCTAAGGGATACTGTGCTGGTTAAATATGTACCTTCATGTGTGTGTGTGTGTTTACATACATGTACACAGATATTTCTGGTGCTCTCCTGTTTATGTTGACTATCAGTCAGACTTAAGATAAATATAGAGTTAAGTGAAATAAATTGCTTTTCCGTATGATAGTTGTTCAGAATTTTGGTTTTGATTCCACATGTCCAGTGAGATACTGCTTTTCTTTCATTTAGTGTAACAGATGTTGCTGTGAAGAAATAATGTCTGTCATTCTACTGTAAAAGTGCTTCCTCTTAATATTTTTATTATTCTATTCTGCAGTGAAAACAAAATGATCTTTCTGGAAGGGTGTTCCTTGAATGATTGATTTGTTGCTGAATAATACCATTCTTGAACATAGTGGTTCATACTAGTGCATGTTTTTTGTCCAGTTCTGTATATCTAATGTGCATAATTTTTTGTTCTGTAGTGTATAGACTGTTTAATGGAAATGTGGAAAAGATCCCTAGGACTATAATGGACTCTTTAAAGCTACATTTGTTACCATTCTGAAGCAGTGCTAATAGTGATCACATACACGTGGATATACAGGGCCTACATGATTACTTCACTTGCAGTGGCAGGACTGTTAGAAGTATGAAAAGTACTCTATTTTTGTTATTTAATCTAGATGCAAGTGCAATTAGTAAAACTGTTCTGAACTTGCTTTTTTACACTGCTGTTTCAAAGTTATGGGCCAAATATGCAGAAATTCACACTAACAAAGTAATTCTCTTACATGGGAATTCTTTCCTGATGTGGAGGAGGAGAAGTTTAGTGATTAGAGATTTCTGTCTGGAGAAGTTCCTGTGTTTCTTAATTGACAGTCACACTTAAAATATAAAAAATTACAGGCAAATTCATTTGGATTTAAAGTAGGAGGCATGTTAAACATGTGGGAATGGACAGTGCTGTTGATCATTACCCTGGAGAAAAATTGTGGGAACTCTTGTTTTCTGCCTCCTTCACTATTACTGAATTGCAAGGAAATTGTATTCCTCTTTTCCAGCACAAAATTTAACGTTTGCCTATGTTTATGCAGTAGATAATAGGTAAACTTTAAAATATTTTCCAGAAGAAGGGAGAAATGTATTATTCTTTCCTATTTTCTTATTTCAGCCTCCTGTTGATTACAGTAGTGATACTGGGAACCAGTATTGAATTTTCGTTTTGAGGATCTCCTTTCTAAGGAATGTTGCCAGTCCCTAGCTTCAGAGTTGTTGAGGTATTTCAGTGCAGTCCTGACAGGAATTTGCTCAATTTTCGTTCCTATTTCTTGGCTACAGGTTTCCTAATAACAATAGAGAAAACTATCTGAACTACCTGTTAGCAGCAGCAGTATAAACTTCACAGTTGTCTGCCAGAGGACACCAGAAGACTGCTTTGTTCTTTCAGTTCACATGTAAAGAATTGTCTTCACTAAAGCAGGAGTTGTAGACTTAAAATATTTTCTTCAAGGTAGCTGAGATTCTGGGGTGGTACAGAAACGTACAGCTTTTGTGTATTAGTTTAGAGTTAACAGATTTACCTTTTGAAGTGGTGGTCAGACTCTCCTCTCTTTTTTTGTTTCTGTTTTTAATCATACTGAGAAATCTCTGACTGGAGTAATACGAATTAGGGGGGTAGAGTGGAGTTTATATGCAGGTAGAACACTTGAGTGTTCTCTACCTGCCAGACTTTTCTACCTGCAAGACTCTTATCTTTATTTTTCTCTTAACAGTGAAATTTAATTATTAATTGTTGTAGTTGTCTCTAATCAGTCTCTGGTGCTTTGTTTGTGATCTAATGGAGATTACGATTAGCTTGAAAGTGTGGGGAAGAGTTGTTTCAAGTATCATTGATCTTCTGTGTCTATCTGAACTCCTGCTTAATCCTGTTGAATTCTTTGGTTTGCATCTGTCCCATCAATGTCCAGGCAGGTTCTGTTTCTTCTGTTTTTCTTAGGAGTGTTTTTTTTATGAGAAAGTGCGAAGTTTGTGACATGGCTTGTTCATATGTCCCAGTCCTTTGATGCATTCAGAATTTTTTTTCCAGCACTGCACATGTATCTTCTTAGACTTGAAGAATGTCCAGCTGTCCTTTCCAGTGGCTTTGAGAATAGGAAACCTTGTTAGAGACTTCAATAACAGGTTATTTTCTATGAATGAAACTCATTTGTTGAGGACTATTCCTCAACAAAGTCAAACTGAAAACATTTCTTACTGTCTTATTTTTTATACATGCCTGACTAACTTGGGTGATGGGTGGCATGAAATATTAAGAAAGACAGGGTGCTTCTTAAAGCATGTAGAAAGATACTAAATATAAGCCTAGTTTATCTTTTACTGCTCTATAACATGTGTTGCAATATGCTTGGGAGCACATTCTAAGGTAAAAACCTGTTCTCCAGTCCTCTTTCACATCATCATCTTCTTAATTTTGAGACATAGGATTCTAGGAGCCCAGGCTTGTCCTGAGCTTTCTGAAGTGTAAAGGATCTGAGTGCAATTTTCTGGTTTTCATTGTGGAGGCATTTGTTATTTGGTAGTTTTTCCTGACCAACTACTACTGTATTAAGTTTTCACAAAGTGGGACATAAAAGCTCCTGGCTTAAGAGTAACTGTCTTGTTTGGGATGCCTCATCCACTATTTTTTGGCACTTGGATTTGGTAGTAAAGCACTACTCTTTCTTCAGAAAAAGTACAGAATTTCTAGTGGTTTTTAGTGGCAAAAAAAAAAATTAAATGAGAATGTTCCTAAAAGAGAACACTTACCCTCTTACACTCTTCTTTATGTAAGTATAAATAAAAAAAGTAAAAGTAATAACAAAAGTAGTAACATTCATATGTGGTTTGATAGCAAACATTAAACCAACAGTTAGCAGAAGTCATGCTTGCACAGATATGAGCCTGTTAAGATATTTCAGCCTTTTCCTTCTTGTTTTATGTACGAGGATAAAATAGATTATTTATTTTAATGGTTTCAACAGCAAGTTTGGCTTTTATTACTGTTGTTCCTGGAAGACTGTACATGGATTTTGGTGCAGTATCAGAATTCACCTAGTCTGTAGTTTTAACTTTGTCTCGTATTTGATGTAACTGAGGAGCATCAGGGTGTTTTGTGCTGTAGCAGATATCCTATAATGTGAGACTAACCATCAAATGTGAGAGTAACCACCAAACTTGTCACTTTTAAATATTGCTTTATAAGAATATGAAGGTTTTTTGAGTCACCTCATAATTTTGCGTCCTTCCATCCCAGTAATAGGATCACCTATTTCCAACCTGCCTGCCATAGGCAGGGACACCTTCCACTAGACCAGATTGTTGAAGGCCCCATCTAATCTGGCCTTGAACACTTCCAGTGTTGGTGCATCCGCAACCCCCTTGGGCAACCTGTTCCAGTGCCTCACCGCCCTTAATGTCCTTGGCTGGTGCTTTATTACAAGTCACAAACATGGGTAGCATAACTTTTATTTTTCCAGAACTTAAACCCTTTTATTTGCAGAGGTGTAAAGATCTCACAGGTACAAATATAGAAGTTCTGTGAAACTTGCTCACTCCATTAAGCAGAGAAGTCAAAATTAGTGTCCATGAAGCGAAGGTTTCAGTGTTGCCTGAGCATGATTCAGTTTGCTGCTCACTGGTGTTCTTTCAGTGGCTGAGGAATCAAGGGGTCAGGGCAGTGAGAGGACTTCAGGCACAGGACAGCATATGCCTTCATCTGTGTGTTGCCAAGGAAGGAGTGGAAGAGTGTGCAGGATAGGTGCTGCAGGAGGCTGAGAAAACACATAGAAATGGAGCTGTTGTGGTGGAGGATAGTGTAGAGATAACAGGAGCAAATTATGGTTTTGGGGAAAAAGGACAAATGTAATTCTTCTTTTAACTTGGTTATTCTAAAAGGCACTTGCATTGGAGGTGAGGGGAGCACATTTGTTAAGTTCCTTTCTTTTGGCCCATGTTTTGGCACTTGGTTTCAGTTTGGAGGTTTTTTTAAGGTAGGGATATTTTTTCATAGGTTAAAATCTGTCTAATGCTCTGTACTTACTTTCTATGAAGAAAATTTAAGCATTAGTAAAATATTACTGTTTTTATACATGGTATAGAATTTAATTTGTTGGCAGCTTCATCTTACACATATAATTTTTAAAAGCATTTGTTCTTAACTTACTGTTTCTGTGTTCAGCAGCCTAGCATACCTAATATTTTCAGGTTAAACTGACCTTAAGCTGTAGTAAAGTCTGTAATTGGTGTCTGAATGTCATGTTAGTGGGTGCGACTCCATTCTGGAAGCAGATCTGCATGTACTCTCCACCACCCTGGAGACTTACCACTTTCTTGCCAGAGAGATTGAACTTGCTCTGTTCTATCTTGCCAGGTTGGCCCTTTGCCAAACCTCTGTTGAATTTGCTCACTGAAGGGTAACTGGTAGATGCAGGACAATGGCTTGGATTGGGGAGAACATACAGCCTCTACATTTGAGAAGAATAGAACATTCCCTCTTTCATCTCTGCCTGGTGATCTGTTAAGTCAGGCTAAGGTGTAATACATAACTTAAACTTCGTAATGGGTATTTCAGTGTAAGAGCAGCTTTATTCTGCGCAAGGAAACACAATTATTTTAAATAGCAGGTTACCTTCTGCGAAGAACGAGATTATAGTGAAGGCTGGAGACTGAAGGGAATAAATTAACGGGCTGTGGTTATTCTTCCCAAAAACTTTAAAAAGTTTTTGTTAACAGACAAGGGCTGTAAGCACTGCATGAGGGAAGGAAACACTTCTGCGTGTGTGTCCCAGTAATTCCTATAAAAGAAGAATTTGAAAGACTTTGTGGTATTTTTCTCTGATTTATTCTTGAGACATTATAGATAAAGAGTAGTGATGATTCAGAAACTCTGTGTTAAGCCCCCCCTGGCTTTTTGTTTGTTTGTTTTCAGACCATATGAGCTGGAACAAAGTCTCCCTGCTCATATCTCCCTGAGATTCTGTTTGTTTGTTTATTTTTATTGTAAGACTTCCCACAACAATGTTTTAGGAACGAAAAATACCAGTAATATTCTGCTGGTGTGGTAAAACATATTACTATGTGACATGATTAATAATATGTAATCTTAGAAATTTATGTCTGTAAGAAACAGCTGCAAAATATTTGTTATTTTTATGAGTGTGTTTTTATTCAATGCCATACAGTTGTTTCATTTGTATAAAATTCATTCTGCTGATGTATTTTTATTAATGTCAGGGGATATAATGTTGTATTCCTTTGACATGTCCAATTTTTATGGCTCATTTAGCAAAATATGAATATCCTGCTGATGACAGAATTTAATACGACAGTCTAACAGAAAGATTATTCAAGACCCCATTAGATGAGAATTTGAACTATGCAGTAGACGTTAGGTTTCATATTTACAATTGCCTTTGTAATTTCTGAGGCTCACTTCTAGAAACATTTACTGGAGTTTGTTGTAATTTTATTTCTACCAAGGCTTACTGCTTAAGGGACAATTTAAGGATCCTTTACAACTGGGAGTAAACTTTCAAAAGTGGACTTCAGGACTACTCTGGCCCAGGTTATTGCAATTGCATATACCTCTCACTGGGACAGTAAAGCTTCAATGGAGATTTAATAGTTCTGCCATAAGGCAAATATGTTATAGCTGAATCTTTACTTGATAAATACTACAAGAAACTATCTGTCATTGATAAAGTAAAATGTTCTTTATCATGTAGCAAAGCCTATGTTACATGTAAAAGGCGTCACTCATTAGGTGGAAGAAAGAACTTAGAGATCAAGGTAAGCAGGAGTTTCATGTTTGGATGGATGCAGCTGAACCTCATCTCTGGTTGCAGGATGGTCGCTTAACAAGTGTGATATTTTGATTTAGCTGTCTTTTGAGTGCTGTTTCTTGAAAAGTTGTTTTATAACTAGGTTCAATTAGCAAGCTGGCATGTCTTACTAAAAATTAGTCGATTGACAGTACTTCACTTTCGTTGTTTTTATGAGTAATTACTGAGAAAATGTTTGTTTTTCATGGGATGTTAAAGTGATTTTTTAGCTTTTTAAAAAATAAAGCCTGCTTAATGGATGTTAGTATACTGTGACATAGTTAGCAGTTGTCAGCGTTCCTTAAACTCGTTGTTAGGTCTGGGGAAGTTTGGTACTTCCATTGCAAAGACTTCAGTGCTCTTAGTGCAGTCTGTAGTTGCATTATTTCATACCTTGCTGCATTGATGACTGCTAATTGCAAAGGGAGTTAAGCTATATAGTGTATCTAGTCTGAGCAGAAGGCTGTTGCCTATATTTGTGTTGGATTTCTCTGATTTTTTTTTTTTTTAACAGACATAATGTGCATAGATTTTAACTGTGTGTGCATTTGCAGAGTCATAGCAAGACCCTGTGTGTGGGGCCATGCTGTATGGCCAAACAAGGAATTGTGCCAGCAGTTGACAACACACCCAGGCCCACTGCTGGGTGCTGCTCAGAGGGACAGAGCTGCTGCCCCTCCCAGAGACAGCGCTCACAGCTGTGCTGGAATAAATACTGGCACTTCACTGGCTTCATGGCAAGTTGGCTGAAGGAGCTGAACTGACAGAAAACTAGTCCTCGGGGTGGGGAGAAGTGTTGGTGAAGCTAGTCTGTTACTTTTCAGCCATATCAGAAATCCAATTCAGCTGACTGCTGCCTTGTATGGGTAGGAAAGCGTGCCAGTGTCTCTAAGAATAGGAGAAAACCCCAGGTATTTAGCCTTTACAGAAAGGCAAATGGAAATATTTTTCTCACCACTTAGTTTAACTAGCTCTTTCATCATACTTTCCCTACTCAATTTTTTTCTGAAATGTACTTTTTTCATGTGACCAAATTTTTGAGGTTTTTTAATTGAGGTTGTTGATCATTTTCTTTGTATACTTTTTTTGCTGTCCATTTCATGTGAATTTTGAACAATTGACAACATCAAAGAGGTGTCTTGCTTTTTTTTCTGCTTTAATTACATTTAGAGTTTCTTCTTACAGAAGAAACATTTCTTGTGGAAGTGTTCAAGGCCAGGCTGGATGGGGCTCTGAGCAACCTGGTCCAGTGGAAGGTCTCCCCCCTGCTCATGGTGGCAGGGCTGGAACTAGATGATCTTTAAGGTCCCTTCCAACCAAAACCATTCTGAGTATGATTCTTCTGTCCTGCAGATGCAAGTTAAGTTCTTGCAGAGATTGTGGAACCTTTCTGGAGTTTTAATTTCTGTATGTTTTTACAAAGGGGATAGTATCTATCTGACATCATCTATGAAACTTTACAGGATAAATCCAGAAGTATTAAGTAGTATAAGTTCTTTTTTCCTTCTTCCTTTTGGTATGTAGATACAGTGCTTTATTTTAGCCTGGTGTTCCAATTACTGCAGCAAGCGTGGAAACCTTCTCGAAGTGTCAGTTGCCTAATTTCCAGGTAGTTTGGCTGGGTTATTAATCTTACTCTGTATGTAACTGCCTTTCAGCACTTTCTTAAAATAGATTGCTGTTGTTTAGTGCTTCTGTATTCTCAGTTGCACAAGCTTAGGTTTTATATGAAGATGGATCCCATGGTGCATAACGAAGTGTGCAAATCACATGCATAATACACTATAAAGTTTCCTGCTGTGTTTTGCTCATCTTCTAAAACTGTTCCAGTGTTCAGAATTTGAGATCATGTGTGATTAACATCGCATACTGATTTACCACAGAAATTGTATTCTGGAATTCTTGTTCAACTCTCATCTTCCTTGAAATGGCTTGTGAGCTTTATATTTTTTTTTGGATTTTGAGAGTAAATTGGCAATTCAGAAATTGCTCTTAGCCTAACCTCACCTTTTATTCCCTATTTTAATCTACAAAATAGGAAGATATTATATGTTATAAAATCTCTCTTAGACTTACCTTTCCTATAAAAACAACAAAACTTTCTTCCTAATTTCTGAATTTTTGATATATCTCCAGTCTAGCAATAGAGGTCTTAGGTAAGTAAAGAATTCATGATGCTGGAGATGAAAAAATTACTTTTTTGTTTATTTGTTTCTCCTTTTTTCCCTGTTTATTGTTGGTTCCTGTTTTTGATGTTACTCAAATTATTTTACTTGTGTGGAGAGTTTGGGTTTCTGACTTACTTAGAGAGGGAAAAGAAGAGAAGTGACTGAGCTACTTCTTTTTGGAAGTTTTTGTGATGTGCAGTTTTTGTGATGTGCAGTTGCCTTAGTAGATGCTTCACACCTATGAATACTCACTGGTTTTACTTGACAGCTGGTTGGAATCATATGGGTTGGAACATCCTGTTCAAGCCAGGCCCAGTTAGAGCAGGTTGCTCAGGGATTTGTCCAGTCTCTATTGCCTCTCAGGTCAATCTGGTCCGCTCTTGAGCACACACATGGTATAGAATAAGTTGTGTTTTTAGCAGACTAGCCTGTAGTTCACCAGATCATCCTTGTTGCCCTTCTTGAAGTGCAATGATGTTTTTCCAGTCTTTGGGTACAACTAGCTTAAGTGTTCCTTAATCACATCTTCTTTGACAATGGGTGATACTGCATTCCTGCAGATTCTGCTGATAGAGTTGAGGAACTGTGAGGTCAGAAGACAGAACTTAGCAGTGAAATCTGGGGTGACAAAAAAAAGATCAAGTTCTTAATTTTTTTTTCCATGTCTTTTGTCCCTAGGTTTCTGTCTCACTGAGCAGAAAATGCCCACAATTTTTTGTAGCATTCCTTTTGCTGCTGATGTAAACAAAGAAGGCCTCTTGAAGTACTTCTGCATTGTTTTCTAATGCTGTCATAAGGGCGGCCTCCTTGGATGGGGTGGATGCCTCTGCAGCTCTGTTGAGAGAATCAGTAGAAAAGGTGAAGAAGGATTAGTTGTCCATTGTGTGGTTATCACTGCTGTCTTACCAGAAGAAGTTTCAAAGGCATCACAAAGAAAAAGTTCAACATATTTCAAAGCTCTATCCTCTTATCCTCCTCTATTATTCCTTGTTAATACTTAAAAAATGTTAAATTGTTCAGAAAATCATCAAACTTACACAGTTCTGTGTTCTTCAGTCCTGTAATCAGTGCAATATCCTGCAACGTAAGCAGCCCAATGTTCCTGCAAGCCCTGAAAAAAACCCTAGTCATTTACCGGAATATGCAGATGATTTCCATCTTTGAAGTGCAGAACTTTCGTAAACGCTTTTGCTTTTCAGGAGCATATAAACACTTTCGTCCAGGAGTGAATGCTCTCTATCATTGGTTTTCTGTTGACATCAAGTTCATGAAAGGGTGTGGGAGTTTTTGTTAGGCAGCTGACAAACTGAATTCCCTTCATGTGCAAAGGAATGTCCGTGCTTAGTATCCATTACATTGGTATCATAGAACTTCGCTACTGAACTCTCTGCTTCACATAGTATCTCAGCTACTATCAGGTTATGATTACTGCTTGTTATTGGAGGTGCTTTGACAGGTTTTTTCGCCTCTGCAGCTAATTTAGGGAGTGGAAAGTTAAAGCATCTTTTAAGCACTAGATCTTTAGATCTATACCTATAAATGTAGATTAGGCTTCAATTCCATGGAAATTTCTTTGGTATCTATAGTACTTAAAATAGTTTCAGTTCCTGGATGGACCTTACCTCTGCTGTGCTGTCACAGCTGCACGGGTTAGTGTGGTTGAACAGGAGGAGCAAACTGATGTGGTTGAAAAATAACGTTTCCCCTCCCTTGCTGCTCAAGGGGTTCTTACCTGAATTAGTTTCCTCCCCCAGCTTTTTTGTCAGTGCTGACCAATGCAGGGTGCAGGACAGGAGCGAGAATCTGCAGCTCTTAGGAAGAGTGAGAGGCCTGTAAAACTGTTCATGTAGTGCTGCTCCAGATTGTGAAAATGCAGTCTCACTGTGGTTAAACAGTTGATATAGTAGAGCTGATGGTATCAAAGTTAGAAGATAAAAAGCTGTTTTGCATAGAAGCCTGTCTGGAAGAATAATGAAGCAGTGGGGAAAGTAAACGAAAAAATATTTCTGTGTCAGAGTTTTATGAGTACTTGTATCCTCTTAACAATATATCTGATGACTCTAAATGAGCAACAGATTAGAAAGCTTAGAAGCATTCTTTTTCATTTATTTAAATATGAGTCTGGATGAAGGCAATGATTCTGAGTACATTTAAATTAATTTACATTTTCAGCGTGAACACTGCAGTATCTGATAAGTTGGTTGCAGTTGCAATGTTGTAATCATTTGTAAGATGAGGCTTGCTCTTTACCAGCAACTGGGGAAAAAGAATGTAAACTTCAGGTCTTCCTGAAAACGCATCTGGGTCCTGAACCAAACCTTTACTTGATTTAGATTTCATGTTTAGGATGGTTCTTGTACACACAGAAATAGATGACATCTCAGCAGATGAAAGGTTTATAGAAGTTTCTATGTGTGCAATAGAGATATTAAGGTCTCTGCTGTTGTATTCCAGGGGATGGTAGGGAGTTATTCTGGCAAACCAGTGATACATATGAAAAAGTAACTTTTCTAGAAAAGTTGATCTTTGTGTGGACAGTAAATGCATCTGGCTTCTTTGGTGAGTTGACTTTATAGAATCATACAACGGTTAGGCGTGAAAGTGATCTTAAAGAGCATCTAGTTCCAACCCCCTTTCTGTAGACAGGGATACTGTTCACTAGATCAGGTTGCTCAGGGCCTCATCCAGCCCGGCCTTGAACACTTCAGGGATGGGGCATCCACAGCCTCTCTGGGCAGCCTGTTTCAGTGCCTCACCACCCTCGCAGCAAAGTATTTCTTTGTAGTATATCTAATCCAAACCTGCCCTCTTTCAGTTTAAAATCATTGCCCCTTGTCTCGTCATTGTCTGTCCATATAAAAAAATCCCTCTCCCTTTTTGTAAGACACTTAAGGTACTGCAAGACTGCAGTAGAATCTTTCCAAAGCCACCTCTTCATGCTGAACAATCACAGCTCTCTCAGCCTGTCTTCATAGGAGAGGTGCTCTCAGCCTCTGATTGTCTTTGTGGTCCTCCTCTGGACCCACTCCAATAGATCCTTGCCTTGTGTTGAGGACCTCAGAGCAGGATGCAGCACTCCAGCTGGGGTCTCAGTAGGGCAGAGTAGAGGAGTGGAGTCAACTCCCTCGACTTGCTGGCCACTCAGCTTTTTATGTAGCTCAGGATACAGTTGGCCTTTTGGGCTACCAGTGAACGCTGTTGGCTCATACCCAGCTTTTCATCCATGAGAACACCCAAGTATTCTCCAGAGGGCTTCTCTCAGTGACTTCTCCCAGTCTGTACTCATATCTGGGATCGCCCCAGGTCAGGTTCCAAATTTAAATCTTTGTACAAAATAGTCAGCAGCTTAGCCTGTGTAACGATTACTTGTTATCCCCTTAAAAAACTAAAAAATCCTGTATAGACCCAGATACGAAATGGCCGTTCAGATGAAGTAACTCAGGTAAACACTCTATCGAACATGATGGTATACTTCTAGATTTACATTTTTGTTATGACAAAGAGTGCTGGAGAGTGTGAAAATTGATCCAGAGTTGAGTGAGCAGAACTGGGATACTAAGACATTTTCCATGGGTGACTGCACTGATCAGTAGCAGTGGACAAACTGTCCAATACAGAAATGCTTAATTAAAAAAAGGACTACAGAAAATACTAAGAAACTTTTTGAAATGGAAAGGAAAGATGCAGCTCTAATGTAAAATACTTGTAGCCAGCTTGGGAGTTATTTAAAGATACCATACAGGAGGCATGCTGCTTGTTTAAGTAGATTTCAAATGGACCCCCAAATGCTGGCCTGGCTAAACAGCAGGGTGAGGTATAATATCTGAAATAAAACATCATAGTTCTTGAATCTGATGTTTTATCTGAATAATAAACCAGAGAATAATAACAAAAGCTGGTGGATTTAACCTGTAATTATAATGAGGTGGGGAAAAATTGTTTAGTAACTCCCAACAGACATGAAGACAGTTGATAACTTTTTCTTCAAACTCAGCAGGAAAGTTTGATGAGTAACTGGAGGATCAGGAGACAACCCAGTTGTAAAAGCTGGCTCTGGAGTGTATATAAGGTCATAGCTGAATAATGGAATTGCTTGTACTCACTTTGGCAACACTTAGCTCTTCATGCCAGAATATATTTTAATAAGGAATGTGAGAGAGTGTACAACTCAAAATGAAGCATCAGTGGAAGAAACTGCAGTACATTGAGCAAAGTCTGAACAAGGCAGGATTGATCCAATAGCATTCATCCAAGGGTTGTAAGAGGAACTGGGGGATAAAGGAGCTAATGACTATAGTGTGTTGCTTGTGGCTAGCATCATCTTTCTGCTACAGGTAAGGAGGGTAGCTAGCATGATACCAGCATTTTAAAAAGGCAGCAGAGGTATTTGAGGAACTTCACATCAGTGAGCTTTGTGACCATGCAACCTGAATTTGTGGAAATTATAATGGAGACCAGAATTGGTTTCATTGTTCCCTCTGTAAAGTCATTTGGCTTTGGGAGAGGCTAAATTACCTCTGAATAAAATGGAAAATTTTATAAGAAACAATTGGCAAGAGATAGAAAGAGGGGGCAAAAAGAGTTTGTTTTGTTAATAGAGGTAACCAATTGAATTGCACAAGGATGTGTTAACATTGGTGCACAGTTATAAGAAAAAATGTATGACAGCCAGGTGACAAAGTTTGTAGATGTTAAACTTTACTTGGGTTAGTATAATGACTAGCTATTTAAAGAAAATTGTAAATGCTCAGGTTTTGAGTTATGTGGGTTGAAATCATACATTAAATTCTGTGTAGGTAAAGGTCAAGTAATCTAAGCGAATGAGAAGTAAAAAAAGAGCATTTTTGTAGGTAACGATTGACTCTGAAGTGGTTCTTAACCAATCATGAGTGAAAGATGGAATTATCTAGTACATAAAGATCAATGCAGTTCTCCTTAGCAGTGAAAACAGCAAATCCAGTGTAAAGATTTCCTAGGAAAGGATCAAAAAACAGAAACAACATTCTGCTTCTATAGAAATTCATGGGATGTACACATCTTGAATATTCCTCATAGTGTGTGTATCCTCATCTCGAAAGGGGTACAGTAGACTAGAAGAGGTTCAAAGAGAAGCATCAAGAGGGATTTAAAGGCATGAAACAGCTTTCATGTGAGGAAAAATTAAGCTGACTCAGTTTTTTTCTTTTTCTGCCTGGGAAGGGAAGACCATGAAAGAACACAACAGGAATCTATGCAGTCATGAGGGAATAGGGAGGGTTGCTTACTACTGTCATCCAGAGTACATGGACTGAAGAAGTAGGGTAGTAAGAGCAAAAGGTGCCCGATTGAATCGGAATTAACAAAAGGAGATACTCGTGTAATTAAGCTGAGGTACTTTCTCCTGCAAGATGCTGTTGATTCTATAGAGCAGGCTTGATTAAAAAGCAAGCAGGGAGAAGAAAAAGGTAGGAAAAGCTGTTAAACACAAAAATACGTGTTTAACATAATCACCGATGGCTCAGGAAGCCTGCAGTAGATGAAAGTAGTTGGAAGCAGAGATTGAATATGCAATAAATATTTCCATGTGCATTGTTTATACTTCCTCCTAGACATATGGTTTTGGTTGTGATTTTCTTACTCTTTTCTATCAGAGTATGTGAGTTTCGTTCATTATTTCTAAATGCATTTCCAACAATGTAAAGAAAAATTCAGTAAGAAGAAACTCATTTAAATTATACCGAAATCAAAGCAGCTGTGTACTTTGTCATACAGAATTTGTATGAGACAGCTCTTAGTTGCAGTAATTAGGGCCCGGGGGGAACAATACCTTGCTTTATTGAGTGCTGTCTCCAGGCTCTGGAACACCTTCACTTAAGAATACCCCATGCCGTTACATTATATTATATGAAAATCTCCATAGTGGTGGATACTGTAGTAGAGAGATCTGAGATTTTATGTAGTATGACAGAAAGTTCAGGTTTTTACTTACTTGATGCTATCACTGAAACTTCAATTTGCATCATATGTCAATTCAGGTCAGCATCAGATGTCGAATTGAAAATCCAGCATATTATATTGAAATTGTTCTTGGGACAGTTCAGAACTGTTGCTTTTACATGGAAAAATTCAATATATGTTTGGTTATTAGTCATGTAAGTAATACATTTTAGGACCCTTTCTGCATGTGGCATATAGTTCGTATCAGAGAAACTACCCTTAAATTTATGGGTATCATTAAAACAGTTGAAAACAGTTATTACACTACCTCAGGTCATAATTTTTGATAGCTTGCTAACTTACTGCATTAATAAGATGTTGGCAGATACTTTTATTTATTTAGGGAAATAATAATCACTACTGCATTGATGAACTTACTGATCAAACGGTAGTTAAACACTGGCATCAGTAAAATAAATACTGTGGAAAATACATGCATCTGGTTTACTCCTCTAGTTTGTGTTGACTAATAACTCAGCTTGAAATCAAGACTTATCTTAACTTGTTCTCATTTCAGCTTTGGATAGATCACAGTCCAAGAGAGATGGAGGTTTTAAAAGTAATTGGAGCTTTGATCATGCAGAAGAAAGTGAAGGAGATGCAGAGAAAGAGTAAGGATGCTTTTATCTAGGCTATTGAAAGTATAAATGTCTATTTATAATTAAATACTTCTTTTTTGTAATTTATGAATAAGAAACAGTATATAATATCTTAAACTTCCAGTGATTGAGAAAAATTATTTCAAATAAGTTATTATTTTAAATAGTGTTGCCATATAGGAATTCATTACAATGTAAGTTTTATTGTGAACATGGGGCTTACAACACAGGGCACAGAACATTTCACAAGAGCTACAGTTGTCCTTGGAGCTTCTGTGTAAGTCTAAGGAGCACAGACAAGAAGTATGTGAACATGCAGAATAGGTTGATAGGTAGGGTGTCCAAGCAGCTTCAGCTTTTCCTTTAATGATAATGCTACTCAGTACTTGACAGGTATGGTTAAAGTACTTCAGTAGCTTTAGGCCTCCATCAAGTTAAACCGATCTTAAAGATCGTAGGTTTTTCTTTCTTTGTGTTTATTTCACTGAATAGAGTTAAGGTTCTTTTTTTCCCTTAAAATGTATTCCTTTACTTGGTATGTTTGGAGTTTGGCTAAAACTTAAATCCCATGTGTATAGTTTGACTGTGTACTTTGTCCTTGTGACATTTTATTGTTACTAATATGTTTTCCCAATATTAACGTACTCACTTCCAAAATGACTAATGAATTGTTAAAAGAACAACAAGTGTCACGCACAAAGAATTCATGTCGGTTTATTTGTTGTTCTTAGATATTTGGAGAGTGGGACCTGCAAATTTAAAAACTATGCTGTGGTTCTCTATTAAGAAGACACTGAATCCTGTGATTAAGTACAAAAATAATTCATATATGAATTTGTATCATCTAATATTCTGCCAAATAGTATGCATTGGAAGGGAGTTAGGAAGTAGACACATAACCACATAGGCTGCAGCAGCAGGCTATGCTGTAATCTTAATAAAACATTAAGAAATGTGACGTTTCAGTAATTAAAAAATGAGTTCAGGAGTTCATTAAAGTATGAGGTAAGCACTAAGAGCTCTTGTCAAAACAGAACTGTATCACAAGTTAGAAGCACTTTTTAAAGGGTTCACAAACTGAGAGTATTTTAGTTTTATAAAATTAAGCTCATGTTGTTCCCTAGCAACTTTACATCCATTTGTAGTGCGCACAAATATGTTTTCAGTATGAGGGCAGTACATGCCATACAGTTATTATTTCTGTTTTACTCACCTTCAGAAATAAGTCACATTTGAAAGCATAGCAGCTATTTTTTCTTCTAGTAATTTACTGCTGTTTTCCATCTGTCTCCAGCTGATGTTGACTTAAGAATACAGAATGAAAAATGTGTAATGATGCTAAAAAAAAAAAGTTAGAAAAATTATTATGAAACATATGCTTTATGTAATTGTATCTGATTTTAAGATTGTATGTCTGGATGGTTTTTCATTCCTTTCAAATATTCTCTACAATAAGCAGTTTTCCCATAGCCAGAATTGAATTTTTATTGCCTACTTAGATAATTTTTCATTTGCTTTTCTGTCTGTGAATTATGCAGAATCTCATCTGGAAGTGTAGATAAAAGAGTAGTTCAAAATTGATTTAAACCGGAGATCTTGTCTTCTTTACTTACCCATTCTCTGATACCATTTGAGGCAATTTCTTTTTCCCTCCAAACAGCTACATGTTTTAAGCTGCCCACATATTTACTTCTGGTAACACCTGGGTTTGTTTGTCTTAAAGACATAGCATGCTTTGAGCATTTTGAAATAATTTGTGTTTTTTGCTTTTCTGATGCATTTTTATTGCATGTAACAAAACGTTGACAGAAGGGAATCTTTAGAAAACAAGTAACAGTAAATTTTCCTCTCTTTTTTTGTTTCCTTTACTCTTAGTAGAACATTTCAAAGATTAGCGGCTTTAATTCTTATAATTGTTCCAGCATAAAGCTTAGTGTCCCTCCCAGTATTTTGAGTATGTTTTGCAGTAAGTAAGTATTCGCTGTAGTGTGTTGATGCTGACCACAACGTTTGACTCTTACATGATTTCTTTGTGGAGAGAGCTGTGAGTCTGAAGCAAGCGGCTGGATGCATCTCATGCTTGTTGTGGAGGTACTGGTGTTAAAATGCCTGACTTTATCACAGCTTTTTGCCCTCCTCATGGCAGACACACAGTAAGTTTGTTTTGAGCTAGCCTAGGCATAACACCCCAACGCTTAAAGGATTGGCTGTATTCTTGTGTTACCCCATGAGACCTGTACTAATGATGTTGGTCAGCACTGAATGTCTGCTTGGATTATCTTTTCTTCAATGAGATGAGCACAAAGTACATGGTTAATGTGCTCCTACCACAGCAATCTTTAGAGTAGGTAGATTATTTTAAAAGAAGGGTGTCATTTAACTTACTTGGGAAGTATATGAGGTGAGTCAAAATGGTTAAGGTAAGTAATGAACACAAAAAGACAAAAAAATATTTGTAAACTGAAGACGGTTTTGGAAAAGTTAATGATCACCCAACACTATATGATGCTAGAGTTGATACTCAGCATGGAACTAGAGTTATGGAAATTAAGAATGGTAATTAACAAGTATCTTATCCCAAAGTAAACACCTACAGATAATATTCAGTCCACTTGAAAGAGTAAAAGTAACATTTCTGATGTTCTAGAAGATTTGATGTACTCAGGATGGTAGCAAGTGGCGTGAGACTTTCCTTGCTTTGTAATTGGAGATCCCATAGGAGATCTACCTTTATGTAGAACAATAGAAAAAAATACAGTGGTCAGTTGAGCACACTGAAACCTGTGTAATCCACCACAGAACAAATGGTGGAAATTAAGCTGATCTTGTGTAGCAGAAAATATGAAAGGATGGCAGACTTAAGCAAACATGGCCGAAGTCATATATTCAAGTGATTCATGAAATTAACATGTTATAAGATGCTTTCTGGTGTTACAGATTATTCTCTTGAAGTGTCTTGGATAATTTATATTTACTTCCTTTGTAATATCTGTGTAAATGTTTTTGAAATATTTCAGTATGCTCCACTGTGGTTTTGTAAATGGATGGGCCCAGTTTTCTCTTGGCTGTCATACTGTTTTCTTAATAGTCTCAGATTTCTGCCTTCCACTGAGATTTGTTCAATAGTAGCCTTAT
>NW_024582091.1:11889024-11914283 GCF_017639235.1 Corvus kubaryi
CCTTATCAAAAACAATGAATACAAATAAATGGGTCTAATTTATTTGCACGATGGTGTCCTTACTTAACTACCATTTTCTTTCAAAAAGCTTTATTTTTTGCCCCTTCCATTTAGGGGAATAAACCTCTTTTTTCCTTGTATTGACAAATGGAACAGCATTGTACAGTGTTATATATTTATGTTGAGCTTTTTTCCACTGCTCATAAAATTTATATTACTTTGTCAAAAAATCATCCCATAGTTATATATATGTTTTATATGTCTTTTGTGACCCTTTTAGTAGTGCACTGTAGCCTTTAAATTGATGAGAAGTTTTTAAATTAAGGCTATTTTTAATGGAATGGCATTGTGAATTGAGTTAAATAATACTTCTCTTGTGCCTCTGATACTAGGTGTGTTGCCTACCACCATGTAATTTAAAACAAAGAATGTAGACAGTGTGCTGTGAGGGCAGATACTCTCACATAAACCCACCGGTTTTATGCATAATAGTTTTCAGAAAGAATTTTCAATTATGTTTGAAATGTGACTGGATCAGGTGGTAGTTGATAGAAATGTGTTTGCAGCTTATTAGAGTGTAACCTCAATGGTCAACAGAGATTTAAAGTTCGGGTTGCTTGTAGATAGTAGTGAAAACATAGCCTGTTAATCTGAGCTGTCTAACTAACTATTGCATAGTTCTTAATGTTTTAAAACATTAAACAAATGGCAGGTGATTAGAGGTAGGTAAACAGAAATTTTTGTTTTCTTGTTCCGTGCCTAAATTTGAATGTGTAGTTATGAACTCCCCTTTGGAAAGAACTCTGTTTAGGTAAATTACTTGTATTTTTTCCCCCCTTAATTTTAGTGAAGACTTAACATTCATTTGTTATAAAATTTTAAGGAATGTATTAAAAAGTTAGCAATTATTGTTCCAATGTGAAAATAACCAGGAACCCCATTGGTTCCCTGGTTAAAAGTGACACGAGTGTGGAGGCATCCTCCCAGCAAGGCAGCTGAGGTTTCATTTCAGGGATGTTAAAAATGTTACTGACTGGTATGTTGGGGGTGTGGTACAGTGTTTGTTTTGGGTTGGTTTGGGTTTTTTCCTGCCTGTATAAATTGCAGCTTTGAAGCAGGCAGCTGGTGGAAGCATGTGATACACGAGCAAATAGACATTGCTCGGTTGCTATGTATTCTGCTCTCTGAAAAAACAGCCGTTCTGGTTCTGATGCATATACTTCACATTCCTTAAGATCTAAAATATCGGTTCATTTAAAACTTCCAATTTGCTAATATTTCTCTAGTCATGTTGCATGATAAGAGTTACTCTTGTTCATTTTGATTTAAGCATTGGCTCAGTGTTTTGGTCGTTTGCAGTGTATTACCTTCTCTTACCTCCCCCCTCAAATGTCCTTTGTTAAAACAGTTGCAGTATTGCAGCATGTTGAAATCCTAAAAGTATTGCCACAGTACAAAGGTGTTTTGAAAACAATCATCATTTTTTGTATGAACTGAAGCTAAAGAACGAAAACGTTACTAGAGGTGAAATGATCTGACTAGGGCAGCACAGTAGGCAAATGCCAGAGCTGCAGGAATTGTAGGTTGCTGTTCATGTCTGTGCTGCAGGGTTTTGTTTATTTTTTAGGATGTGGAAAATTTCTGAAATTGTTAAACTCTGTCTACTGATGAATATTTGAGAAGGCTCAGTGAGCCTCCCTTGAAGGGATAATTTTTTCTGAAAGAGAATTAAAAAAATGTTGCAGGATTTAAAAATTTTGATATCCATGTGTAGTCTGTACAGAAGTACAACTCTTTTGCCTTTGTTTGAAATTAGTGATGAATTTACTACACTGTTTGTTTTACCATTGAGAACCTAGAATTGTGGTGGTCTGTAAATGAAAGTAAAATACAACAGTGCCACTGGCTATGTGTTCACATTTACACGATTCCTCCCATTTCAAAATCAACTGTGTGCACCATCTTGAGTCTGTAGATCTCACCCAATGTTTTTATTTTATTTTTATTTGCTCTAGGGATATCTATATTGCTTAATAGGGAAGAATAAATTGTAATGTGAAGGGAAATCTTGTGCATGGAAAAAGTTGTTAGGAACCTGAGGGAGGGGGCACTGAGTGACTAACTATATATGAAGAGCTAAAGTCACTGTATGTATTGCAGCCAGCGTGTCATACTGACGCAGCTAAGAAATGTTTGTTTCTCTTGTGTAGCTCTTGCCTTTAAACACCTGGCATAACAGCTTTTCTTTTAAGTAATTTCTGCCTGAATGATCTTCATTAAAACTTTTCAAACCATGCAATTGCAAGTTGACTAAAATTGTATTGTTTTGTTGTAGCCAACATAGGAGGAGTCTTATCAGGATTGATGGGAAGGGGTTATCTGCAGGTTTCTTCTCCTGGAAAAAAGAATATGTTAGCCTAATCTAGCTGCTGTCAGTATGTAATGCGTAATTGGTGTTTCAATTTAAATACTTAAGATTATTTGAGGATAATTGCCTATTACTGAAAAGAATGTTTTTAGAGTATCATGGAGTGGCTTTCTTTTTTTTAATCTTCTTCCTCATTCTAGTGGTTGGGGATTACAGACATTGAAAGTACTAAAGAAACACATTTTAATAAGCAGTAGAATCAAACTGAATATGTTATTTTTAGGAAGACATACTTTGTAGTAATTGCTGTGGTGTAAAATGTAGTTACATTAAGTTCTCCTAAAGTACTATGAAGTTTGCAGTTTTAAACTACATACTTGAACACTGATAGGCATAAACAAACTAAGATCATGTTTTAAAGGTTAATGAAGTTTTGGACTGAATTTATGCAGAGAGTATAGAATCTTTATAGTGTCAGTAATATTGTCGTAACCATATTGAAGGTTCAGTAGCATTGTCTATTTTGAATTAATCATTTTAGCTTTGCTTTTTGCAAAATAATTTGATGTACGCTCCAAGTGCAGGTTCACGTAATGCGTATGATCACTGTGTTGCTCATTTCATGTTCATGTTGTTCTGTGCATATTTATACAATGTGTATATGATGCATTTAAATGTAGAGAGGGAAAGGGAAAAAAAACCCTTTTGAGTTTAAAATGTTTTGTGGGTGCTCTGGTGGATTACAATGTATGTGCTTTTCTCTCCCACACCTGTCTAGCGAGGCAAATCTGCTCAGTTTAGATGACAGTGATGGGCCTTTCAGTCCCAATGAAGAAAAAAAGGTAAATAATCTGTTTATCTCATGGTGAAAATGTATCTTTAAAGCTTTTTAGGTTCTTAAACCGTATTGCGTAGCCATAGAAATTAAAGTTTTTGTGGTGTTTTAGGAACATACACCAAGCTGTCTATCTACCTACCCTTAAAGTTTTTGTTCCTCTCTTGATTTGCATAGTATTCTGAAAATATGAGCATGAATAACTAATTTTGAGTTTAGACAATTATCATAAATACTGTACCAAATATCAAATATATTGATCTTTTGTTTTGTTTTGTGTTTTGTTTAGTAAGGAATCCAGTTGAGTAAGAGTGTAGACACTATGTATTTTCCATGAAATTTGGTATAAAAGCAGTTCAAAAATGAAGCCAAAGTAATATTTATATTAATATTTTGCATTAATTTTCTCCTTCTAACTTCTACACAATTATATGATTATTTTAATATGTATTAATTCTGTTGTGACAGTCAGTTCGTTGTCGACCTGGAACTATCGGCACCAGCAGCGATGCCATAAAAGCATATGCAAGGCGAGGCAAAGCTGGAAGCTTCAAACTTTTTAAAGGGAATGCAATCGGCCTCAACATGATGGGAAATAGCAAGAAACTGAGGTAATACATTTAATTTATGTTTCCTTGCCTACTTGATCATTGATATATATCAACCTTCTAGTGCATTTACATTGTCTGCTGTTCATTTTAAGAAGCTATGCTGTACTGTGCTTCTGAGTGAAGATGGACAACTAGATTGTTAAGGTCTTTCCTCTTGCAAAATGTTTAACACCACATAAGTGAAGTACCAGAAGACTGTTAAAATGGATTTAGAGCATTCACTAGCATATTTGTTAGTACCTTACCCATGTTGCCTGCATGTGTTCTTGTGTCCTCTATGCAGTGGTAGCAGGTAGGAAAATATTTTTTACATCCCCATCTAGATTTGCTTCTTTCTGTGACTTTGAATTGCCAAGGTTAAGTCAGGATGCATTTTCTGTTTTTCTTACTGCAAGATATAATTTGATTTTGGATCCACAGACTTTTTTTAAAGAATTCAGCAAATAGCCATACTTGTATAGGATAGCTTGAGATTGTCACTTGTATTTAGAGCTGACAGGAAGTGTCTTCAAGCATTCAGTGTTGTACTTGCTTGTTACTACTGTCCCTAGCTTGTAAGAGACTGATTATTTAGTATATAATAAAAAGTGATATATTCACCTAACTTTCTCACGGAGTGTTTCATCTTGCTAAAGCGCACTCAGTTTGGTAACCTTTGCAGGAAGGAAAAGTTCCTAAGATACCCAGCTATAGATGGGCTAGTTATCAAATATGCAGTGTGTATGTAGCTGCATGAGAGATGTCCTTGTCTTTATCTGTGATGGGTTATCACCATCTGGATACTAAACTCCAGATAAGCTACTTCCCTTCTCCTTGTCCCCTCCAGTAAGAGAGGGACAAAGGCAGAGAATATGGGTTGAGATAACCATTTACTGAAAGCAAACGGCAGTGGAGTAAGAAATGCACAGTGACAGCAGCAGCATTAATAACAAAAGCATAAAAAAATAAAGGAAGGTGCTTTATCCACACAAAAGGTATTTGCCACTTTGACTTAGTTCCATGTGGCTGCTGGGAGAAAGACAAGATGGTGGACACTCCCTGCAGCTGGCTCTCCCCATCCTCAAGCCTGAGACAGTGGAAAATAATGACAGGAAATGGAAAACAATGCCAGACAATACCCTGGAAATGAGATCATCTGTGTTGTGCTGCACTGCTGCCCCACTGCACCAGGCTTGGTTCAGGCTCAGTTCCACTGCTGCTTTGGACCACTCCACTGGGCTCAGTTCTGCACGGCTCTGACACTTCTTCAGAGCCACATCCCAGAGCCGTGTTCACTGCTCTTCAGAACCACATCCTGGAGTCACATCTTGGAGGAATGGGAAGGTGGCGAGTGGCAGCAGCAGAGGATGGGGTCTGCAAGGCTGATTCCAGCAACTCAGCCTTGATGAAGAAAGGAATGGCACACTTCTGGGGATATGGTCCTTATTCTTCCCCCTGACACCACAACTCCCAGCAATAATTTGAGAGGTATAGAATAGTAACATAGCCATGCCCACAGAGGTCCAAGTTCCGGCCCCTCTCTGCAATCAGGACATGGTTCTTGTATGCTGTAAGCACTGTTGGTTAGTGGGACCATCTTATCATAGTCACTTGAGAAAATAAGTCCTTGAAGTTCTGTGTTCTTTCCTGCTGTTCTGGTCTTTAAGACTCATGTCTTGAGATAAACTACTGGACTATTATGTGGAACTTAAAAAGTTTTTTTAAAAATAAAATTTTTTAATGACAGGGCTTTTTTTGTTATAGGTTATTTTTACATTTACACAAATTCGCATGGTACTTCATTGTCCTTGGTTTATCTATGCAAATAGTGTTTTGTCTTTAGATTTTTTTTTTGTATACACAACATATTTATAAGATTATATCCATATTTCTGTCTTGCACATCTTCAAATTCACCAGTTCTTACAGAATCATCCTGGTCATTTCCATTCTTTAGGATTCTGTTCTTGAACATAGACATAAAGGTAAAAGTAACTATTGCAAATCTGTCAGGGCTCCTTTGCTTTGTGTTACTATTGAAGGAACCTGTGCATCTATGTTATACTTGTTCTTTGTTTTGAGTGTACCTTTAAAATAAGATTCCTCTAATTCTCTGGTAACTGGAATTTTCCTTTGGCTGGCTGTGAAATTTGTAGAAAAATCCAACCTTACCATGGAATTTTTCTTACTTTTCTGTTAAAGCAGTCATACTTGACTGTACATGTGTGTTTATACATATTACACATGTATGCTTTTATTAAGTTCCAGAAGGGTATGCAGGTTTTGTTTTAAGGTAAATAGTTACTGAGGATTTTTTAGATGGTCTAAGCATGTAGTTCAGACATTCTGTTACCTGGATTGGAACTGCCTTCTCTTGACAAATAACACAATCTAAACCTAAGGCGTAGTAGAGTTTATAAAATTCAACTAAAAGAGTAAAATCTGTTGCATGTAAATGGGCACCCACCTTTTGTCTAGTACTGAGCTGCATACTGAATTTAAATGAAAAATATAAGCATCCACCCTCTTCTTAATAAACTGTCATTAATGAAAGACTTTATTTGTGAATAATGAATGTATATAGGACGCTGTGACTGCTTCTCAGATTTTGGTCACTGCTTTTTGTGGTTATGCTACAAGTGGTTATCTTGATTTAATTACTCCATTGGGATATTGTTGTACCTTTCATAACGTATCAGTAAAGGTTTGTGATCTAGTCACTTTAGTGACGATTGCTGGCATGTTCACTTTGTTATGCAGAATGGGAGGTGCTTGATAGTTACTCTTTCAATATTTAGACTCTTCAACTAGAGAAGATTCTGAAAGTTGATCATGCATTTAAGATGCTAGATTAAATACAAGGAGATCAGATGCTTCATATTCTTCATCTGTTCATGGTGATTTTTATCACAGTGTTGGAGTCTTTTTTCTCATCTTATCTACAGAATAGGGATTAAAAATTTCAAATCAATGGGGCTTGACTCAAATGAGTATTATTGTAGTACTGTAGTCCCTAAAATTCAGAGAATAAGAGATGGGAAGAAGGGATATGCAAGGACAATGAGAAGAAATTTTCACTGAACTTGTTAGAGAAATTTAAACCAACCAAAAAGTCACGATCTGTTACCTGGTTAAGCAAATCCAGTATCAAACGCTTAACCTGATTCCTTTTGGTTGTATTTTTTTAACCATGAGGTCTTAACTTCAAATAGCTTTAGCTTTTCTGGCTTTAAATAACTTGTATTAAAGTCCTTTTAGATTTTCTTTGATAATGTTTTGTTTAAAAAGTTATTTGATGAACAGCAGAATTCATGTAATCTATAGTTATGTTGTGTGTTCTTGTAATGTTCTTACTTTACTTCTAGGTCCATCCATTGGCCCAGTGCGAGACCTTTTTGTTTTGCCTCTTGGTTATGTGGTGTTAAGAATTTCCTAGGATCAGCTGATAGCATGTGAAAGTAAAACCTTGTTTTCATCAGAGCCTAGGCTTCAAATCATTCTGCGGTTTCTGAGCTAACATTAATGAAACATTTATTGTTAATATAGTGTAAGTTCTTTTTAGAACATTTGTTCTTTCAAGGAACTTTCTGACCATTACATCACCCTGCTTTTAGTGTGTTATCCTAATTTTCAAGAAATTGTGCTGAGACTTGCGAAGTCAGATTTCAGTTCTGATGTGCCTGTTTTGCAGCTCAGGAGGACTTTATGGTTGTATTTTCTGGTGTTTCTGTCTGTGTAGGGTATGATCTGTTCAGAGAACGAGATTATAGAGCAGATTGTGTTTTACAGCTGTCCTGGTTGGAAGCTTGTCTGACACCATATGAACCATTTAAGTGTGCCATCTAGAACAGTCTGCTTTGATTCAAATCTGATCCCTGAGCAGTCTGCAATACTCTATTCCAGCACCTACTGGAGTTTTCATACATGAGTGTGAGGCAAAAAGCAAAAGTGCTGCTTAACAGTTTTTTTCTGCTATGGGGGCACAAGACAGAGTTTCACAATCATGATAGTTTGGCGATGTTCAGATCCAGCAGATACAATGGTAAAACAGGAGAGATATATAGACTTGCTTGCTTGTTTAAAGTCCTTAGGTCTGAAGCATTAGAGAAAGCATTCCTGCACTCTGCTTCTGGTTTTTTTTCCTAGTATCTTTTTCAAATACATTAAACAGGAAGCCAAAGAGCATTTGAGACATTCTAAAGTATTTAGGGCAAGTAGTTGTCAGCTTTTCATTTCTGAGGTGGCAAATTAGACAAAGGTGGATTGTCTGGATGATGACTGACCAGCTGGAGTTGCATAGTCTTAGAAGCACATGAGATGAGTGTGTTTACTTTCAGGAGGTTGGTGTTTGCATGGATACTATTAATTTTCAGAAAGTTGAACTATTAACAGGTGGTTTATGATGTTTTTAAATTCCAAAAGAGCATTTAACTGTTCGGGTTTTGATAAATCTTTTTCTGTTACATTCATGGTTATGTTAGGGTCAGTCAGAAATGCTCCAAAAGCTTCTAATCCTGACTTATGTAAGGCTTCCAAAAGGGTTTGTAATGCTAAACTGAAAATTAAAAAGCAAACTAACGGTTTACTCATTTTCTTCTTTTGGGGAATGTAAAGGAGAGTTAGGAGCTGGTTGTCAGCTTTTTTTGAATTTTGGTACTTTAGGTTTCTTTTCATTGCTCATAACAGGAAAAATGGCAAGATAATATTTCTGAGAAATATTATTAATAGGAATGCTGTTTCACATAATTTTCTCTAGGGCAACTAAAATTTCCAAACAACTTAAAAAGCACAATTTAAGCACTGTATTTCTGTAATTTGAAACACTTTCTATAATCAACCTGCTGTTTGTTAAAAGTTGTGTGGTGTTTGAACATTCCGAGCATGGTATTGTGTGTCCAGTCACAGCAGCGTGCAGGATAATTTTTAGAGTTTAATGATCTTTGAAGAAGCACTACTGTATTATTGATCTACTGTATCTTAACGTCAACTTTTACTAGAGAGGGTAATGGTAAGAAATCTTTCCATAATTACTGGTTTTACATAATAATGAGATAAAAGTCAAAAAAGCAAGAAATGAAGAAACCAAAGAAATGCTAAAATACGTTGGTGAATAAGAGTCCTGTTGACGTATGAGTACCTGAGAATCCTTCCTTTCTTCTTTTGAAAATATGTTGATTTTTTTCAGTTACGAGTCATCTTGCGTCCGTAAATTTGCTGTGCTTATTTTTTTTTTTGTGAGGGATATTCCTGAATTCAGTCTGTTCACGTTTTTCCCCTTAAGTCATATTCAAGAAGTTCATATTACGCCTTAATAAAATGAGAGATGGAAGTATAAAATTAATTATAAATGGTTACAAGTCATTAAAAAACGCAGTGTCTTTTTGCAGTACAGGGTTCAGTAAAAAAATCTTTACCTTTTCTTACAGGAAAAAAACCCTTTTGTATATTCTTGTATGTCTGTTTTATTATAAGGCTGCATGTTTTTATGCCTGTAAAAGGATCCTAACAATGTGTATTATTGGTTCAGAAATGCTTTAATTTTTGGTGTTGTGTGGTTGGCCTTGTAAAATTAGGACACCACATTTTTTACCTAGGACTGTACAGACACATCAGAGTCTTTTCTTAAATGTTTTTCTGTATGTTTGCAGTGAAAATGCTCAGAATATATCTGGTCCTGTAACTGTGGTACATGGCAGACGTTTTCACCACGCACATGCACAAACAACCGTAGTAAAAACAGCAGCCCAAAGGTAAGACTAATTACATTTGTTTCTCCAGATGTTTCAATTGTTAAAAGTCCTGTCTGTTTTTGTATGTAAGTTTTCCTTATGCTATGAAGCGTTTTAAGAAAATGTAAGTAATCACATGGGTGCATTCTTGATTATGAGCTTTGACCTTAATTACTAAAGTTTCATAAAACTTACAATTTAGGAATTACTATCATATAATACTAGAATTTAGTCATTTTGAGGAACACTGGCATGTAGTAGGAGAGCACCTGCTAGCATAAATATTTTTAGACGATACTTTGAAATAGACAAACATGGTATGCAGTAGAAATTTGCATAACTGACAACATGATCAGCAAGTACTAAGTCACAGCAACTCCAGCTTGTGTAAGATCCATCTAAACATTAAATTATAGATCTGATTATTGTATATGGTCTGTAAATGTAGCATAAAACATATAAATTGGAACATCTAACAGAAGCAAGGTTTTGCATCTATGTGAATAATTTTTAGAAAGGATGACTGGAAACCGGTGAATCTTACTGAAATATGCTGAATTGAACTTCATTGGTTTGAAAACTTAAAGCCCCTCAGACTTCTGTAAATTGCAGGGTAGTTTCTAGGTGTTTTTTACATCCAGTATGATTTACAAACATATGAGATACCAGCTGTTTTAAGGAATTTTCTTTCAAAGTTTATCCATTCAGAACTCTTTTTGTTTATGAACTCCATGGATTTCCACTATCCCACGAGTGCTTTATCCTGTCTGCATTTTGTGTTTTCCTTCTTGTGCTACCTTTTTTCTTCTCTGTTTTTTAGCACAGATTTTTTTTAGGGTGGGGGAATCATATGTAGGCATTGTCCTTTGTTTTTTTCATTCTACTTCCCTGAGCTAGATTTGCTAACTTCAGAAAAACAAAGCCCATATATTAATGTGAATGAATTATGTGATCCAAACATGTATTAGAGTAATCTGACATTGAATGAACAGACTGAAAAAGGAATTTTTTAGTCACAAAATAATAGACTCATAGAACAGTTTGGGTTGGAAGGGACTTAAAAGGTCATCTAGTCCAACCCCCCCTGCTATAAGCAGGGACATCTTCAACTAGATGGGGTTGCTCAGAGCCCCATCCCACCTGACCTTGAATGTTTGCAGGGACGGGGCTGCTAACACCTCTAGGGTCAGCCTGTTTCAGTGTTTCCCCACCTTGTTGTAAAACTCTTCTTTCTTCTATCTAGTCTGAATCTGCCCTCTTTTAGTTTTACTACCCCTTGTCCTGTTGCAGAAGGCCCTGCTAAACTGTTTGTCCCCCTCTATCTTTTAGGCCCCCTTCAAGTACTGAAAGGCCACAGTAAGGTCTCCCTGGAATCTTCACTTCTCCAGGCTGAACAACCCCAACTCTTTCAGCCTTTCCTCATAGTTGCTGTCTTATCCTGTCCTTGAGGACTTAGGTTGTTGCCTCTTTTCATTTCAAACAGTACTATAATCTGTAAATGGTATATAGGATGGACATTTCCTTTCCTGTAGTAGTAGCAGATGCAGTAGTAGGTAGCTCTCTTTTCAATTCTTTACATTTCTTTACATTTCTTACCATTAGTACAAGGCTGATGACTAAAAAGGATTGGCAGTTTTTACTGTGAGTTAAGCTGAAGGGTGGGGGTTTATGTTATCACTGTGGTTTAGGCTGAATCAGCTGTGCTTTTTCTTGCATGAAATCCTTTTTAGAATATTTTTGTTCAGTGTCTCATTGAGAAAAGTGTGGAGCTTCTCTAAACATTCATGCCCTTACCTTTCTGATGGGTTTTGTTTGTGTGTGTGTGTTTGTGCTTGCTTTTGTTTATTTGTGGGGGTTTTTTGGGTAGGAGTTGTTTGTTTGTGGGGGTTTTTGTAATTCTGAGGGATAAAATTCTGATCTGCAGTGCTAATGAAAATAATTTGAAGTAAACAAAATCATGCAAGATTGCTCTGAATGTTGACTTTGGTAATACTTGTGTACTTGATTGAGCTTTGTTGTGAGATGGTTCTTTAAGCAGCCAGTCAAAATGGATTTATTTTACTAAGTTGAGTGCCATAGTTTTCTTCAACCTGCTCCAAAGATTCTTTATCTTCAGTGGGTGTTAGATTTGCCTGCTTGCCTTTTGTGCCTGTGGGACTTGCTTCTTTATAAGCCTACAATGTAATGAGAAGAAAAAAAGGTAGTGACTTGGCATGTGTGACGTGCAGGAAGAAAACTAATGCACAACATAGGCAAGCTGAATATTGTGTGAAGTAATTGGGTAGTAGTCATCTTGAGTGTTCTGACTGTGTTTTCTTTTAGGATTGTTATTGTAGTTCATTTACATTAGCAACAGACAATTAACTCTTATGCTAGGAATATTTTTGGAGTTTTAGAGGCAGGAAACAGTCATAAAAATCCTAAGCAGTGCTTTGTTACTGGAGGATATCAGAACCAGCATGATCTAATTGACTGAGGGTGAGCTTTACATAGAAACTTCGCAAATGATGTTTAATTCCAGTAGCTTCTGACTCAACTGACTGCTTTCTAAAAGCTTCTAAATCTGTTTCTGAGTTAGAGGATTGAAAACTAATAAAATGTGGCTTCCTGACAGGCTTTTTTTAATAAATAAAAGAAGAGGGATTTCAGGACTACTTGATGTTAAAAAGGTAGGTTTCTGAGTGAGAAGGCAATAGTCAGAAAAAAGCCAACTAAAATAGGACTGTTTAAAACTGACCATAATATGAAATTCCAGACCATATGAAGTGGGTAATATATTTTGGTCATGTATTTTTCCTTGTGTAGGAATTTTTTGATATCCTTTTTTGGCTAGTCTTTAATGACATTAGGCAATAGTTGAGTTTAAAAGCAAATGCTGATGGTGATTCCTCAAAAAGGAGTATTTGCAGAAAATGTGAGGGGCAGACCAAGAATGAAATTCTTGGTGTATATATATACAGACAAAAGAGTGGGTAGCATGGAAATTGAGCTCTGAAGTGTTAGGTTTTGTTTTCCTATGCTAATTTCCAAGTGACACAAAGTTGTGTTCTGTTAATTTTTTGCATCTGTAGATTGTTCTATGGTGTGATAATCAGTAACAACATGGGGAAAATAATTTTGTCTAACCTAATATATTGTACTTAAATCTATACTAGATTCTTGAAAGAATAACCAAAAATAAAAACATTATTAAAGCAGCTGAGCAGTTTTAGTCTCTGGCACTGACATTACAGATTCTGTTACTTATGCAGGGTTCTTTGGGTGGGGATGGTATCACGTGGAGCAAACTGACTGTGAACTCAATTACAATCTCTGTCAAGTTGAGTTTGTGTATGATTTGTGTATGTACTGCATTTCTTATCCCCTTCTGCAACTTTTTTGCACATGCATGTTAATTTAAAGTCTGGCTGAGTATAGTTGCATATATATGTGTGTGTATATATATATGTATGCATATATATAGTTGCTCTCATATGTAATGTGCAAGTTTCTAGCACAACAAAATTTGGTATTTCAAAATATTATTATGATAAACATTCATGGTTTTTTTCAGTGGAATCTGGGGATTAAATTAAAATTTGTTCATGTCTGATACAACAGATTTTCAGATGTAGCTTGGCCTAGTGTTGTAGTTGGTTCAGACTATTTTGCTTCATTTAATGGATGCATAGTTCTGTCTTGCTTTTGGCTGACTGTTCTTCAGCACTTGACACTGAAATAGCATGTATGTACTGCATGTTTAACAAATCTTGTGCATGAGCTGCATGAAACGGTAGGGACAGTGATCAATCTAGAATTCTCATCTCTTAATCTTCCTGAGGTATAAAAGTGAGAACTCCTTTAAATGCATTATATTCTTGAGGGATTTTAAAACAAGAAAGGCATCTAATGTAATGACAGTGTATAATATCAGGCATTCTGGAAATTTTCTCCCTGCCTTTAAGTGTCCTTAGCATTGGGTATGTGTTCCCTAACAGGGTGGTGACTCTTCGAAGCACCTGTGAACAGTTAATCCAAGTTACATATTAACTATGCCAAGAATGCAAAGCTACTGCATATGGCTCCATACAGACATGGTTTGGATATGACTGGATTGATAAACTGGGGTGTGACCTCCACAAAAGCAGTGTGTGTTTGTAAAGGCTAGCTCCAGCCAGGAGCAATTTCTCCCCACCTTCACACAGCACTGGCTCATTACCTCGTGCCCCAGTTTTAAGTTGCCACAGTCACATTCAGTTTTGAAGTCCATTTACTCTCTTCCCAGAGCACTATGGAGATGGAATGTACTTTCATACTGCACTCTGTAGGATTATCAGGACTACATTCTTACCTGCTGTTTTCTGAGTGACAACAGAATTAGTTTGCTCTATTCTTGTGAGTGTTCTGTTTGTGAAAAGGAAAGGAGGATGAGTTTTTATTACTGTGTAATATCATTACTCTGTTTAGTTTGGCTGAAGTAAAACAGGAAACAATTTGAATTTGTTCTGTTTTAGAATACAGTTAATGTAATGCATGTAGGTCGGAAGTTTGTTAGGCTTTTGATGTTTGGGAGGAACAGTCAAATAGAGTAAAAGCTTACAGCATTCCATATTACAAATTTTGAAAAGACAGAAGACATGTAGATGCTATTTTCAAGTTGTCTGTGTGGTAAGCTTAGTTAGATTTATTTTTATATCAGTCTTGGTACACAAAGGACCAGAATTGTGAGTATCAGCTACATTCATTTCTATGTTAACTCATGTTAAAGGAGATGCTTGTAAAACTAGTGGCCCTAGTTCCTAGGTTCTTTTGGGTGATTTTTTTGACCTAAACCTCAGAAGGAGGTTCCCATTTATCCTTCTCTAGCCTTTCCATGTGGTTTCTTAAACATTTAAGGACTGATGCTGGAATTTGTTTCTCAATTTAAACAGATTTTTTTTTTTTTTTTTTGAATAATTGGAAACAAATTCTTACATAATTATTTTCTCTTTTCCATGGTGATAAGGGATTGTTTTAATGGTTGGCCTCTGTCTTTGAAGTGTTTTCCAACCTTAATGATTCTGTGATTGGAAATGAGGCTTGATAATCATGTATTAGAATTCTATCTTACTGGCTTTTGCTGTGCAAGAGAATTGAGATGACCAGGTTAAGTTCAGGATTAATCAAATTTTGCACATTGAAAAAGAGTCAGGTCAATGTCGTATTTAGACCACTGACTGTTGCTGTCTGTGAAGTAACGTTTGTGCATTTTTAATTACTTTGACAAAAAATGTGGTGAAAAAATTATAATGCTTGTTTGAAAATTAGACTGGTGAGTGCAAGAGACAATGAAACAGTTAAAATTTATGTTTAATAACTTTTGCATTTAGTGATGTGCAACACGTGGGGCTTTACATCTTATGTGTTTTTTTCTTTTTTCATATTTTAAGCAATCTGGACCGAAAGGAAAGGTAAGCTTACTGTTGATCAAATGAGCATGGCAATGAACATTAAGAAAATTAACTGATTGAGTGCTATATTAATGCTAGTTAAAGATTATTCAATCCAGTCAATCATATCTGCTCATATGTGATAGGGGTTGATTGTTTTTAGTTCCATTTTTATGGTTCACTTACTCTCTTATTGAAAAAGGACTTTTACGTCCATCTCTAAGTAATGCTGTGTTACTGTGAATTTTGGGTAATTTTCCACTGGAAATTATATCCAATGCAAAATTGCATCAACATTCTCTGGATTTTAAGAATTGACTGCTAATTCTTTTTGTAGAGCAGCGAACTTCGCGTAATAGAATGGTTCTGAAGCATCATAGTAAAATGATTCTGAAGCTCTTAGGAGGCTGTTTAACAGCCTTCACTCTATCTTCTCAGCTTGGTTTGAATAGCATTAAAGGTTTTTATTGCATTACTGTATATATTTTGTTCATGAAGTGCATATGTTAAAGCAGTTAACCGAAAATGTATAGCAAAACCTGACACACTGGTTTTTCATTGCTCATTTCAGGGTCATTTCTCACTTGTTTTGCATCTGGTTTACTGCTGGTAATATTTTGTTAGCAGTATGAAATACAGTACATTTATTTTTCTTCATATATAGCTCAAATTTATATGTTAGTGGAAATGTTCTCTTGATAGTAATGAATTAATTGAGTTTTTGTGAATTTCCTGTCTGTATAGGTGGCTTTTGGCAGTAGGAGCTTCATACCAGGTTGCATTGTTTACGAAGTATATATAATGTTTAACTAATAATGATATATATAGCACAGTCCTTTGTGAATTCAGGATTTTCTAAATTTATTTCAAATTCAGAACTAAAATCAAGCCTTTCTGTTTTACTGTCTTTTGTTACTTCTTAAAAGAGCTATCAAATAGATACCAGCCAGTTAGTGTCACCGTGTGGCATAGAAGAAAAGGTTTGAGTTCCATGCTTTGTGATCTTAATTTTCTCATGGGGACACCTGCTGCTTCTTCATCCAGTACTACTGGATATGTTCCTTTTTCTTTGCCTGCTTTTTGTTGTTGTCTTAGCAGGGGAAGATGATGTGGGCAGGAGCTGCTAAATTTAGCTTTAATCATTACTGTCACGATAAGTGCAGCGGCAGCTCCTGACTTTCTGGGCCAAATGGGGTTACTGACCTGTGTTCTGAAAACCCTATTTCCTGTGCTGCTGCTTCTCTTTTCAGTCTTTGGCTTTTGTACTTTGCTCTCATCTAACACACGCTGAAGGTAAATCTCACCTCAGCACCTTTGTGCTTCAATCTTATTGTGCTTTACTCTCTTTTTGTATAATGATGTAGAAACCAACAGTGTACCTGGAGTGGTACATCTCCAAATAGTAGGCAGCCTCTCAAAGAGCCAGGCTGTGCATTAAACACAGCTCTTGTGTAAGCCTGCACCTCAACAAAATTAGGAGTTGGTGCAGCCTTTTTAGTGTGGCTTGTGCCAAATCATAGGTAGCACTGTCTCCCAAATTCTCAGATCCAGGTGTTTCTTTATGTTTGTTTTCTGGCATAGCCAGAAGTTACGTGCCTGCCCCTTCCCCTCATTCCCCCCACCACTTTTCTGTTTTTTGTTTTCCTAGAGAAGAAATTTTAAGTGAAAATGTCACTTCTGCTGGAGTGTTTCATAAAGGTCTGTCTGCCAGGCCAGTGTGAAGATACTAAGGTCCAATTCCATCAGCAAGAGAATATAGCAGTAATAATGAATGTTTGCTGAAAATACAAAATCAGTGACACTGTTCTGTCTGGGCAAAACACACTTAGTCAAGAATACTTTAGCATTTAGCTGTTAAGATCTGACAAAAGTTCATGATGCTGCACAGTCCAGACTGCCTCAGTATTTCAGTCCTGTGTGTTGCGGAAAAAAGCTTGATCTTTCTTGCTACTGTAATTGATGTTTTGCTGTTTGATGCTTTACTACTTCTTGAGATTGCTTTTTATCAAATACTTGTCTACTTCCCTTGTACTTAAAAGTATTAAAAGTGCTTATAATCTAGGAGATAAACAAGATGCCTAAAATTGTTTCACCTCTGAACATTGTTTTTTTTAACTGTTAGACACGGTATATGGGTAATGTTGCATCTTGATCAGCTCAGCTGTTTGATCCCGCAGTTATTCCCATTGAAATGGAAGACTTAGTTTTGGGTAGGGTTTAACAGCAAAAAGGCATTTGTTTTGAAGTGCTGTATGTTTTTAAATTTAAGATTTTTTTTCTTTTGCAAATAGTCCTTTTAAAGGTAGGCGTAATGCTTGATTTAAAAAACAACCGCGTTTCCTTTCTGTTTCTTCACTCACACGCAATTAAATGGCTCAGCGTACTAAGTATTTTACTGGAGAAGGTGTTACTGGATCTGCAACTGTTCAGGCAAATAACTAACTAAAACAAACACTGTGCTCAGAGGCGCAACTTTGTTTTCTAGTTGAAATTATGTTCAAAACAAAATTTACTGTTATGAAATACTAGTGAAAGATAATTACGACACATGAGACAGCAGCTTCTGCATCCTTACTGCAATGTTTTGCAAATCTAAAATGATGTTACAGGTTTTTTACCCTTTAGAATGTCATTAGCATTGGTTTTGATAGTACAGCTTCTCATTACCTAATGATGAGTTCGAGCTCTGCCTTTTATTTCCACTAGTTCTGCCTTAAAATAATCCCATATGATTTGGATTTTTAAGGAGAATGATCAAAAAAAATACTGTGTTTAATTTATGAATAAATATTCATACTGAGTTTCCAGTTTTGGTTCAGTTTTTGTGTATGCAGGTATTAAAAAAACTTCTGGGGAGCAGGATTGTTTCGAAACACATTTGACACAATCAGTAACAAATAAACTACCTAATCTGTCATCTGTGATATGTGTGCCAGCAGTCGTGATTAAGTACCACGACATCTCTACGTTCTGTGAAGCCGTGCTTGTTTCTCCATCCTTCTTACTGCCAGAATTTTCTTTAAAGCTGCAGCCCATCAACACAGTCAAATGTGTTTGGTATTTGGTAAGAAATACCCCAAAGGGCATTGCAGATTAATCTTGTTTCAAAGATGTTAGTTAATAATATTACCTAGAAATGCAGAAAATCCAAAGGTTTTACAATTTGATGCATTAGGAAATGCTGTGCTGAAAGAAATAAAATCTTATACCTAGAGCTAAAGCCTACTTCAGCCATAGCCAAGTTTTTGTCAGATGGGTCCTCAAAATTTAGCTGTTAGTGGAGATGTTACTGCCTACAGCTGTTTGCTTTGCCCCCTTGCTGTTGATTAATGTCCTTGTAATCAGAGGTAGCAGTGTGGGACATGTGTAACCCATTTGCAGCCCAGTGCTTAATTTTCCAATAAAACCCGTTTCTGCTGAATTTGTTGGCAAGGTCTGCTGTGTTTCAGATGTGTGCCATCCTCTGTTATGACAAGAACAGTAATCTATAGCTGCAGGGCTGAGTAAGCACTGAGAAAGAAAAGTGCTGCAAACAGTAACCCACATGCGCTGAGCTTCAGGAATCTTAATTTGGTATTAGCATGATTTGACACACATGTGTAAACTGAAAACATCTTTCAGGAGGCTCAGAGAAATCTTGCTATAATGCCATATATTGCATTAATTTGCACAAAAATATATGATATCTATATTATGCAAGTTATACCAACAAAAGACTTATTATCCAGTAATTTATCTATATCACAATATTTTAAAAACAAATATATAGGAACCATGTCTGCTGTCTTGTTCTTTCTGGTTTTTGGTCACAATAGTTTTTGACATCGGATCTCTTTTCTCTGTTTTGCATCTTCTCTTCCTGTTTTTTAAGTTGCGGGACTTGTGGAATCTACTTTAATATTAAAATAATAGTTGTTTCTATTCTTGGCTTTTAAAAGTATCTGTCTTGTTTTTCGTGAATGAGGAGGAGAAGATGCAGGCTTCAGTATTTGGAGACTTGGGTCTGAAAGTGACAGACTCCAGAACTGTTCATTATTATAGAGGAGATTTAGATCAGAAACACTTCAAAACATTTACTGTGGCTGTTCCTATCATTCTGGTAATGCTTTTTTATGTGTACAAATAGCATGTAATAGGAGAAGCTACTTATTCATAGCTTTCAGATACATTTCAGGTTTGTTTTGTTCGTATATAATTGTGACTAAATTTTAATGATGTCTGTTGAAAGAACAACCATACGTCTAATTCATTTTCCAGAAAAGAATACCCACCTCAGCTTCAGAAGGTAGAGGCAGACCACATTAGATTACCACGGTCTCAAGGAGTAGGTAAGTTATCTTTTGAGTTCTCATTTCTTCTAAGCAGAATAATTTTTTTAATACCTGATTTGGGCAGGTGTGTTGCCAAATCTTTTATAACCTTTAGTGTATATACTTACAGCCTTACATCGTGTTATTCTAGTTTTGTACAAGTTTGTGCATGAAGGGAGGACTTTGCCCTTCATGACATTTCTGCAGCTAGTTCAGTCATGTAATATTTGTAAATTAGGCTTCAGTTATTTTAAAAACCACATATATAGGGAAAATCTAGAACCATAAAATTGGAGATGGAGCTGATCTCTGGAGTTAACTAGTTTGAGCCCAAACCTCCAGCTTGTTTGTGAATTATTGATGAGGAACTTCTGTAACAGTGTTGGTACAACAAAAATGCGATGTAGTAGCCAGCACTTGGTGTGAAGTGTATTCATACACTGAGGGAGTTAATAAAAAGAACCCGCATCAGCGCTGTATGCTGATGGAGGTGCAGTAGAAAAAACACAGTTTGGTTTGAGGTGTGGAAATTATGAAATTGGAAAAGAAAATACCCTGTGTTTTGTTAAGCTTTGTTAGTATAGATACAGTCTGTAAACCTGTATTTAGCTGTGTAGTCACCTGTACTGGCAAAGTGGTTCTGCTGTGCTATTTTAGGTTAATGTTAAGTAGATTTTCAGCAGTACTACACTAAAGTAAAGTTAACTTAGAAAAAAGCCCCACCTATTAGTAATTATTTTTTGAAAATGAGCCAGTCTTTAGTTTTGAGATGTCTTCTCAGAGTGGGATGTTTATCTGTATGTATATTGAAAAAGTGTTCATACCTATTAAAAAAAATACAGTCTTAAAAAAACTTCCAATATGGAGACTGCGATTAAAGGACTGTAAATAGCACTTTGACATGAAACCAATCAAGGCACTCTTGTACAACACATTCCACTTCTTAGAATGCACAGAGTGAGATTTAATTCATGGGTTTCTGTGTTTCTATACTGTTACAGTATTTAAATGAATGTCCCAGTATAAAACAGGATATGACAGTATAATTCACTGTACTACTGTGTCTTGTGTCGAAGGAGTAAATCTGAAGGAGTAAATCTCCTGCTTGATACTTGGCAGTGTTTCCAGGTGGCCAAGGAGGCCAGTTGCATCCTAGCCTGTATCAATAGTAGTGTGGCCAACAGAACCAGGGAAGTGATTGTCCCTCTGTACTCACCGCTGATGAAGGCCACACCTCGAGTGCTGTATCGAGTGTTGGGCCCCTCAACTAGGGAAGGACATGAGTGTGTCCAGAGAAGGGCAGCAGAGCTAGTGAAGGGTCGGGAGCACAGGTCTTAACATGAGCAGCTGAGGGATCTGGGGGACTTTAGCCTGGAGAAAAGGAGGCTAGGGGGAGACCTTATTGCTCTCTAGAACTACCTGAAAACATGTCGTAACTAGGTGGGGGTCAGTCTCTTCTGCCTTCTGTCTTAATTACAAGTACAAGAGGTAAAAGCCTTACGTTGTGCCAGGGGAGGTTTAGATTAGTAGAAAAAAATCTTTTCACTGAAAGAGTGTTTGGGCATTGGAATAAGTTGCCCATGGTGGTGACAGGGTCACCATCTCTGGAAGTGTTCAAGAAGCTTCTGGATGTGGCACTTGGAGATACGGTTGAGAAGTGATTATAGTGGTGCCAGGTTAATAGTTGGACTAGATGATCTTGAAAGTCTCTTCCGACCATGATGATTATGTGAAATCCTAATTATGCAGAACATTTCCAACTGTTCTAAATGCATTCACAAGTAGTTCTGTAGTAAAGATTTGCATCAGCATAGTCTAGCATCTCCTCCTGATTTTGGCAGCAGACCCTCCATTTGCAGTGAAGTTAGCAGAGATTTGCAAATCTAAAGCCTCTTGCAAAGATATAAGATAAAAATTGTCAGTGAGAGACATTGCAATAGTATTAGTAAAACATTTTTGCAGTTTGTGGAATTTTTTTT
The DNA here is from genome assembly GCF_017639235.1 of Corvus kubaryi. Lineage (NCBI taxonomy): Eukaryota > Metazoa > Chordata > Aves > Passeriformes > Corvidae > Corvus > Corvus kubaryi. Next base: position 11,910,243 of record NW_024582091.1, read on the forward strand.
TAATTCATACAAATCATGAGACATTTGAAACAGTTTACTCTTTTTGAGGTTTAAAAATGTGTTTATGTTTAGTTCAAGTTAGTGTATGTAAAGAAGTAAGTTGATCATAATTACAACAGTATATGAATGGACATATCTTGTTAATGTTTTTGCATCTTTTCCCTCCTAGACAGTGTAATGGAAAACACAGAGGAGTCAGAATCAGAATCCGAAATTAAGAGAAAGGTGCGACAGAAAGGTCATTGCAATTCATATCAATCTGACTTGAGTCTGTCTTCAGCTACAAAAAAATGCTTAACTCAGTCAAAGGTGGGTTATATTTTAAAAATCTGTAACCTCTTGTTGAACTTTAAAAGTTGTTGCATATTTTAAAAACAGACATTCAGGAGTAAAACAGGTTGATGTTTTAAAAATCCTTAGAGTTGGGAGGAAGGTTTACATAATTAAAGTTACAGTGATAGAGATATTTAAGTGCTAGTATTGCTACTAGCTGTGAAATATTTCTTCTCTGATTTGAACAGAGATGCTGCACTGAAAAGAAAAAAATCTGTGATTTAAATGAATGGCTGAGTAGTAAATCAGACATTGATAATTTTAGCTTGCTGAAATAAAGGAACAATATTTTGCTTTTTGACAGATTTTAAATTTTTTTTTTTTAGTGTCATGATTTTCTGTACTCAAAACAGTATCTTTACTTAAAGATAAAAGCACTGCAAAGGTGCAAGTACTTTTTTATTAAGATGCTTACTTTTTCAGTGAGAGTAGCTGCTTAGGTGTCCAAATGGCATTCTCTGGTCCAGATGCCACCGTCCAGATTGTTTTTGTTGGGAACTTGTTTGAATATCAGATGTAAGATACTTTGAAAATTGTTGTAAGGCTCTCTGTATTTTTTATCAACCTCCCAGGTTACTATGGAAGTTTCACAGTACCCACGTACAGGTCACACTGTTTGACTATCAAAGCAAAACTTCCTGTAAGGAGATGTTGTTTACAAAAAAAAAAAAAGAATTATAGATGTATGATTTTTATAAATGCTTAGCTTTTGTTTGAAACACTTGGTACTGCTCTTACAGATTTCCATTGCTTATTTAGTTAATTAATAAGATGTTAATAAGGAAACTGGTTTAAAATTTTTGGCATGTGGTTGAAGTAAAGGGGTGCAATTATTCTCTACTTAAGATCCTCCGGGTACTCTTGGTACCTTCTCTTGAATATTTTAATGTCAGCAGTATCTTTCTAAGAACTACATCCTGTAACAGCACTGTGGCACAACACTGGTGTTCATGTCACTTGCTATCTCATCCCACAGCTCAGATTTTAAGGGTCTGATATATTTAATACACTTGGGGGTTTTTGCTTCTGTTTCTCTACAGTATGTGTATCTTCGTTAAATTGCATAAATTTTTGTAAAAATAACATATTTTCACTGTATGATTTTCGTCTTGAAATTTGGGATTTGAAATTACTTCCCACACCTGAGGAAGTCCTCTATTGGAAGTGTGTTCACATCTGGGAGTGGGGGGAGGTATAAATTGTGAAAGCTGTGTTTTGAAAGTAGATGCCGGAAGTTTTTGGTGGGATGTAGGTATTTGTTATCTTCAGTAATTCACAGTACAGTGGTTATGCCATTTGAGTTCAGTGCTCCAGGAGACAATAACATGCACTATATTTCATCTTTAGAGATGTCCCGTATTCACTTTGGTATTCATTCTGTAGTTTATATGTTAGTATTGAATCCCTTAGAAGTCCAAGTTCTACACTTGTAATACAGAATTACGTGGGACCTAGTACATGTGAGAAAAACAAAAGACACCTGTCTTTGCAGTGATAGGACGCATCTTCCCTTGCAGCCCATGCTTGCTTCTTGAAAGCTTGGGGAATTCCTATTCCTCAAGTCCTGTTTTCTTCTCTGTGACATGGGACTCTAGAGCAATATATGTACTTGGCCTTTTCTTCATCTCCCTCAAGGAGTGAACTTTCCTGCATGCCTTGCTGGACTGTTAAAAGATATCTCAGAAGGACAAATAAATTTGACCTACAAGGTTTCTTCAAATCCTCTCCAGCAATGCACTGTGGATCTTTAGGTTACTTTATTTCTGTCCAATGAAACCGTTTTTACAGAAATGGTGTAACTGGACCGTCTTGCTGATGGATATATGTATTTGAACAGTGTGCAAGGCTTCAATTATGGAAGAAAAGGCAAGAAGGAAAATCTGAATTGTCCAACATTAACCGCTTAAAAAAATTGCCACAAATGACGTTTGTTCCTTTTAAAACATTTTTCATTTTCTTAAATGAAATTAAACAATCTGTGTTTTAATGTTTGCTTTCTCTGCTTACTGTAATTGCTAATGTAGTGTTGTCAATCTCCACTGGATATTACAAAAAATTTCTTCAGCTAAAGGGTTCTCAAGTATTGGAAGAGGATGCCCAGGGGTGTGGTTGAGTCACCATCCCTGGAGATATTTAAAAGACATGTAGATGTGGCGTCTGAGGATATGATTTAGTGATGACTTGACAGTTCTACATTAATGGTTGGACTTGATGATATTAAAGGTCTTTTCCAGCCTAAGTGATAGTATGATTCATTCTGAACAGAACAATTACTGATTGTGTGTCTGTTTCTTCTTTAGCTTTTGGAACAGATTGATTATTCTACTGATTGCCCAAATTGTGGGAGGGCAAATGAAAATCAGACCAAATGCCGACATTGTGAAAGTGCTTCTCTAAAGGATTTGCAAAGAGTCTCTAGACAAACTGTGACGTTAGGTGAATCTGTGGGACCTTTATCGCGTTCTTCAATACATCAGAATTCAACAGGGCAAAAATCTTCAGGTACAGGGTTCAGCACAAAGAAGTTTTATAGTTCTGCTGTTGGAAAAGGTCCAGCGGATATTCTGCTCAGTAACGAGGTTGTAGGACATTCTATGTTACGACAGAATGGAAAAGTTGGTCTTATAACTGGGACAAAAAATCCTAAAATTACAGGAAGCTTAAGACAGAGGAGTACGAGACCATCTGAACTAAATGATCCAAGTAAGTACCTTTTTATGAATACAGCCATTAGCTGGAAGCCTGGGATATTGTATAGTGAAGGAACTGTATGTGCAGGTTTACATAACTGATGTCGCATGGAATTTTTAATGTATATGTTCTCGGGAAGAGGGACAGAACTTTTAATAATTTCCTTTTCATATGCAGAGGTTCTCTTCAAGAAGGATGAACATTGGGGAAAACAAAAATTATTTTGTGACTATTTTTCTTTTGTTTGTTTGTTTTTTAAAAAATACTTACATTTGGGTTTTGGGGAAAAAAAAGTATTCTTAGCAGAATTCCATCATTTATTCTCCCCAGAGGAAAGACAGTATTTTATTTTTATTTTGTGTTTTCCCCCCTTTTTTCTTCTGAGCTATTCACCTATTTAAATTTCATGATTTGTAAAATGTTAATTTCTGTGCTTTTTCTGTGTAAACTTAATAAGCAGGAAGGCTGGAGTGAAGGAAATTATGTTTCTGGTTCTATGCTGAGTTGATTAGATCACATCCTACTGGTTTGAGCTATTTCAGTCATAATTTCTCTTGTCAGTTTTTAGGTTGTATTACTTACTGTCATGTCTTGACTGAACCAAGAAAAGTTCACTTCTGTCTAGAGGTGGATTAATGATGCCCATTTTTTGTGTAGTTAGTTATGAGAAATCAAAAACAAGGCAGAGAGTGCTTGCAACCAGATTCCAAATAAACATTAGTAAACCCGTAAGATGATACATGTGGAATTTTTTTGGCACTGCAGGACAATTACATAAGTTACTTTTAAGTTATTCCTTGAAAAGAAATTTCTGTTACGGAAAAATGTAGTGGTTGAGAATGTAATATTTTCTGTTCAGTTGTTTTGTCTAGTGATGATGAGGAGGAGGAGAATAGTGGCAGCACTAGGAGCATGGAAAGCATTTTACCTCATCCTGCAGTTTCAGCCCGCTCCTCCCTATCTCCTTCTTCAGGAAAGGTGGAAGCAGCATTAAAGGAGAACAGTTGTGGAATAGAA
>NW_024582091.1:11914293-12242124 GCF_017639235.1 Corvus kubaryi
CAGGAAAGGTGGAAGCAGCATTAAAGGAGAACAGTTGTGGAATAGAACAGAGAATAGGTAGTATAACAACAGATACAGAAATTGCAGTCACACTACCAAGAAAAGCAAGAATGAAAGATCAGGTACTATTTAATGCTTTGTTTAAAAGAAACCAGAATCAAATAATAAATGGAATTATGTAAAGGCTTGTTTTGCATTGTCAGAAGTTGACTATATTTGATTGTTTTTCTTATTCAGCAGCTCATCAAGTAGTATCTCTGTATATTTAAAACTGGAAACATAAGGAAATGTGTTCATTACATTTTTACAAGCATTTATAATGATTTGAATTACACTGTTAATGTAAATGCTTCTGTGTTGAATGTTTACTCTGTGAGACTGGACAGGGATTCTCTATGAAGCTCAAGGTCTTACTTTGCAGCAGAATGTCAGTACCAGCTGTTGCTTGTTGAGACTTTATGAAGTTAAACATGAAAAGAGACACTGGGATCAGTAACGGCCCTTTAAAATTAAAATACTTTGACAGCTGTCCCAATTAATAGCACTTATTTTAGGGCTTTTGTGGTGGTGCTTGTGTTTTTTAGTTGAGTACTACTGTAAGAATTGGATAAGCAAAGAGAAAAAGTACTCCATGAGCACACCTTAAATGTGGCTAAAGGGGACACTTCTCATACTGTGTTAAAAGCTATCTCAATAGTGAGCTATTTAGAGGAATAAATTCCACGTGGCGATTTGTAGTGGATTAATAGTGCTGATCAAAATAATTCTTGAGTCACTTGTCCAGTTTCACTGTTGTGAGTTTGATTCAACAGGAGAATCTGATCAGATTTCCAATTCTTTATGCGTTAGAACACTGAAGTACTGATGCCAAAACCTTCTTGCTATGTTGAGATTCAGAAGCCAGCATTCTAGTGCTGTAGTTGATGAAATTATGGATGTTTATAATATGTGGTATAATTAGTCACCACTGTCAATAAGAAGCTGTGAACCTCCTGCCTACAATAAAGCTGCGAGGCTCAAAGCTTGGATTATAAATAGTTTTGAATTAAGATAGCCTGGCAGTATGTGCTGAATTAACTGAAAGCATTGCATTGTAAAGGCACTGGTGTCTGACTTCTGAAACTCTCCCAAATGAACTTTTTTTTTGTATATCCTTATGATCCTGTTCACTAGTCTTTACGAACCAGTTATAACACTGTATGTTGAGATTATTTTAGGTTCTGAGCTTACTTTGGAAAACGGGGGAAATAAAATCTTTTTTGTGAAATATAACACAAATTTTGCATTGATTCAATGAAACTACCAAGATTTGGAGATACCGCAGCAGTTTTGTTAAATATTATAGAAAAAGTTTTATTCAGCTTTCCCTCAAGATATTTACTAATTCTTTACTGAAGAGGCTACTTGAATATAGCATCACTTCAGTGTTTGCTGTTTTATTGTTTTTCCTGTGATTCGTTTTGAACTTTCAATAATATTTAGCCAGTCTAACAGACAAAAAGGAAAAGCTCTTTTCAACAAGAGGCCTAGGAAAACATCTTAATTACAGGGATTTAGAATCTCTACCTTCTCCAGTGTATTAAATTAAGGAAGCATCCAAAAGTATATTTTGAATTATTGCCAAGATAGACTAGTGATTTGGGACTTCGAAATAATTTTTGAGATTTAGTCTTAATAGAAATACTGAATCCCTTAGAATGTTCTTCTGTGGGAGTTTAATTGCATTTTGTAACCAAAAAGAATGTTTATTCATGGACAGCTTTATGAAACAATATAAATACCAAAGAAAAGACTAGTGTACAGAAAATCCTTCAACAGAATTGAGCAATAGAAGCGATACAGAAAATAAATGTATTGATCTGTGGGCTGTCAGCAGGCTTTATTTCATTTTAGTAGATTTTTTTTTTGTAAGATCGTTCTGTTGGTTAACAGGATACTCATTGAGATTACAGCTTCAGTCAGTATCCAGAGACTTCTTGAACTGGGGCCAAACACCACATGGCCTTCTTTCAGTGTTTAGTATTCTGACCTTGGAATCTATCATAAAAACATCTTTAGTAGTTCTGTAGAGATGCCTTGGGGAAGTTTGATTTCGCTTATTTATTTATGTTTCTTGAAGACTGTACTCTGCTAATGTGGTGGTGCAGTGTACTTCAAAAATTAGTCACCAAAAGCTTGGATTAACAAAAACTGAAAGAAAAAATTAAACCACCAGTATTGTGGTGGTTTTACAGTATTAATGCTTTTTTATCTAAATGAAATATATTAAAAATAACTTTGTTTTGCTAGACTGCATAGTGTTTGCAAAAAATAAAAATAAATTGGTCTTGGCAATTTAGAAGCCCTATTTGTGATTTGGAAATGTCAACAAAGTGTCTACAAGTGTCAGCTAACCTTTTATTTTCTTCTTGAATGTAGCAATATTAGCATCCTCAGGTGTTACAAAAAGTCTTTTATCTACCTTCTGTATATGTTTGAGATGGATGCTCTAGTAAGTAATCCTGTTGACCAGCAGAAAAGTAGCTGAAAATGTAGTCATTAGTTTTAACAAGCTTGGTTAAGCAATAAACCTTAGCGAGACATTCTGAAACCTTGAAAATTACTTTACAGTTTGGGAACATTGTGTCTAACACTCCAATAAAACGTCGTAAAGTTATTTCTCAAGAGATGGTAACTGAGGCTGCACCTCTAAATTATCAAAATTCCTGTGAAAGTGTCATTCTGAACTGCCGAAGTATACGAATAGGAATGCTGCGCAGAATGGTGGTGGAACCTGTGATTGTAAGTAAACTTGTTCTTTCACAGCTCTCCTTTCAGGTTTTGATGGGCATTGTTATTTTCATACTTGAACAACACAATGTTTTGCCTCTGTCTGGAGAACAGTAAATTTGTCTCTTAGCATCAGAGGCCATGATTTCCAAAGAACCTCAGATTACTACTGGTTTTGAACATATGCAGTCTAGCTCTGGTTCTTAATACTGTGCTGCAGCACTCTTGAAAAACTTGTTTGCATGGTTGGGGAGAGGTTATGGGTTAGCATGCATTTGTTAAGAAAATTGAAAACAATAGCTACAAGGAAATTGATATTGATAGGTGGGAGGAAGAATCGTTGTCCTAGAGGTGAATAATTTTACTTCTACAGAATTTTTTTTTGTTGTTACCCTTATAAGTTACATGGAAGTTTTCAAGGAGACCTTGAATGTTAGTTGTAATGCAGTCAGCCACATAAAATGCATACTTATTGCTGGGGTAACCACAGAAACAGCGGAGAGGTGTTACTTTTTCTTTCCATCTCTCTACATAACGCTATTGTTTGATTTGCCTAAATGCTGATAGATGACATTTTCTTTTGAAGAAATAGAATGTGTGTATTTTTCAGGGTATTGTAAATGCTTTTGAAAACGGAGTACTTCAGAGAGATCTAAAGTTTAAACAGTCAGTATGACTGAAAGAGACTGAGTAATAAAGAATGTGCTTGCCTCGAGTTGTGCTAAAATGTACATTTGGTTTTTTTAAAACTTGCATTTTAAATATTAATTTTGAAATGTTTATTACTTAAATATTATGTCAATTGAAATGTGTTTGCTAACAGTTTAAAGGCTTTCAGTCAGTTTCAGTTTGCAGAAGATGTGAAATCTTACAGTTGTGTTGTCTTTCAGTTTTGCCTGGATTATATCAAAATACGCTTAGAGAGTCAAGAAGGTGAGTACATTTTTCATTTTTTGTTAGCACTCAATATATTTATTTTGAATGAAGTAACTCTGTCAAAGGTATTAACAAGTGAATCATAACTGAATGTTCACTCTCATTTTGTCATTTATGCAAAAAATTATGGTGGGTGCCTGTAGTCAGATAAGAGAAAAAAAAAAAATTGAGAGTACAAATTTGACCTGAACTGCTTGGTGAATAAAATCCAAAATGTTTTTGCATTATCTCTGCCTTCTACTGACAGAAGGTTCACAATTCGTGACACGCGTACAGACGGGTTGTTCTTCTACTTCATCTGGTCTGACTCTGCTTGATCTAATCATTCATTTGAAGATCTGTAGATAATGTGGTGATGACTGGTAAAGGTCTTCTTGAAAGTGATTAACAAACATAAAAAGCAAGAGTAACCATCCTGTAAAATGTTACCTTTTTAACACTTTATTAGTTCTTTTATTTCAATTGTGTTAAGTGGGCAGTAAAAACCACACTAGTATCTTAGACCTTTCCTGTCTAGATCTCTCTTGGTAATTTTTTCTCTGGCCTGAAAGTTGTATATTTCATGTCACTGAAAGAAATAGTGATGTAATTTGGAAATGGTGAGTTACAACTCCTGCTCTGTTTCCTTTCTTTTCTTTTATAGAGTTTTGTTCTGGGCCTGGAAAGCTTTGTTACCTTTTGTAATCTTAAGTTGCAGTCTTAAGATCCAGTCCTATTGAATTTTGCTGTCACGATTTGTAAATGAAAACTATTGTATTTTGTCATTATTACATGCAGAAAGGTGTCTCACAGCCTGTAAAAAAAGTGTAGCCTTTGCTCAGTCAAGTATTTAAGTTTGTATTGCATCTAAAATACAGATGCATAGAAACTACAAACTTTCATGCTATGAATGTATTTTTAAAAATAAAACACTGAAAAGCTTACTATAATTTGTGGAAAATGGCTATCAGGTTTTAGTTAAAACAGCTGTATGGTGAAATTATTTCCATGGCGCCTGATCCCTCAATAGCATAAAAATGGTGACTTCTTAAATGCTGTGTCTGTTGGAGCACTTAGCACTATACTATTTCTTTTTTTTCCCCTTGTGGTTGTTTTTTTCTTTTTTTTTTTTTTTTTTTTAGTTTTGCATGTATATCCACGTCTATATCCAATTTTATAATTCAGTAAAACCTGAAAAATACTCAACATTGGCATTGGCAGCATCAGATGCAATGTTAAAAATTTACCGTGTTACTGACGGTTTTTGGGGGGAATAAGCTAGGAGTAGTGCTTTGTGTCCTCAGGCAATCAGATAATTTCTCTGCATGTTTATACTCTTCTTTTTAAAGTTATTTTTCATATGGGAACTTGGTCAAAGATAAATGTGCAAAGAAAATTTTACGAACTTATTGTAAAATGTGTCATAGCAATAGTGCAAATATAAATGACTTTTTAAAAAAAGGGGTTTTTTATGTAGAATAAAAAGTAGTTTAAAGTTGGTGGGCAGAAAACATTTTGTTTCTGATTCCTTTCTTGACAGATGACATTGGAATTTAGCCTTCTAGGATATAAAAAGCCATCACTTCTTGCATATGTGTTAAAACTTTGACATTAAGAAATTTAGTGAGCACATACTGATTTCTTGTTAAAATCAAGGGGGAAATTGTAAAGGAAACTTAGAGGGTTTTATTATATTTTAATATAATGTCATTATTTTCTCATAGAATCAGAAAGTGATATCAGAGAGATTAACCTGAAAACTTCCGAGCTTACTAAATGTGAATGGTGTAGTGTCCGAAAATTGCCAGTAGTTTTTCTGCAAACAGTACCTTCAACCTGTAGTAGTCTGAGAGATCAACTGAAAATGAGTAAAGATAATGTCTGGTACGAATGTAAAGGAGACAGTAAGTAAAACAATTTTAGTCTACTATTCACTTTAAATTGTATTTTCGTGTTTTGGGTCGTGAATGTGTGCATTAAGACTAAAAGGGCCATCATTGGCTGGGGATGATATAGTGTTTTTTCAGACACTGTTTTCTTCCCAGGCTGAGAAAGAGTACAGTTCAGAACAGTTGGGCATTCTCTTTGTCCAGAAACATGCTAGTTAAAACACTTAGTCAATTTAGTATAAATTTTTCACTAATATTTGTACTGAATGAAAGCAAGTTGGTTTGTTCAGCTTTTGTACATGAGCCTTTACATTTATATGGCAGCTTTTGTAATAATTCTGCTTTCCATGTTGTTCTGCTGACAGGCTTTAGGTTTAGTAGAAACTGTTGTATAGGTTGCCTTGGGTTTTTTCCCCCCAGCAAACTTGTAATGATGTTGTGAGATATACAAATACCTGCTTGGAGAATGTGTGGATTATCTTCATGTATATTAAAATTAAATTTGATTCCTGCATAATTTTCAAGGTCCTAGAATCTTAATATACACACCTGTCAAATGTAACATTGAGTCCTCTTCCTCTTCAATAGGCTTTACTTCAGGTTAAATTTTGTGATTATTTATATTTACACACTGTTTTGTACATACATTAATGCATTCAAACAGAGGAAGAATGCTTTCAACAATCTCAGAATTGAGTGCTCCCATAATACTGTGTAATAGTTTTATCCACCTCCTATAAGAAGTTGTAAGGAGTCTTATAATTACAGAAGTAATTGGAGAGCATGCAGGGGTCCTGACCACAATTCTGGGAGCAGGAATTAGACCCCAGGTGGACACAGGTGTTCACAAAAAAGGAACAAGCTTCTGTGTGAGAAGTCCCTCCCTTGGCATGGCTCTCAGCAGTGCCACAGCGCCCAGCTCTTCTCCCTCAGGCTGTGGCACTGAGAGTTTACATCCAGCTGCTTTATTGCATTTGATACTTAGGAGCACTTTGTGATAACACAGTTGCTCTTTGCTTTGTAAGCAATGAAATTAATTTAAGCCTGTATCCATAGCTGTGTAAGCAATTGTGTGTGGATGCCTAGCTCCCAAAATAGGAACACCTAAATCCCAGTTAGACATCTAAATTCTGTGTGCAGTGAATTGGGAATTACGCTGCTGAAGAATTATTTTTCACAAGAGTTAGCATACTGGGTTAAGAATGACCAAAGGGAAATGGTTATGCTTGTGTCTGACACTCCTCTTACAGAAAAACAGGTCCTGGCAGCTCTGTGTTGGGCGGCAACGTAAGACTGGGATTTGCAGCCTGAATCCTATTCCTTTTCCTGACTGTGTAAAATAATTCCTCTCAGTGCAGTTTACTGCTTTTTGATTTTTCAGATCATATAAGTGGATGATATTTATATAATAGCTGATTGATCCGAGTCATTCTCTCCAGCTTCTAGGATCAGAGAGGAAATTATGCTGAATATATAATTTTTGGAATTGTAGTGAAACAATAGAAACTGCAGTAACAAAAAGAGAAAGTATTGGTTACAGAGTCCTACTCTTAGTAAGCGAAGAAGATTTTATTTCAAAATATGTTCTAGCTTTGCTTTAGTGTCATTTAAAAAATTATCAGGTGTAATATTTAACATTTCTTGATTAAGGTAGAAGTTGAATGCACTCTTTTTGCAAATGCAGATAAGAAAGGTTTGGCAGTTAGTCCTTCCGTCTCTCTGCTCACGTCTGTATTAGTTCTTACATACAATATCAGCAGTGTGTACTCATGTTGGCCAACAATTCCATAAAATCTGTTTATAATTACAGCATGCTTTATTTTATTTTATTCCTAAATGAGTAATTTTCTCTCTGCTTTTTTTGCAGGTCAGGAAGAACAGTACATAATTTTGATTTTTGAAACTGGTCTTGATCCTCATGCAAATTCAATATTTGAAAAAATAATTACGGACATCGGTATTAGAAATAATATTTCTGACTTCTTTGTGAAAATTTCCTTTGAAGAAGCCAATGCCAGGCTTGTTGCATTTACTAAGTGCTTGGAGGACAGTTCCAAAGGAAGCCCATCTCACAGAGAAAGCAAAATTAAAAATGTAATTGTGTTTTTGTTTTAGAACAAAGTCATTATATTTTGTGGGTTACAAATACACTAAGGATAGTGTGTTAGCCAAAAAAAATTCCATCAACTTTAGCTGGCTTTTATATGAAAATTCCCAGACTGGTCCGTGGTGGATTATGAAACTATGGGAAATGGTCTGTGCATTCACAGTACTTTTTAGGAGGTTTAGTTTGATTGTAAGGTTGTACAGTGGTCCACAAATAATGTTGTTATTTAAAAATTATTAAGGGATGAGAAATCTTTACTATAATCAGACAAAATAATTTTTTCCAACTCGTAAAATTATAATATTTCAAACAAGAAATTAAGTTGCACTGTTGTAGTTACATTTAATTAATGCTTTCATTAAACTGCTTTCCAAAGAATTAGAAAGTTTTGTGACTCTGCAAGAAATGAGCAAAGACCTTAATATAATAGATGACTTTACCCACAAACATGAAGTCCTCAAAAAAATGGGTATTACACTGCTGGATTTCACAAAGTTTATTACGTTTTCGTAAAATTGAGCACAGCATGCAAATTAATATTGACTCTGTTCTCTTAAGGTTGCTTCTGAGTCCAAAATGCAGCAGCGAAATAAACAGTTACCATTTTTTGATGATGATGAAGAAATTGGCGAACCACATACAGTATTTATTGGTCCTATAGAAAAGTAAGATACTTATCTTTGCTGTGTAATAATTCTCTGAGGGTTTTTTGCATTTCATACTTCTTATTGAATGTATTTTTCTTCTCAGGTTGATAGTTTATCCACCTTCTCCAGCTAAAGGTGGTATTTCTGTGACCAACGAAGACCTCCATTGTCTAAATGAAGGAGAATTTTTAAATGATGTTATTATTGATTTTTATTTAAAGTAAGTTTTATTTCACATCAGTTTTTAGTCATCTTTTACTTTGAAGCTTGAAAAGTTCTGACATTGCAAATTCATAGGTCAGTTGATAACACTTGGTCTCCCAACTATGGAGTATATAATTTATATACTAAATTATGTATAGCTATTTTAAAGGTTGTTTTGTAATCTTGCAAGAAGTTTTGGTTCTTCTCCTGTCCTACTTGACAGTGACATTGTTCTGACTTGGATAAAGGTTCTTTGCAACTTTTTAACATCTCAAGAGCAAATTTAACTGAAAGAAAAAAAAGCTTTTTGTAAGTTCACTTGTTCTTTCCAGAGTATTTGTGTTTCTTGGAATTTCATTAGTTTTGATTAATGTAATATGTAAGTTAATTTTGTGGTGTCGCTGATGCTACAGATGTTAGAAATGTATTAAATTACTACATGCTGCTGGTTTTATGCTACACATAAGGTGCGTATGTATATTTTTTAGTCTATTAATGTATTTTAGAAGTAAAAAGAAAATGAATGTGTCGCTCTTGGGACTGTTTGGTGATCTGGTGGCTCAAATACAAAACACAGGTCTCCTAGATAGGTCTTTATGTAACAAACTCTTTGAAAATTTGTTTTCCTGCCATGAAATATAAATAAATACAACAGCAGCAGAACAGCTTGTTGATTGAGCAGAGAAATAATACCTTGAAATATTTACACAAATTTTGCATTAATTAGTTCCTGTAGATAGTCACCTCCAAATAGCTATTCTGTGAGAAGCTGCTACAATTTGGTGGGGAGAAACTGTTGGCTGTCGTTTTTACTCTGGTGCTGAGTACTTTGAGTTAAAACCTCCATTAATTTTTCTTTCCTTTTTTTTAAACTAATTAGGTATTTGGTACTCGAAAAGCTGAAAAAAGAAGATGCTGATAGAATACATGTGTTCAGTTCATTCTTCTATAAACGCCTTAATCAAAGAGAAAGAAGAAATATTCATGAAACTTCAAACCTTTCGTAAGTCTGTTGATAAATCAGTTTAACATAGAGCTAGGTGAAGACTCTTAAGAACAGATGCCTTACAGAGAGAAATATCAACAGAACTCTAGGAAGCATCTAGACCTGTCGGAAACATAGAATATGCCTTGAAAATCTTAACAAGCTGTCAAGGTGAAAATATCTGGAAAGTGCTCCCTCAAATAAAATAAGCCACACCACAAATTGTATGTTGGTTTCTTCTTGCAGAATACAACAAAAGCGGCATGGGCGAGTAAAAACGTGGACACGGCATGTTGATATTTTTGAGAAAGATTTCATTTTTGTTCCCCTTAATGAAGCGTAAGTGAACTTACTTTTTTATCACATTTGGTGAAGGCTTAAATTTCGTAATTCTGAAATTGAAAGTTCCATTACAATGTGAATTGAAGTTAAAAATGAAGAGACTAAACATCTTTTTCCAGCTGATAAGAATTAAATAGTTATGTAAGACCTTTAAATGTTGTAGTATAAGAATTATCAGACAATTTAAAGACTAAGCAAAAATTAACTTTTCTGACTACTTTTCCTAGGTTTTACCTCAATCTCTGGTGTTCTTTCGTCTAAGCTTTTGACATTGATAACTTCTGGATTTACCTTTTTTAGTCCTTTCTAATGAGATCGCATAGGTGGGATCATCTTTAGTTACAAGAAACTGGTATTGTAAGAAAACTTAATTGAAAATCACTACTGCCTTGAGAACTTTATTCTTTTTCTTTATATCCTTTTGCCTTGATACTTGTGAAGGGTCAGGAAGCAGACCATTAGCATTCTAATGGTTGCTAAGGACTTCGATGATGCTTGCTTTCCTTAAGATCAGAGCAAGTTGTCACAAACACATTTCTATATTTCGTAGAAATAATCTAAACAGTTCCTACGCCAGAATATTTACGAAAGTCAAAGTACTGTATTTTAAATGTATGCAATAAAAACATAATAAAGTAAGGACAGATAGACATGAAGTTTCTAACTGATGTCTCATAGGCATACCTAGCTGATATTTCAAAAATAAAAAAAGAGATTTTTTTAATAAAAAGTGATTTATCTAGGTACTGTGCCATTGTGCAGTGGGAGGAAAATTTCTAAATCTTCTTGTGTTCCTGCCTTCTCTCCAGCTGAATTCTGAGGCTAGCTGAATAGAGGCAGTTAGAAGATAACTGGCCATACATAGGTCTGTCCTTTTAATAAAGTTGTATTTTCCCAAAAAAAAGAGTTCATAAGCACTAACTTCCGTTTTTGACATACCATGACCTCTTGCAAGACATCCAGATCTAGGGGATTTAAGTTGACTCAGGTGTAAGGTCCACTGCAGATCCCTGTCCACTGCAGACTTCATCCTTGCCATCCCTCTCCCATGAAACTTCAAGTACCAAAACTTTGAAGTGTTCGTCATTTAAATTTTAAGTTGCCTTTGCGTTTTTTATATGGTTCACTTCCCACCATCCTCTCACATGTCATTCACATATCCACGTGGGTTATGCAGAGGAGGAATGAGTGTGACTTAAAAGTCACCTGAAAATGAAAATGAATAGTTCTGTGGTTTTATAAGAATTATTTATGTTGCTAGTAACTTAACACACAGTAGTTTTCATTGTCTTGTTCATTTACTGATAAAGAACTACAGCAATGTCTATCTCAGCAAGTAGAACATAACAGTTTGTACTGAAGGCATAATGCTCACACCATGTGTGAGTTGGTGATTCTGGGTTAGAGTAGCTTGGTCTCATGGACTCGTCCAGTCACGATTAGAGCATGAAAAGTACACTCATGGTGTGCATCTGTCATCTGGATGTAATCCTGTTCACGCTTTTTGGAACTGTCCCTTCACCGTAAGCTGAAGCTTGTTAAGTGGTGATAGGACATTCATTTGCAACAGTGGTTTCCTGGTAGGTACAGTAAGAATATTGCAGAGCAGAAAAATAATCAAGTAGCCAGGGAGATGAGAAAGTGGTGGTTTGATGGGGAGTTTCTGGGTTTTGGAGTCTATTTCCAACAAGTTTTTCCAGAATATCTCATAACCACTAGTATAGGGAATGTAGACTTGTCATCTAACTAGCTGTCAAACTGCAGTAACTGAAGGCTGGGAGGTTGACTCTAGGGCAGAAGCAACTTAGAACAGTGTGTCTTGATTTAACCATGGCTGCATCAGTGTTCTTTGGCTGTACAGTCCTTCTTGTTCAAGTCTCCAATGAAACCAGTTTATTCTGTTCAAAGTTACAAGCCATTTTCTTTTTACATCCAGGTTAATTTGCTGGTCTGTTGACGTAATTGGTACATAACGTCTCTTGTTAATAGAGTACACACAAATTCCAGGGTTGGGCAGTACTTAATATGTTCATTTACTAGGTGTGGTGAATCATTCAAGATAAACCGTACCTCACATGCTGCTTTCAACAGCCACTTACTTTAACTGCCATTAAGTTTTGATGGAGTTTAGGCTTCATAACCATCTAATTATTTTTTTAGTATGTCAGTTAGACATGCATTTTTAGCTACTGCTTTTTCTTTTGTTTCCTAGAACAAACTGAAATGTGACTTCAGCTGTATAATACATAGCTAGCTTCTGTGTTGTTATTTGCTGTAGACAAAGATCCCTCAGAAAATTTGTAAATTAGACAATCAAAATCCACTTCTAATGCCTCAGTCCCTGAATTTGCTGCTGCTCTAGTTCTGATTGAGTGGCAAGTCAGTGAAGCCTACAGAAGCAAGGAAATAGGAGGAAACTGTTGGAAAACTTACACTTTGTGTTGGGGGATATAGCTGTTTTTGATTTGGAAAAGTTAGAATGTCAGTTCTGTGAAGGGTGAGGAAGACAACAGAGACATTGTGATGGCATTACAAGCACTCTTTTTCTCTCCTCCTTTAGCTCACTGTTGACAAGATTTCTGTAAAGTGTTAAATACAATTGGAAGATCTCAAAACTGGAAGAGTATGGGCAATTCAGCCATACCATTAGATCTGACTGCTTGTGTTGCTAGTGCTGAACTACTAGAACACTTCAAACAGCCATAAAACATGAACTTTACAATCTCTAATTCACACATTAATGAAGAAAATGTTAAAAAAATAAATAAGCTTCAATTCAGAAAAAGAAAAAATTGTATGGAGTGTGAGCAAATTGAAGTAAATATTTAAGACAGCGCCTGTTTTCAACTAACTGCATCATATTAATTTCTTGGTGACTATTTGCATGGAGAAATCGTACTTCTACAGAAGCCTGTGAAGGCTTGAGTAAAACTTGGCTAGAAAAGTGAACAGCTAGTATAGTTTATCTTTGAATGATTATGGGGCAGGATTATATTGTATGTGTGCATGGGCATGTGTGCATGTTTTGTTTGTTTTTTACCAGTTTCAGGTTTAACTGTGAGCATTAATGTAATTGTGAGTTTTTAATGTATTTTTTTTCCTTTGCAGCGCCCACTGGTTTTTGGCTGTTATCTGTTTTCCTGGTTTAGAAAAACCCAAATATGAACCAAATCCCCATTATCATGAAAATGCTGCAATGCCTATGAAATCATCCTCTTCAGATGGAGAGAGCAGCACACCTTCTCCCTTGCCAAATGAATTAGATGCACAAAACTCGCCTTCCAAGTCCACAGCAAAGAAGATGTTTACCAAAAAGTACAGTACAGCTTTAATTGACCCAAACACTGAAACAGAGGACAGCGAATCTTCGTGTTGTAGAAGAAGTCCTTGTAGGGGAAAAAGTGCTTTCAAAAAACTGAATCAAATAGACAGTGATGTGGAAGAACCTAACACTGTGGAATCAGCATGCCATAAACTAGACCATAGAACTCTGGATGAAAATGGTATACAGGGTGAATTCACAGCTGCTAGCCAATCTATGGGTATGTAATTGTAAAAATATGCACTTTTTAATGAAATATTTGGAGATTTCAGATCTGTTACTACTTCTGCAATGGTTTAAACTTCATACTTGTAAAGTTCAGTATATGGCTGAATTTCAAGTGCTTTCAATATAAGTAATTCATAGCCATTGCATTTAAAAAAGTTTTTGTGGCTATTGACATAACTCTCATGACAAAAGGCTGGAGATAAAATACTGTTTTCCTAAATCAGATTAATTTTTCAGTTCTATGATCTTTTTTCAAACAAAATCATTTTGTAGATACCACTTTGCATCCCTCAAGATTGCAGTTGTTAAGGAAAAAGTAGTAGCTGACCATGGATTCTTACAATGTATGTGCAGGGGAACACTGAGCTAAGATTATGTGAGCAACCTTAATATCGATGTCTTTTATCATTTGATGTTTTCCTTCAACATTATTCATTTCTTTAATGTCCTGATAAGAAGGTATGTAAAAAGAGTAAGAAGAAAATGATTCTAAAAAAAAAAAATTTTCCTCCATGACCACTGTGTTACATTTAGAGAAGCTTTTTCAGTGCATCGGTGCCGTGGAGAGACTGCTCACCAATCTGCAACAGTGTTTGTACCCACGTGAACAAAGGAGCTGGCATACTTTCAAAGGCAGGTGAAGGAATTAGGAAGAGGTTGTTTTCTCTGTTCACTGCAATGTTTGGCTCTCCTTAAGGCATAGACTAGGAAACATCTGATTATGAAAAAGCTTTTACTTTAGCCACCAGTAGCATTCCTACTGACTTAGTTTGCAGAGTAAAGAATCATTTACCTTACAGTACAAGGTCAGAAAATGTTACCAATCGTATGGTTTCATCTGTGTACTGCAGGCCATTACAACTTCAATATCTTTGTGGGTATAAACACTACTAATATCTATTCTAAGTTTATTCATCTGTGATAACATTGTCACTGTTACTAGAAGGTCTTGGAGGGCTGCTGGGGGTGTGCATAGATGTGTTCTTGTTTGAGTCGATTTTTCATTTTATGTGTGATTGTTACCATTCATGATATTGCTGCTCTATGGTGTGGTGTCATGTCTTGGATGCTGCTACTGTTGCTTGTCTGTAATAAGTTGGAATGTGCGTTATGACAGATTTTTGCTACGATTACGTTTCTTGTGGGTTTTTATGGCTGCATTGTATTGGCGGCTGATGGTCATTCTCTTTCTAACTTAAATGCTTAGAATCTCCTGCTCAACTACTGCAGATGATGCACCCTTTCATTAAAGTGGGTGTTCTCAGGGGGGCACAGTCTTGATTTAAGAGTGAGATTGACCCCAAGGATATGTTTTTAGGCAGCTAAATTTAGATGCACTGTATTTAAACTTCAATTTCAACCAGATGGAAAATGGGCATTCTGCCTTGGGTTATCTGACTGGCCTTCAGCTGTTGCTCCAGAAGGGTGTGGATCTTGACTGTGCCAAATCCATCTGTAAGTCCTGCATATCCAAGGATATCTTGAAAGACAGCACATGCCTCTGATAGAGTAGTCAGTGAAGCCAGGAGACTTCCTCTTCTCATCATAAAGCAGATGTAGAGTGGCTGTTCAGTTGAGGAGCTCCTGTGCTCTGATTATGATTTCCAAACATTGAGACCCTAGGTGCTAACTATACATGGGAGCCTAAACTGAGATGTCTTGATTTCAAAATAATCCTGGTGTTGAACTTGTGAATCAGTAGAAGTTCATGCCTAAATAACTTTGAAGAATATATCTATCCAAAATATATCTATTTTTGTTACTTATGTAATCATCTTTTTATTGCTCTGTTTTTGAACAAGATGGATTTGTCTCAATACCATTTTATTTTTTAGAAATCTGTCAGCAGTAAGTCACATTAGTATATGTCTACTTCTTATGCTAAGGTCTTTTCAAAGGTACTGAGTAAGACTAATTCCCAAGTTTGTCTCTGTGGAACTCTACTGGTGACCTCTTTCCAAAGTGTTACCTCAACTTCTCTTTTGAAATATTCTCAAATACAGATGTTCTGCTTTTATTTCCACTAGTTAGTTCACTGCCCTATTTATTCTTCTTATAGAAGTCCTAGTTTCCTTTAATAGGTAATATGTTCTCCAGTGACACCACAACCAATGCTTTTATTTTTGTTTTTGTTTCGATATATTACAGGCCCCTTTCTAGAAGATTTTGAGTTTTGCTGGCATGAGTTACCATTCTTCATTTATTTCCACAGTTTACTATTTTTTCTGTCAAAATCTGTTCTGAAGTCCTGTATGGTAGTATTAAGACTAGTGAGCCTATAGCTGTCTGTATCTGCTTCTTGTACAAGTACAGCTAGAACATTCATAATTTTTTTTCTTCTGATGCTGTTTCCCACTAAATATGTGACTAAATACGTAGAGGTGGTTGGGATTGAATCTACAGATAATCTTTTTATGTAACCAACTGTAAAATATTTCTAAGTTGCTGCTCCCAGGAGAGCTGATCCTTCGTTCTGCCCTCCCTACCAGTGTGTTCCCAAGCTGCCTTTTCCCTTTTACCAACACAAGTCTTCACATAACTGCACAGCAGACTGATGGAGGAAATTATTCCAGTTAAGAAATAATAACATTGTGACTACCTTTTTCAGTCTGGTCCGCTGTGTGTATGGATGTGTTTGGTGTTATGAAAGGAACCAGCTAGGGGTAGGAATAGATAGTTATTTTAGAGAGCATATCAGAGTGCCTCTTCTGGTAGCAGTACCAATTCAGACTGTTACAAAGGCTTCATGGAACTATGGGACAATTTCATAGTGGGTTTTAGTCTAGGTCTCTCAAATTTTTTTAGGCATCTCATACAATTAGAAATAATTTCTGTTGTGCTACTTAGAAGCTTTTCACTTTAGTTCATATGCATGAGCAAATTACTCTATATTAGCTGTATCACTGTTACTGTGAGCAGTCCTGAGGAAATCTGAGGTATAAAATGAGTTTGGTCTTCAGTGATGCCATAGTATTTGATGTTTAAATATCCTACTGTCTGTGATTGATACAGATGGATTGCACAAAATCAGACTAAACTATAGTGAAGACTCAGCTGATGGCACTAAACTAAATGAAGATGAGCTTATAGATTTTTCTGAAGACCAAGATAACCAGGTAAAGAATTTAGCAATTTTATTTAGGAAATGTGAACTGTTGTGTTGTATTTTAAATGGACAGCTTAAAAGCAGTGTACACATTGTGAATGTGCATTGTCTAAAGCTGCTTATCTTTACGAGTGTAAAATCCAAAGCACTGGTTACCTACAAAAATCTGCAGGTTAGTTGACAGAGAGGATTATACATTTGTTCATTTAACTATTTAATAGAAAACTGCTGTACTGATCCTGCATTTCATTATGTGAGTCTTTTGCCTAACGACAATATCACAGTGATTTTGGTGGGAACACTGAAAGTCAATACATTTCTATCTTTTGTCTCCCACTGTGTATGGGAGTGGAGGGTCTCCCCACCTTTTCTGGACCTCTGAGTCCAGAACAAACTATTATTTTTCAGTCTGCAGCTATCTGTAATGACTTCCAAATAGCTGTGTATATGTTTACATACATACAAAAGCTCTGGTTGATGTTGAAACCTAACCGTGCTTTTCAGCTGGACTTAGCCCACCTCTCCTGTCATGCCACCTTGTGCAAACATTCTGAGTTTTGCCTGATGGAACTGCCTGTCTGTATGTTTTGTAGCAGTTAAGAGTTTCCAGATCTGAAGTACATGGCATGAAGGCAGGGAAGCAAGTACATGGCCAGATGTGTTCCTTGAGAGAAGGACCAAATTCCAACCTCCTTAGTTGCTGTGTAGCTTAGAACTTAACTCAGGCTGAAGCTATCACTGATATTTTCTAGAATGTACAAATCAAGTGTAGAAATGACCATGACAAGCTGAATGGACCAACGTTTTCATCTGCCAAAAAAGTAGTTGAGGCTGCAACAAAAACAAGAAAACAAGTGTATGAGGAACTAGGCAGTAGTTTCTAATATGATAACATGTTCATGGCAATAGCTTGAGGATTTCAGTGCCAGCATCCTGTGTGTTAATGAAGTGTACACAATGCTCACAGAAACATTCACAAGTCATGCTGGTACAGGGGTTCTCATTTTTGGAAAGCATCTCTTTCCCTGTAACACAGTGATCTGTGGTAGTAATATTGAATTCAATGGCAGGGTAAGAAACTATGAATCACTGGGATTGTTTTAGATACAGCTTAGTGCTTTTGTTCATAAAACTTCCATATTGTTTATAAAAATCAATACTGAAATCAAAAGGCCAGAGGATATTTCCAGGCTTGTGGTATGACTGGTTTTGCAATCCATAATCCTGTGTATCATGGTGGTTTAATTTTCCTTGCCCTAAGAATCAAGTTGTTGCATTTTGGAGCAAAAATAGTTTTATGTCTGAGCTTGTTGCAGATCTTGTCTCATTTCACCTAGAAGATAACATACATGAAACCACCAAGCAAGTTTCTAATATTCACTGGCAAGAAAAAGTATTGATAATTTGGATTATAACCAAATAATGGAGATTCACCTCTTCTAAGACAGCAGTGCTTTGAAAATGTTGGTTGCGTTGTTCTAGTTTCAGCAGTCCTTAAATAAATAGCAGCATTCAATCCTTGTCATTCTGGCATGAATTTCAGAACCTATGTGACTAAAAGTTGGTAAACATAACAGTGAATCATTTCAGATTAAAGCTACCATTTCTTTATTAAACTAAGTTATTGGTCTTGAATGAAAATGGTAAGTGTTACAATAATTTCCTTTGCATCTGTTTGAAAAAACAATATTAGCTTTTAAATACCTGTAACCACATTGCTTCTGTAGGAAGACAGTAGTGATGATGGTGGCCTTGCAGATGATAACTGTAATTCAGAAATGGGACAATGGTACCTGAAGCCAACTATCTGCAAACAGTGAGTATTAAAACAGTTAAAATGGAAATTTCATAAAAGTTTATGAAATATAAAAGGCAGTAATTATGGGAAGTAGTCATACATGACTCTTTAAATACTTTAATCAGCATGCTATTAAGAGTTTGAGAGAGAATTTTATAGTTTATATGATCATCTTCAGTGGGCAGAAAATTTATTGAATGAAACTATTAGTGAAATAATAGCTTTTTGGATTTCTGTTAAGCCTGTGTACTGCATCAGGCAAATGAACATTGTTTCTTCCAATAAGGCTGTTCTTTGGTATTTTGCACTTGGATTCCTGCAAAAACAAGGTGCAGAAGCATGTTCAAATGTATCCTATATTAAAAAACAGATTAATGTTTTTAAACTAAATAATTAAATTAATAGTTAAGAAAACCTTTATCACTACTCAGATTAGTAAAGGAAAATGAGAGTAATTCTTAACTGCCCCCTTTTCTGATCTAAATGTGTTGTAGCTGTTTTTATTGTCTCTGTTCTTTTTTCTCTAATAACAGTGTTCCACATTTTTTTTAGATTTTTGATCTGTTCTGGATTTGAACTTTTTTTTTAATATTTGAAACTCAGAAATAATTTCTTAGTAAACATTGACTGTCGTTGTTTGCATTATGGTGTGACAGGTGCATGATTTGAAATCCAGAAATATTGTTACTAGTATTGCTGTCTCGACAGTTTCCTTTGTATTTTTTTCATAATTTATCTATTTTTGTATTTCCATCCTTGTGAATAAAGGTTTACTAGAGAGGTGAAGACTTTCACAGTACATTCACAGTACATTCTTAGGAGGCAGTATAGAATTACAGATTTATAGATGTTATGGAATATATGACAATATGTTTTCAAGGAAAAGTCCATCTGTGTTGTGTGTTCTAAGAATATTTATGAGCTTCTGATTATAGCTTGGCTAAATTTGTCCCGTTTTGATGACAGATTATCTGTACAATAATACTTCCCAGCAGACAGTATTTTAATTCAGTGTGACATTTCATAACATCTTTGAAACTTAAGTATCAAAAGTCATTAAGGGCACTTTATTTTAAAATTACTTCTATATAAAATAGAAAATTACCTTGAAAAGGCTGTCACATCTTCCCTCTCCAAAGTACTACGTATTTTTAAAGAGCATTTTAAAGGGCATTTAATGTTTTTTTAAAGAGCAGTACCTATGTAAATACTAACTTTTATCAGAAATTAAAACAAGTACAAGCAAACATTATTGAAATTATTATATGCTTATGCCTAAAAAATTGCATACATGTAAATTAGTTTATAAATGCAAACACACCGATACATAAATGCATGCAGATATTTTGTCTGAATTTACGAGTTTGAAGTTTCTTCAAATGATACTTTGTCTGAATACATCTGTGTTACTGTTAGAAAAGAAAAAGCAGAGATTTGTGAAAAGTAAATTATTTATTCCTCAAAATACATGCTACATATAATGCTGAAATTCTGAACTCTGGTATGAGATAGCTTTGATGTATAAATCCAACTTGCTTATAAGGTGGCTGATAAGATTGCTGTGCTTGTGGCTACTGAAAATGTAGTGTGCTTTAGATTGAGTGACAGGATATCAGCATTTGTAGTGTGCAGGAGAGGACTTGAGCAGACTTGGTTCTCTAGTAAATACTTGGTTATAGATACATTATTTTTTAAAGTCTTTCAAATAGATATGGTGGGTGTTTTGTGTATAACTACCAGCTGGATTTCAGATTCAGGCTGGAATCGCTTTTTGAACATGCTTTCCTAGTGCCTTCTAGTGTGCTGTGGTGTGTCCCATCTGTCCTCGAGCTGCTACTCTAGCAGGATGTTTGTGGGCTCTCTGCCTTTCTCTTGCCAGTGTCCCAGATACCTTGTGCATGTAAAAGAGCATCAGACACCTGAAGGTGTTTTAAGCAACTGTAACAAATTGTCTGACAGTACTGTATTTTCTAAGTGCATTCTTAAGTGTCCTTAGTATATGGTTAACTATAAAGATAACCTGCCTTTTAGCTATCCCAATTAGGAGATTACAGCCGTGCTGGCAGAACTTTAGAGTATTGATCTAGTTCTGTTATGGCTGCCCCACAAACTATTACTGTGTAACATTGTGTTTTTCAAGCTGCTGTAAAGTACTGTGTACTTAAAACTTGTGTTCTCTGTTAGGCCCTGCATTTTGCTTATGGACTCACTGAGAGGCCCTTCCCGGTCAAATGTTGTGAAAACACTACGGGAGTAAGTTTCATATCTGGTGCTTAGGTTTTGGTTTGGGTTGGTTGGGTTTTTTTTAGTTTGGTTTGGGGTATTTTTTGAAAATTCTTCAAGGGGAAAAAAAAAAGTTTTAATTTGTGTGGTCTTTTATTGTAGATATTTAGAGGTGGAATGGGAAGTCAGGAAAGGCAGCAAAAGAAGCTTTTCCAAAGATGTCATGAAAGGTTCCAACCCAAAAGTGCCACAGCAGAACAACTTCAGTGATTGTGGAGTGTACATCCTCCAGTATGTGGAGAGCTTTTTTGAGGTATGTATGTTTGTGAAGCTGGTTTTGATTCCTGCAGCAATCAAATATAAGCTGTGAAAATTATTACAATTATAAAAAGTTCCTAGTGTAGCTCAATACCTGTTTATGAGATTGTGTGTTACAAACTAATTTGTACATAAACACACAGAGTAACTTTTTAGAAAATAAACTAATTATCCTTTTTAGTTGTACGTACATAAAAGAAATCACAAGCCATGAAATTTTCCAAGAGAATCTAAAGAGAACACATTTAGTCTTCCTTTGTGTTCTTCTGCTGTGTACCCTTTAAAATCATCCAGTAAGAGCTTGAGTTCAAAATCTAAACTAAAAATGCACCACAAAAAGCTTGTTCTTTTTCCCCTAAGAACTGTGCCTGAATAAATTCAGAAATGTGCCACAGGTAGGGGGTTTATGTTTCTTCTGGGGGTATTTTTAACTTGTAAGAAAACATGTAAGTAAAATCATTACAGCTAAATGCCAAATCTTGTTTCCATTGAAGGAATCGTTTGAATGCTTGCTTACTTACAAGCTGACTTGGTCTTCAAGTTACAGCTCCTTTCACAAGTGGAGGCATTAGCACCTTCTGGTCTAGGTCAGGAGGAGAAGTGATGGTCAACTGAGATGCTGTCTGCTTGGGACAGTAACTCTCCTTAGAATTCCTGGTGCTTTAGAGCATTGTTCCTAAACTCTCCTGTAGCTAACCCTTTCCTGGAAAAGCTGGCAGCTTATCCATTCCTCGACCCTCCCTCCGTTCATACGTACATGAGAGCAGCAAAACTTTAGCAGAATGCATTCATGCAAATGGAAGCCAAAAGCTTTTGCTTTACTGATGAGTTCTCGAAAGCTTAAAACCATAACCAAGTGCTTCCTGTTTTGTTCACTGGGAGTATGAGGAACAACCAAGTTTTATTAATCTTAGCCCATTCCTTTTTGCGAATCAATTGCTGGATTATGTTGAGCTGAATCCCTTGTCCTGCCTAGGCTGGCAGCATGCTGCAGCTTTGTTGGCCAGAGAATAGGCACGGCACATACATGTGTCAGAGAGCAAATCACAGGATATTCTCAGAAGTAACTTCAGTGAGGAAGGAAAACCTGTGCTGGCTGCAGACTGTCTTGAAGTTAGCGAACAATTTCAGCTGCTTTGTATTTGGAAAATTGCCCACAGTCTCATTTTGCACCAGCTCTACAAACTTGATGGGGAGTACGTGGGGGCAGGTGCTTAATCTGATGTTTGCGAACTGTTGAGGCACATCTGTTTGTTCTTTGTGGATTTATTTTAAGCACTAAAATCACGATGTGTATCTTCTGAAACAGAGGCTCGCCTGTCAGGGTGGGTGAGCAGTGAGGAGGCCCCGGCGGACTGTCCCAGCCGGGCCTTGTCAGCGGCCCGAGCCGGCTGTGCCCGCGGGGGCCGCCAGGGGCCGCTGCGGGCGGGGCAGCGCCAGCCCGCCCCCAGAGCCTGCAGGGCGAGGGGCAGGCGCGCAGCACAGCGGGCCTCGCACCGCGGCACTGCTCGTCTTCCCCGATTGAACAGCCACCAAAAAATGGTGCTAGTACAACATTAGGCAGAATGTTCCTGTACAGAATGTCACTAGGTTTTTTTTCACAAGCAGCCTTGCTGATCTTACCTCAGTGATGAATGTAATTCACTCTTAAATAACCCTGATGATGTAAACTGTAGTACAGAAAGGGAGGAATTTCTTTGAGACAACACTGTTCTCCAAATTGTCATTTGGTTAGGGTGGAATGGTTGTACAGTATCACTGAAGAGGTGTAGATAATGTCTCATAATAATAATTATCTTAATTATTTGGATGAATGATACCTAGCAAGAAAACAGAATGTAAGTATAAAAAGTGTTGGTGGTAGGCAGGGGCTTTGTTTTCTAGGATGAAATCTAAAACTGACTTGCCTAGTTGGTTACAATCCTAAAGGTTATTTATAAAAACAGCGATGTTTCGGATTCCTGATCAGCTCTAGATTTTGATGTTAGTGATTCTTAAAAAATGTCCTATATTTATACAGTAGTTTTCTCTCACGCTCACTTTTTTTTTTATTAGAATAAGTTTACACATTTATGCAGACAAACACTTTGTCTAAAAGATGTAGCAAACAGTAGATTGTTCAGGCATTCTTATAATCAGGACTGATCTGGATGGATTTTTCTCTGTAACATACTGAAGCTTGAGTGATTTTACCATAATTACACATGTACAAAATGAAGAAATTGTAGAAATTTTTTTCCATGCTGCTGGAATGATGTGAGGAAGAATGTACTTTTCCTCACTCCAGTTTTCTTCAGTCATTTAGGTTGTAACTCCTTACTGTAATACCCAAATGACCTTTCTTTTCAGAATCCCATTTTGAGTTTTGAGCTACCAATGAACTTAACAGACTGGTTTCCACGCCCAAGGATGAAAACCAAAAGAGAAGAAATACGAAAAATAATCCTGACACTCCAGGAACAGCAGAACAAGGACAAGAAGGGACAGAAAGACCCAAATTCAATTTTGCAGGAAAAGACAGAACAACTTATCAACAACAGCTCAGACTGAATGTTGTATCTGTTGCATGTTAGCTCCACAATCAAAATTGAAACCTACATTTTTGTCTGCCCAGACTAAAGATTTGGTGTGTTCTCTGCTCAAAGTTACTTGGGAATGTTTAATGCCTGTATAAATGTGTGTCATAAAATGGTTTAATTCCCACAAAGATGTGTATTAAGTGAGTCTGTACATATGTTAATGAGGCCAACTTTTTCAGCATTTGTAATTACTTTTTTTCCACTTGATAGGGAGCCTTTGTTATGTATTTCTGTTAATAGAACTTAAATAGCAACTTCTAAACATAAAGCAAATAAAGAAAATATAGGATGAAATGGTTACCTTTTTCTTTTTCAGTTAAGATTTAATGTTACAGGCTTAAGTAACACATAGGGAATGATTTGATAGTGAGATAATTAATTCATATTTTGGCCCTATTTAGTTGCCCTTTACAAGATTATTCTGCTTGCGCTACAAAAGAATAATATGGGTGTCTCAATGTACCATGGCCTCCAAGAGGGTGATTTCCATCCTCCCAGTATCTAAGTGTAGGCAGTGTCATAGTTCATAGGACCACTCCAGATTTGGGGGTTTAGAAGTTATGCATTGCAATTACAATTCCACCCTTGCTTTAGTGGGACAGGCTAGGGAAAGGGGGAGAGTGCTCTTTGACCAGAGGTAACTCTTCAAACAGTATTATAAAAGTGGTTTCAATGAAGTGATCTTGAGTGACTCTATTAAATCATATTTTGTGGATCCCAATTGTTGTACAGGTGTATTTTGAGACTTTCTTCATTATAAAATTGTATTTTGGTAAGTGTACTTGGAATAGCAGATTGCCCACATTACATTTTCTATGTTACAATTCTGAATGTTACATTCATATGTGCTTTATCTAAGTAATGAACATTTAAAAAGAAAAAAGTGTATGATTACTATTTTTTCTAATATCCATGCAAAAAAACCAAAATACCAGTGTTCACTGCTTGCTTGTTTGTTCCTGGCTTTAAGTAGCAGCAGACTAATGTAGGGACTTGCTTGGATATTTCCAGTGTATTTTGATTTTACAACAATCTAAAATGCCATTGTTGCTTACACTGCAACGTAGCATTTTATCCCTGTTACAGAAAGGCTTTGGCGTTGAAGTGGGGAAAGTAAGAAAAGATTTGTGCAAGGATTATATATCTCCATTTTTCTACTAATACAGATATCTTTGAAGGGAACCAGAAAGTGTCACTTCCCAGGAAGGAATTTGTGGGGGTAGAGAGCGATCTTCTATCTCGCCTTGCAGATAATATTTTCTCTCCTGATTTTTCTACTGGGAATGTCATTTACCATTCCCTTCTCCCAAAGAGAAGCAGGAGAGAGTTCATTAGCTGAACTCTGGGCCCCTTGAGATTTATTTTTGTACACAACATCAAGTCTAACCCAGTACTTCATGGCCTCCATGAGTTTTCATTCTCTCTAAACTCTGAAAACACGGCTGCTAATGACATTACTTCCAGGGCATTCCTGCACAGAGGACTCTCTGTGACACCCTCTGTTTACAGGGGGGTTCTCTCACCAAGGCACAGTGTTGCACACAGAGCAATACAGCTGTGGGCTGCTAATCTTTTGTACAGATAACCTGTTCGATTTAGGGGAGTTGTTCATTCCCTGGTTTCTCTCGCATAAACCCTGAGCCCCATGGAGAATATGTAAGCGCCACATATATGTGTTCTGTTAGAGATGACTCCTGCAGTTTTCTGGTTGAAAGAATGTGGGAGCAATTTCCTGGACTGCATATTAAATACGTAATGTGCACACCTCTGAGTTGTTTCCTCCTTCAAATTTTTATCCAGTATTCTTGGCATTGTTGGGGAAAACTAGGGATAAAATAGTTCCAGACTGTGGAAATGCAGGGTCTTGTGGATCTGGCTTTAGTGCAACTGTCATACTGGAATAGTAGTTTATACAAGAGAGGGAAGGAAGATAATTTCTTTGGGATACAGGAGAGACAATTGCAAATAGAATGTATTCCTTTGTAGTCTAGTCTTTCCCAATGGTATGTTTTAATTATATGGAATATATCCACATTTCATCGATACAGTAGTTTTCCTTTTTCTAATATTTGTGATGCAGGTTCATATTTTGATGCTGTAGATCTATTTTGGTTCTCTTACTGGGAATAGCCTGGTGCTTCCTCCTTTTCCTTTCTCTTTCCTGTCCTCCCCTTCATCCCCCCTCCCTTTTCCCCTTTTTCAAAGCTGTGAAGAAAGTGCTGGATTTACTATCATTCAGTGTTCAAGGTCTCAAGATCTTCAGTCACATACAGCAAGCTAATATACATGTTAAATACAGGAAACTTATTTTTTTAATAAAATGTGACGTTAATAGAAAAAACCCTACAGAATTAAGAATGAGTTATTTAAAACCTTCCTGACTTGGTTTAACAAGCTCACTACTGCATGTGCTTGGTAAGTGTTTTTTATTAACATGATGGTGGGCAATGCTGCAGTGTTTTGCAATCTTAACAAGTTTTACCAGTGCCTTTTCTGAATCAGATTTGTTCAGTGGAAGTTAGTACGGTGGGGACTAGATAAGTTTATTTAATAATTACATGACAACACTTGCACTCTATGGATAAAGTATACGTTGTATATTTCTTTAGACCATTTAGGATTACAAGTATTTTAAGAGTAGCCTGACTTCGTTCTGCAGTGTAAGGGATCAGATGGCCACCTAATTAAATGTATCTGTTTGTATTGTTTTTCAGGTTGGGTAGAATAACAGTTAAGAATTCTTACTAAGGTTTTAGATTACTTAGCATAAAAAATGCATGTACTTGTGCACATTTGCAGGATAGCTGCAAAAGCAAAGAGACATCTAAGTAGTCCCTTGTGACATTTCTATTTTTCCTGCTGAGAAACTGAGCACACTCTTTAAAGACCAGAGACTTCAAACAGAAGTGATTTTTGAGGTTGCACTACATTCTTGTCTTGGAAGAATCTGACTTCCAAACATTCGGTAAAGAGGGAAAAATCAAGTGAGCTTTATAGCAAGATGAGGAAACGATGCTATTGATTTTCTTCTTTTTTTTTTTTTTTTTTTTTTTATGCCTTGCATAGCAAATGAGTAAAGCAGAATATGTATTACTTTTCATTTCTATTAATATAGTACCTCTGGAAACTGAAATACTAGACTTCTCTTACAAACAAACAACAGCAATTTCCTTAATTTAGTGATTCATTTTTTTCCCTTCAGATTTTTAAATAGAATGTATTTTTGGTCTCTGGTTAAAGCTTTACGTTAATAACATGACACTTCTATTTTAGCATATGAACAGAAGTAGGTATAAAGATGCTTGTTCTTTGCAGTTCTGATTCTTGGGAATGATGAGAGGTACTGCAGTCTGGATAAAGATATTTTTATTTTGGTACAACGCTTCTTTCAACAGTCTTAGTGCTGCATGCTCAGTACTGAAGACCCTCTGTGCACTGATTTGGGTTCACAAAGGTACTTCTCCCAGTTTTTTTACTTTCCCCATCTACGTCTGGAAATCAAAGGGGAGCTGATGTTACAAACCACTCTTTGAAACAGTAAGAGTGAGGCAACAGCCATTTTACTTATCTTTCACCATATTTTTGAAGTAAATCCTTTCTGCTTAACTCAGTAAGGCCAGCTCAAAGATGTGATGAAAGATGTCTGTTTTGTAGGCTCCAGTCTGGTTAAGGGAGGATGTAATCTGGAAGGCGATTGTTCTCTAAGTTGTGGTCTGTTGTAGTTTTCAGATAGGCTTGATTTTGCTTGTTTTTAACAAATTTGCATTTGGAGTTGTGCAGCCCTGTGGTTGCAAAAGGAAACTGGGTAATGTACACCATTCCTTAGGGATTCCTTACTCAGTTGTGAGAGTAATTGCTAGCCACAACCTAGATTCAAACAGCCAGGCTGTTTCTTTGCTAGGTTTTTTTCCCATTTGTTTGTTTGTTTTCCTTAGGTTTTTTTTTTCCTGTGAGACTCATAGTTGATGTTCCTGAGGGAGAGTAAGCAGTGCTATTTGCAATGCGTGATACTTAAATAAGCTATGTTCATGCATGAATATATGTGAACAGAGGGTTATTTGGATTTAAAAGTATCCAATTTCGAGTAAATGAGACAGACTTGACTTACCTGCCTTTTTTATTTTTGTCTTCCCTCCTTTCTTAGTTGTTAATGCTTGTTGGTTATTATCTAACTCTCTACAGTTCTTTGGGGTATGACTTTACCCAAGCAATCATCAAGTAAGTAGTTCAGCAGTGGGAGGAAAGAAAACTTAAGAATTTTTAAATAAAAAATTCTCGTATATCTGCAGCAGTAGGGCTGAATGTGCTTTATAAATAGATGGTTTATTTTAATAGAATAATCAAACCCACACAGTACATCTGTCCATTTGCACAGTGTCATAATTTTAGATGATACTTAAAAGTTCCATTTTCAGGACCAGGTTCTCTTCTACTGTAAGCTGGCTGCATAAGGTAATGGGAACCAGACCAGTTTGATTCAGCTGAGTATTTGTTCCCCATAAGCTGTGAAGATCCACTTAGAGGAAAAGCACTGCACTTTGGCCAGCCTGAGCTTCCTGCATGTAGAGTCTGTGTAGACTCTGGCCTAAACACCCAGAGATTAAAAAATGTTAGATTTCCTCAGTGGCATAACTTTTGGAAATTTAGCAACTATTTACAAAAAGCTATATCTGTTTAAACATATTCCTAAGTTTAGGAACTTAGTTTACTTTTGCACATACACTGATGTCAACTAAATATACTTTAACTAAAGACACTGATGCTGTCTCACAGCAGTAGTTTGCAAACTGTTAGCAAACCTCTACGTAGCCTCATTGTCCTCCAGATGTAACTATTTAAAACAAGCTCTGTGGCAGTGTCTGTTGACATCAGGCTTCTCCGTCCTAACACAAATTTTGAAAAACTAGTGTGTTCCCCTGTCTTGGTTTTGGAGACAAAACTTCAGGAGGAAATACTCCAGAATGAGTGTCTCTTCCGAAGGGGAAGGGGCCTCCCCTTTTCCTCCACCAATAAGACAAGTGGGTCACAAGAAGTGAAAGTGGAAAAAAACCAAAAAAACCTGTTTATTAACACACAAACAAAACAGGGTAGAACAGAATAAAAAAAAAACCTCAAAATACAACAAATGCCCAGAGATGGAACAGACACATGTCTCAGACCAGCCGGGGCACCCCCCACAGGCTCCGTGGACTGGCGAGGAGGGAAGGGAGGCAGTGAGGCAAGGGGAAGGAAAGGGAAAAAAAAACCAAGAAAAACCAACAGAACCTTTCTCCCACTAGCCATAACACAAACCCAGAGAGCAGCACAGCGCTCCTGGCGCCCTCCCTGCCGAGCCCCAGAGCCCCCGAGCCGCCGGGCTGAGCCGTCACACTGCCCCGTACCCGGGTCCATCTTAAAGGCACAGCGTCCTTGGGCACTGAGTTAAGGAATAAAGCGGCTTCATAACGTCACCTCGGGACATTCCCGTATCTTTACGTGTATGTAAGAAAGGTGGTGGTAGCCTGGACAGGGACATTATTATACATTGGACCAAACCTATGACATTCATTACAGGAACTCTCAGGAAATACTTTGGAATTTCAAGTTTCTAGGATCTAAAGATTTAGGAATGGTTTGGGTTGGAAGGCACTTAAAGATCATCTCGCTGATGCCTTTTCCTGGTCTTAAAATCAAGAATCAAAACACAGAAGGGAAGAAGGGATTTTACCTCTGTATTTATTTTAAGGATCCTTAGGCGCACACGTCTAGGTTGAATGCACCAAAATGCACACCACAATGCACACACACGATAGATTGGGGGTATATATATATATAACCTTATAGGTCTTACTAATTAGCATATCTAACAAAGATTCCCCAATGAGAGGCTCAAGTGAGCCCCCCTCCCCAAGGAACCTTCCCCTGGATGGTTCTATCTTGGTTTACAGAATGTGTTCTGGAGAGGACCTTGGGGTCTGGGGCACACTGATCCCTAGCTAGGAAGCTTCTAAAATGTTTAGTCTCCCAGCTTTACAAATAAGTCTAAGAATGTCGGCTAAAAAACACTAAGAATACAGAAGTTCTAAAAAGGTGTATGAAAGAAAAGGCAAAAAATCATCATGGCATCAGTTCCAACCCTGCTGCTGTGGGCAAGGACACCTCCCACTAGACCAGCTCAGAGACCCATCCAACCTGGCCTTGATGAATGCACTGTTTATGTAGCAGACTGAAAACTGTAATTATTTTAGTTATAGAAAATTTCTTACTTGCATCTTCAGGCCAGAAAATTTATTTTATACTATACATCAGTAATATGCCAGATAGTGTGTCAATTCTGTAATACAAAAAAATCAGACAGGTTAACACCAAAAGAGCTCTATTACAATATGGCACTTTTCTCACAGAAAATGGCACTAAATAAGTCATAAATTGTACTGGAATGCAAACAAATGTAGTATGTTTCTTCCTTAATGTTCCTCAGTCCTGAAACTGAATCTGCTTTGTAAACAGTATTGTAATAATATCTCCACATTACAAAAGGGCATTAAAAGGCCGTGAGAAGTCGCACAGCTTCCTCCCATCCTATAAAACCAGTGAAATTTCTAGACTTCAAGCAAAATTTGGACTGCAAATGAATGTTTAGATTCCCAAATTAAGAAAACATTTTTAAGCAAATGTCTGTAACAATGTGTTGAATGTGTTTGTATGGACAGTTACGATGCAATATTTAATTAAAATGTCAGATAGCTTTTTTTATTTCTTTTTCTTTCGTGGAAGCCAGGTCTTTGTTTTGCAAGGACAGTGTTCCGTGAATGAAGAATATATTAACTAATTTTTTGCACTACACCTTGCGGTATGGTCTTTTTGTGAGTTTTTCATTCTGCTGTCAGTTATTTTCTATCTTTTGTACATGGTTAATGAATTTGAATGCAGTATAGTTAGCCTGTTTTCTGACTTGCTTTCTTGCTTGCATCCCTGTGTCTTGGTTGTCTGTGTAAAGCAAGTAAGTTTGTGGAGTCAGCGGAGGTTCCCTTTTTCATAGGGACATTGTTGAATACAAATAGTTTTTTGAGATTTTTTTCAGGCCAGTTAGATGCTAGGTAGGGTGAACCTGGCTTCGCTCTTATTTTGTCCAGTCAGAGTTGCTCCACGTCATTGTCTCCATATTGCAAGTAGAGTGCTGGAGTTCAGGGAAAGATGTCAAAAGCATTTTAGTTTAACTAAGTTAAGCTACTCTGAACTGCTGAAATTCATGCTTCAGCTACTCTTACTTGTGAGCATTGAAAAGTAAGCTTAAAAAGATGCTTGCGGTTTACATAGCTACTTGAAAGAAACCAGTTTTGTGGTTAGAACTGTTTGCCTAGACTGAAATTCTATGGACCTGAGATTTATCCGAAACCAACATTGAAGTGAGTGTTTAATTCTGTCTTCCAATTTTTGTTCTGTTCTTCACACAGTGAAGTGCTTTCAACTGTATTTATATAGAGCTGGTTTTTGGCTGCTCTGGGTTTGCAAACTGGCAAATCTGACCCTAAACATCTCACATTGGGGACCCGAAAATAAGAACATAGCTAATGACAGCTGGAAAATATTTGTAAGCAACTTGCCAA
Source organism: Corvus kubaryi (assembly GCF_017639235.1). Lineage (NCBI taxonomy): Eukaryota > Metazoa > Chordata > Aves > Passeriformes > Corvidae > Corvus > Corvus kubaryi. Next base: position 11,945,315 of record NW_024582091.1, read on the forward strand.
ATGGATAATTTTCCTGTAGCAATAGGTCATGTACTCATGTTTGAAAAACAGTATTTAGATGATTAAAAAAATACTTTTTTCATTACATTCTCATGAATAGGAATCATATAGCTCATAGTTGTCTTTACTGTGAAATTTTAAGCTCTCTAAATACTGACTTAGCATCTGTTGAGAGAATTGGTATCTGAAGAAAGCATTATATGCAATCACGTAGAAGTTTGTACATGAAAGTGGACTAAATTAAGACTCCTTGTACAATTTAACAATTTTTGCATGCTTCCTACCTTCTTTGTGCTTATGTTTGTCTTGTTTAATGTGTATTTTGCATTGTGCACACTTTGGTTTATCTGACTTCCATTGTCAGTATATGATGGTCACACAGAACTATTTCCACAGTTCTCGTTTCTGTTACTCCATAAGCGGTCATAGTGTGTTGTCATTTTCTTGCTTACTTAGATGAAAACGCGTGAGGGGAGAACTTGTTCTGGTGGTTGTTACAGATTTTACCCAAGCACCATTTGTCCCTTGCTGTTTTCCATCCTTCCAAACCCCTGATAAGATCCCTTGTGTACTGGTTCTTCTCCCAGTCTCTCTTGGCTCTTACTGTCTGTTAATCTTTCATCATGTCTCTAAGCTCAGTTCTTCAATGTACACTCCATAAAAATGGCCACTGCTAGCTTTTTCCCTATATGATCCTGTGTTGCCAACTTCATCAGCAGAGAAGCTGAGGAAGTATGGGCTGGATGAGCAGGTAGGGAGATGTATTTAGTAAGAGCTGAACATCTGATCCATGGTACAGTATCTGGCTGGAGGCTGGTAACAAACTGACCAGAGGCAATGGACACTAACCAAAACACAAGAGGCTTTCTCTGAGCATCAGAGAAAACTTTTTTACTGTGAGGATGACCAAGCACTGGCATGAATTGCCCCAAGAAGCTGTGGAATCTCCATCCTTGGAGATACACAAAAGCTGTCTGGACACGGTCCTGGGCAGCTGGCTCTAAGTGTCCCTGCTTGAGCAGGGGGTTGGACCAGATGACCTCCAGAGGTCCCTTCTGACTTCGGCCACTCTGTGATTCTGTGAGCGTGCTCTGAGTTCCTGTACTTGGTGTGACACCTGGCTGACACTGCTGCAGTGGGAGTGCTGCAGTTCCAGGTGTGCTGTTCTGAGACTGAAGCTACAGGGTCAAGGCCAGCCCACAGCTGACACTCATCAGAAGTTCACAGCTTCACTACATTTGGTTGCATTTCAAGACTGTTGGCAAAAGGCACATCTCTGGCATAAAACACAACTTGCTTGGCAAATTTAAAAGTATGCTACAAGTCTCTAGGCAACTTTATTAGAAAGTATAATCCATGTTCCTGTTCTTTAACAGTGTGAGCAGAACCATTTTAGCTAGCATTCAATTTGCAGCAAATACCTAATTTGGAAAACTGTAAACTGGGCAGCCAAAGGTTAGTGGAGGTATTATAAGCAACTGAAAGCAAAACGCAGCAGTTTTTGATACCCGCTATTTTTCTGGAATAATTTGAGTAGTAGTGCAGTTCCTAGAACTGTTTGTGAATAGATAGGTGATTCAGATTTTTAGCACATTAAGTAACTGAGTCAGAGCTGGACAATTTGGCATTCTCTGGGCCAAATAAGCATGCCAGGAGAGAACATCATGCTACAGTGAGTGTTTAAGTTCTCAGTGAAGTCTGCCTTATCTTGCACTTAAAGTCCTACCAGAAGGGGTTGAAGAGCTGGGGGTGGAATTTACATGTGGGTGTAAAACCCAGCTCAAGGGCTGCTCACCAGCAGGAAAGCACTCATGATGAGGTTTAAGATAATCTAGTTATCCCACATATGGGAAGGGTATGGGGAAGCAACTTGAGTCTGTCTGTGCTTTTGGTAGTGTTCAAGTGCATGTGTAACTGTGCTGCAAAGGAATAGAGAGAGCTGAAACAATGTGCTGCTTTGGCAGCCTATTTTTCTGGCAAAAGAGCATTATTCCTTCATACAGTAATCAGTGGTCTCCCAGCAAGTTTGTTGAGTGGTTTGCCCAGATGGATAGCAACAACAGAGTTCACATCTTTGAGAGTGGATCTATTCAACAAGCAATGTAAATTAAACTCTCTCTGTTCTGTATAATAACCCCACAGTGATAAGTGAAGGCCAGACAGGAGGGAGGTGCCTGCAAGAGCTTTGCATTCCTACCTCAGCAGCATTAGTAATCTTCCTTTTCAGCATTTTTCTCATGTATATTTTTTTTTCTTGCTTCTTACATCAACGTGAAGCTAAGAATTGTGAATTAGGTTATTGCCAGACCTCCTCTGGTCCCTGCCGAAAGCTGTGTTAGAATTTCAAGGGGATTACTTACCTGTCATAAACTTTTCTTTCCCAAGACTAGCTCAAAAACTAAAGTTAAAAATGCCTAACATGAAGAGTCTGAAATGGGATGGAAAAAAAGTCCTCAAGGTATGTTTAACAGAACATAATTGTTCAGGAACAGACTAGATGAACAGTGGCTTTTACAGAAAGATTTACAAATTAGTTAATAACCCCATAGAATTCCCTTTGCTAAGTGTGAGAAGCTCTCAGTACCCTGATCTCAGTACTGAATCCATACATAAAGTTCATTTAACTGCAGGTGAGTAGCCCCTGCTCCATGAAGGAAGGACAGCCCGATTCCTGACATCCACAGGTTACCTATTTACTGCAGGCTACTTTTGTTTTTCAGATGAGCCTGTAGTTATTTTATTGACACCTGCTGTTCATCACCAAAAAGGAATTCCATATAGGTGATCACAGAGTGCATCAAGGGAGAGTGGGGGCAGGAAGCTAACATTTAAAAAAGCCAACCCTATGGTAATTGCTATTGTGTGTTATCTGTGTGGCTTTTCCTGGGTACTCTTTCCTACACTAGAGCTCCTCCCTGTCCTCCAGATGATGTATCTAAACCGGTGGGGCCCATTCTCCTTTTAAATATGCATGAGAGCGGGCCCATGATATCTTTACCGGAGAGAAGCTTCAGCAGAAACAAAAGAAATTCTTTCCCCAGAGACTTGGGGCATGTTGTACCAGGAATGGAATCCATCTGTCTTCAAATACTGGGATGGCTCCAGGAATATCTTCCAGCTACCCTGGGGTACTGTAATCTCATTTTCCTGTCCTCACCATTTGTGTTTATAGAATGAATCCGCTCGCAAAAGTAAAACAAAAGGCAGTGGACTTCAGAAGGATTGCAAGTTCACAAGTCAGGGATTCCCTTTACGTCCCTTCATGCTATTATTTATGCAAGCCTCATTCTCTGGAGCTACCCACAATTCAAAATAATCTATTTGCTTAATTGAATTATCCTTTAAGGAGAAGAAATTGAAAGATGGGGCCAGTCCAAGAGACTTACTCCCAGTTAAAAAACAGCTTCAGCAACCAGTCACATATTGCTAGGGGTGAAAATGTAAAACCATCAACCTTCCTAAACTAACATGCTGTCAAAGAAGAAACTATTCATGAATTGAAATGAAACAGAAAGACTTTAAATAGAAACTCTTACCTTAAAACATAATGTCTAAAATTTTTTGTAACTTGTATGAAACTGTTGAAATACAGAAGGCCTGTGGAAAAATTGGAATATTAAAAAAAATTCGGGTGTAGTCAAAATAGATGTTCATGTAAAGTCTGCAGGAAAGAGAAAAAAAAAAGATCATTTCACTACTGTTAAAATTGGAGAATTATGTATGTGCACATAACATTAAGTGAAAGGGAGCAGATAAAATAAGACTTACACATTTACTTCCAGTAAATAATTTACATGATAAGGAAATGAATGGTGTTTATCTAGAGTAAGCCTGCTTGGAAAGAAACCAAAGATTGATCCTAGAAGGAACGTCATCTACTACTGCTAAAATCCCAGCAAATTTTTTTGTTCTTTCTCTGTCTCTGAACATAAGCTGCTAAACCTTGAGCCAGTTAGAAATGTTCTTTTGCAAACATATGAGCAAGCTATTCTTTATCCAGACAAATAATAGATAAATTGTGCTGGCAGCTTCAATAGCCACATTTGCAAACTCTGCATGGGTAATTCCAAAACTGTTACATAACCAGTGATTTTAGTTTTTATCAGAAACTGATTGTAAAACTATAAAATAGTTTTTGGGGAGTATCTTAAGTGCTAAACCAGAATACTCAGCTGTTAGGAAATGCCAAGAGTTGATGCTGGCAAGCTGTGAGGTATTTTACTGTGACCACATAACACAGATACAGTGTCATTACCTCACATCCATATACACTTGGAGTTTGCCAAGAAAACTGTGTAAAGTAAATGAACTTCTGGCTTCATATTAAGTCATTGGCTGTGACTTAAGTCAGTGCCCATGGACATTTTAACAGGCAGAACTTTACCCATTACATGTGATGTGTAAAACAGTTGTAGCTATGTGTAATCCACAGGGAAAGCCAGCTAATACCACCATGATTCAAACACAAGCCTGGATAGATGCATACAGTAAAGGCTTGTAATCAATGTCAAACCTGATTTTTCCATGTAATTTTTCATCATAAAATGGGGGGAGAGAAACTGAGCAGTCATGATACTAAACATTTAAGCACAACCATCTCAGGAGTGAAATTTCTAATCATGCAGGTGTGAGAGCCTTTACCTTTTCCTATTTCTATTGAATAGTCTGAAGTTTGATCCACTGAGTTATACATAAGAATTCACTTTCATTGAAATTTAAGTAGGACATGGTATGATATTCTTTGAAAGGAAAACATATGTAATATCCTCTCGGGGTTTTCTGAGAAGTCACCTGGAGTCCTTTACCTGCTCATCCTTTCAAACTACCATTTGTCAAGGCCAGGCTGGATGGGGTTCTGAGCGGCCTGGTCAAGCAGGTGTCTCTGCCCATGGCAGTGGGGCTGGAACTAAATGATCTTTAAGGTCCCTTCCAACCCAAATCATTCTGTGATTCTATGAATACAGATGTAATATCCTCTCAGGGTTTTCTGAGAAATCCTCTGGGGTGCTTTACCTGCTCATTTTTCCTAACTACCATTCAGCAGCTCTGACAAAATATGGTGGTTCCTACAATTAACACATCTTTTTAAAAGATATCTGGCAACTTTAATGACAAAAGATGTTTACTATCCATAACAACATGCATTCACATTAAAATGTTCCATTTTAATATCTGGGTGAATGAAGACTCCTTGGACATCTGGAGTATTGTCAGTTCTTTGCCGCAGGGCTACAGGACGTGCCTGTGCATGTCCAATGTCAAACTGTCATACTGCCTTGTATTGTTGATCTTTCTGCCTTTGGGATGCCCATGGAATTCCTGGTAGGCCATCCAGAACACGGCGTTTGCACATTTAAGATGGTGCTAATATAGCTCTGGTTCCTCACAAGAGCCCCCCTTGCTGTGGTGTGCACAGTGTGAGCCTGCCCTGCGCTCAGCAGCGCTGACACGCCACCTCCGTGCATTGCCACTTGCCAAAGGAGGCTTCTCCACTGCTGTCCGCCCCGCCTGGTGCACTGAGGTGTGGGAGGAACAGGGTGATGCCAAAGGCACTCTGCTCTCCCTCCCAGCCTCAAACTGCATCTGTCCTTATACAGCTGGTAAACAAAGACTGGTTGGCAGCTCCAACCCATCTGCACTGTTCCTGGTGTTCTCAAAAGTCTTGGTTAGACTGAAATGACAGAGGTTCATCCAATTTTCCTAGGAATGAAACCAGAAATGCTCTTTACATACAGGCAAGGGGGACAGTAAAACATGTTTTGCCTTGTATTCTCTTTCCACTTTCCCCCCCTCTTTGCTTAGGTTGAAGTTCTTGCACTCAGATTTCACTTGAGAGCTTTCCTGTATTTTCCCTGAAGATTCACAGAACAGATGTTGCTGTGTCTTGGGTTATTTTTAAATTTTCCAGGGAGAAAAGAGGGGAGAGAGTATAGACATGCTTCTTCCGATGAGGGAGAGGCACATCAGAGGGTGGGATAGTGCTCAGCACTGCTTGGATTGTTTACACTGAAAGTATTTTGTTGATCATTTCCTGACATTATATCCTGTTTTTCTAAAGAGGTGGTTTTAGCCAGTCACCAAATTTACATTTTCATTTACTTGTCCATTCACTTTTTTTCCCCCAGATAACAATTATCCTTATCTCTCACAAATAAAACTAAGGCTGACCGTACAAAGTACTGTGCTGAAACGTAATGCCAAAGACAAGCTTCCATTCTCTAGAAGTTATACAATGTTTTAATTTGTCCAAGTGAAGATGCAACCATCAAAGTCACCTTGCCACTTTGCAGGCATGTGGAATGTTTTATAAACCAAAACAAGCTCACAGCACATTTCAGGAGTTGTAGGAATGTTAATGTGGACACAGGATTTAACTCCACCCATGCTCTGCCCAGGATGCAGGATTACTCATGCACCTAATGTACTGCCATTTTCCTTCTGTGTGTACATCCACTCTTATCCTTGATAGAACCCCCTGAGTTTCTCTAGGTTCTCCCTAGAGAAGCCCCTGGGATTTCTCTTTGTCCTCTAAAAGAGGCCAAGGCATTGTTATGACTATCTCATCTACATGGGCAGCTATGGCTGGAAGAAATTTGTGTAAATTATTTATTAGCTAATGGCTGTACCCACAATGTCCCTGGTGTTGTCCAAACACTCAAAAAGGATGCAGTGAAGCACACCCTGCTTAAAGAAAGGTAGCTAGGGCTGCAAAATCAAGGAAAACACAAGATTTTGATGTATTGTTTGTTTGTCAGCAAAATACGTAGGAATGAACCATCAGGTGGAGAACAAGGAGGCCTTGCACATACAGTCGGGGTCATTGTGCTACTCATGAACTATTGTGTGGAGAGAAGCACAGCGCTATGGGAAAGCTGACAAACCAGCTGGCGACGCTAGGAATGAATCGTGGTAAAGCCAAGGGACAGGGAAGCGACGCAAAGCTGCCGCACGGGAGGGGTGGTTGTGGGGTAGCATCAGCGGTGTGACAGCCTGGCTGAGCATGATGCAATGCCGTCCAGTTGGGCCACTCTCCCCAAGCCACAGCAGCGCACCAGCCACAGGGACAAATAGCTGGGCGTAGGCACATGGCAGGGAAATCCCGCAGAGCCGAGGCTGGCCCTGGGCTGCCTTGCAGGAGGTACAGGGGGCGCATGGCTGGGGCAGACGATGCTGTTCTGTATTCAGCAGAGGGTACGACCATCGCTGTTCCCACCCGTGTAACATCCGCCAAGGCAGCAGCCTGGGGACGCGACGCGGACAGCACAGGGCCAGGGCCAGGGGGAGCCTGGGGGAGCAACCGGGCTGAAACAGCCTCAGACTTCCAAGGTTTGTGCAGCAGGAGAGCCGCCACCTGCTCGGCACCCTTCTTTATGGCACGATGTTCAGTAAAGACAAAGTCCCCAAAAATAACTCTTTATTGTTGTAATCGCTATATGTAACCCCATTAGTAAAAAATAGAGGAAGAGACCCAACTCGCACAAAATAACCACGGGCCAGCCCCTCAGCACCACCTCTGCTGCGGAGGCCACGGCCTGCGGGCTCGGCGCGCCCGAGGGGCACCGGGGCGGCCCTGCCAAGCAGCCCCTGCGCGGAGGTAAAGCCGGGCCGGCCTCCCCAGCTGCCACCGCCCCCGCCGGAGCTGCCCCCGCCCCCGGCCGGCCCTGTGGCGGTGACGTCCCGGGCCGGGCCGTGCCGTGCCGGGCGGCGGGGGTGGCGCAGAGCAGCGCAGCAGCGGCGGGAGCAGCAGGAGCAGCAGCGGCGGCGGCAGGAGCAGGAGCAGGAGCAGGGCTGGCAGCGAGCGGGGCGCCGAGCGCACCACCACCGCCTCCATCAGCAGGTAACGACGCGGCCCCTCGGCCTCCGCCGCCCCCTCCTCCCCGCGGCGGGAGGCGCCGGCCCTCCGACCCGGCCGCGGCGCTGCCCCTCGGCTGCCCCGCCGCCCTCCCGCCCGGGCAGGTGCGATCGGGGCGGGCGAGGCAAGGGCCGGGCCCGCGGCGGGTGAGCGCTCCCGCCAGCGCACCGCGGGACGGACCTGCCGGAGCCGGGGCTTCCCGGGGAATTGCGGTCAGAATCCCTCTGGGCTGTGCTTTACTTCCTTAAATTAACTGACGTGGGAAATTCTTTCCTTTGTTAGGATTGTTTGGGTTTTTTTAGTGTCCTCTGTGAAATCCCATCCCTGTGGAGTTACAGCTGAGCTCCCTTCCTTGTTTCAGAAACATTTCTGTGCCGGTGGGATTGTCCTTGTCACACAAAATAAAATTTTTACAGCCTTTACTGGCCGAACGCAGTATGACTGGTAGCTCAGTGGAAAAACATCTTCTGGAGTATTTCTGCTTGAAGTACTTTTGCAGGCTGCGGTTTTGGAGAGCAGCGTGTGTCACTGTGATGTACAACTAAAAACCAATATCCCATTCCTGTGACTTGCATTCATTACTGAATAGGAAAACTTAAAAGGGTTCGTCCCCTTAATGGTCTAGAATACGACTTGCAGTGCAGCAAATATATTGTTGGTCCTTGTCTAGTACTTGGTTCTCAGGGTCTGAGCTAGTAAATGCCACCAGAGGCCTGTAGGATGGAGCTAGCTGAACTAGTTGATGACTGGTTCTGTAAAAGGATGGTTGTTATCTGTTGTTTCAGCGAATGCTGCTGACTGTCAGCCCTGTTCTTACAAAGGTACAGAGAAGTAGTATGTCGTGACTTGTGCCCTATCGTGCTCCCAGAGGGAACAGACCTTTGAGGCGACCTAATTTCTTACAGTTCAGTTGGCATCTCCGGGCTGCAGGACGGCCTATGGACTGGTTCACAGCAATCTGAGTGCAAAGGTTGGCCAAGGGACTGAGTCTTCCTTCTGTTGCAAGTGTGACAAATTAACAGGGTGAAGATGAACTCATGAGTTAAATGTCATCGGCACTTTTAAACTTTGTTTTTTAGTGAAGAAAAGCTTAACAAAAATGGAAATCTTTTAGTTTTTAAAATCTTCGTTTTGAAAATTTAAAAGTATAAGCAAATCTCTTGCAGTATTTGTTTAAATATAATAAAACTGCTAACACACAAGTTAACTCTTAAATGTATGGTTAATAAAATAACCACAAAAGAAAGATCTCAGTGTTGTTGAGGTGGGAGAGTAAATATCAGAATTATCAGAGAACAAGTTCCAAACCTTTTAATAACGTAGAAATTAAGATTTAGCTTGACTGTATTTTTACTGGATGTGTTTTTAATGTGTCTAAGTTAATAAACTATTTAGTGAAGGTACAGTTATGCCTTTGACTGTAAAACTATAAAGCCAGCAGTGCAAACATAAAGGCAGTAAACTTTCCTGGGAGGCTGAATAGCTTTCTGAATTAAAACCATGTCAGTATTAGCTTGCAGAAATTCTAAGTTGAACTAATTTCCCCACCCCCGTTATTTCTAGTCAGAGTGGGCATTCCTCTATAATCTGCACTAAGTACTGTGTCTTTCAGCCTCCGGCATTGCCATGTGCCTTTGTTTTGATAATGGGTCAGTATTTTGACCCATTAACAATAATGTTCTCATAAGGAAGGTGAAATAGCGCTTCCTTGTGCCTGGTCTGCCAGGGTGGAGAAGGCTTTGTGACCCAATCTAGCCTTTGTATTTTTGTGGTATTTGATAACACTGGTCTGAGGAAAGATTTCAGGTTTTAGAAATTTTGACAGTCATATGAGTGATGTGGCAAAGTTGAGTAGGGACTAACTTTTTATCAGTACAAAATGCGAAAGCATGCGATTAAGCTGGCAGGTTCAAAATGAACGAAAGGGGTGTGGTTTTGGTTTTGACCCAATGTGTGGTTAGTTAAGCTTTGGAAATCCTTTCTGGAGCATGTGGATACTGAAAGTTTACAGGGACTTGAAAAGCAGCGGGACAAATTAATGGAAGAAAAATCCACTAAGGCTGACTTGTGCAGGGTACTTCAGGTAGCTCAGGGGGTCACCAAGGTGAGCATGGAGCCAGGGACAATAGACTGGGAAAGTACCGTCAATTATTTATCGAATTTTTATATTAATTTCAAGCACTGACATAGTGCAGACAGCAGACCCAGTAGGGCTGCTCTTAGGAAAATTGTTCATTTGAAGTAAGTGTTTGAGAACAGCTGAACCAAAGGGACCACATCTAGAGATAGCAACTCTAGGTGATAATTCTCAGGAAATGATTATGAGTCACCATCAAACTGGAAGTCAGTTTAAGCGGTGCCTAGGGCAGTTCTGGTACCTTTGTACTTGTTGTTATTGATGTCTTTGATCAATAGAATTAGCACAAAATCTAAAGGAGACTGAGCAGGGCTTTCAGACTGTGTTTTTGATGCTCTGCTTTGGAGGACAAGAGGTTTTTGATAAGTTTGAAGGCAGTAAATGAATACAAGATACTGTTTTCTGGAAGAAGATAGCATAATGCAGATGGGTAAAGTTGACTTGGCAGCAGTGCCGTGGAAGCAGATCTGAGGGTTATGTGGGATCGCAAGAAGCATAGGGATGCAGTACTGCTGAAGTTCAGAATTTAGCTTTATGTTCTAGTGCAGCTTAAGTTAACAGAGTAATGTGTCCAGTTTTGGCCACAGCCTGTTAAGAAAGATAAGTTCCAAAGTTTCCATCTACCAGAAATGGTCATCAGGGTTTAGGAAGGTTTTGGAAAACATATCTACAGAGACTGTGTTTGGAAAGTGTGTTCCACAAAGGCTATACAAGCTCATTTTCAGCAGAAAGAGGAGGTAAGATGATGGGACAGGAAGATTCTACAGTCTTAAAATTAGTGAGAAGTGGTCTGTGTTCTTCTGTCAGTGACTGTATCGAAAAAGATGAAAGTAGTTTGCACCAAAGACTTGATGGAAGTTCTTAAAATCTGTTATGCCTTAGGGAAAACTGAAAGAAACTGAGGTTGTGCAATCTCATTTCTGTGAAGGTTTTTGAAAGTCAAATAGGACTTGTGTTAAAGATATATTAAAAACATTTCTCAAAACTGTTTTACTTGTTCTCACGCAGGGGCTTGAGCTTGATGATTTCTTCAGGTGCTGTTTGTATTCGGGCTTGAGTTTATGTGGAAAAAAGTAATTTCAGTCTTCAAACAATGCACAGTTTCTGTGATAAAGTCCTAGAATCTTTCAGTTGCTGGTCATCTCATGTTACAGCTTAATGCATTTGGTTTTAAAATAATTAGTGTTGAGGCAAACTACTGCATTTGACAGCAAAATGTTGTGGTTTAGGAGTATAGCCTGTAACACTGTAGGAAATGTAGGTGTAGGACCATACTGTGATTTAAACCAGGAAAATCAGAGGGATAAAACCTGAGGTATTCATCATCTACTGTAGAATATACTGTGTGTGGCTTCATAACTTGTGTCCTAGTGTTACAGCATCTTTGGGTCTGAAACACTTTTAGAAAGGACTTTCTAAAGTCCTTACTAAAAAAAAATGCCAAATATCGTATGTTTCTCATTTTGTTTCTGCTTTTTAAAATATGCACAGGCATTTTAAAATGGCAACATTTTAACATAGCTTGCCATCTGTTTAAGTTTCTACTTTGTTATTTCTTGGAATGACTGTCTTAAGTTTGTAGTAAATACTAGTGACAGTGACTTGTATTTCTGAAGTATTGATAGATGCTGTATCAATATAAAAAACACATAGGAAAAATGTAGTTTTTGAACTGATGGCTGTGGAAAAATCTTCCCCTCCCCCCAAAAAATCCCAATAAAACCAGCAGTTTTGCAAAGCTGAATGTGAAGCATCAGCAGCCTTCGTAGATTTTTCGAAGGCTCTGATGTCAAGAAAAGGACCAATAAATCCATGGGCACTTTAGTCTCTGGTAGAATGACTTCTGTAAGTAATGACCATACAGAGTTAATATACGTATTTAACTGGGGAGAGCATGCTGAAACTCTTTTGATAAGTGACCATCTTAGAATGCCTATTCAGAAAAACTGATTTAGCCAAAGCAAGTTCTTGCTTTTTTGTTGTTGTTGAGCTGTGTGCAGAAATGGAGCAGGGGGTGATGAGGCTGAGGAGGACTTGTTCAGTTTGGTCCTGCCGCTCCAAGGCAAAGCCTATTGCCATCTGGCAACAGCATAGCCTGGCCTTACACAGGTGGTTTGGGACTCCCTGCTGCATGCTGGCTTTTTCCTGCTGAAAAGGGAGTTGCAGCCAGATGACATTTAACCTGCAGACACGGTGCTGGCTGCAGCTCCTGTAGGCGTGTGCAAGCTCTGTGAGCTAAATTGCAGCTACTGTCAGTAGCAGGGCATGCATGAACGCTTAAGTGTGGGTTGGTATCTGGCTGCTGTGGCTGTGCTGCAAGTCATACCCAGGCGTTGTGTCACTCCTGAAGCACTTCTGTCAAGCCAAGGGACCTTCGTCAGTGCTTCTCCTCGCTCTGCAAGTGTGTGGATGAAGGGCAGTTTCTGCTTGCTCCAGGGAACGAGAGACGGATGAGGCATCTGGTATTAAACTTCACTTTTTGTATGCACAGCTTGCAGCGCTGCTGCTGTGAGGAATGTGGCCGGTCTCCAAACTGGGATCTGGTCCTGGCGGTGCTGAATGGAGGTGTCATGAGCACTGTCAGAACTGGGGTGGCCACATCTGTATGTACATCTTTTGGGGCTTGATCAGAGAAATTAAAAGAGAAATTCTCAGTCTTGAGCTGAAAGTCTGAATGAACCCTGGGTTTGTAAATGCTCAACAGAAGGCCTTATTTATCACAAAAGAAAACTTTTTTTTCTTTTTTAAGCAACATCTTATAAGAGAGCTTGCTGAATTTATTTTGCAAAGGTAGGTAGACAATTGAATTAAGAGTATTATTTACATATTTCATGAGCAAATTTGTTTTTCTTGTAATTAACAAGACTTAGCACACTGATTTGAAATTTGTGGAAAAAAAAAAGAGAAGTAGAGAATTTAACAAAGCCAGTTATTCACAAAAATCTCTTCAATATTAGCAAGATCTCTGGCTGTATTTTACAAAAATAGCAGCAACTTTCTGAATTATATCTAAATGTTTCTATGGATCCTTCAGGCCTAAGCTGAAGCCATGGAAATATTGTTGCTTTTTGCATTTTGAGCAAGTTCAGGTTGTGATTTGTATGATCCAGAGCTCCATCCCTCTCATCTGCTATATTGTCTTTGTTGCCATGCACTCAGCAAGGTTTTGATCATGTCAGGTGCATTCTCAGTGTTCCAGATCCAAAGGAGCCAGCTATAAGGTGATACTGCAGTAGCCATGTTTAGGAAGAAGCTGTCTGTGGGAGGACAGCATGTCCTTCTCCAGTCTTTAGGTGTGACCTGTGAAGGAGGACACCCCTTCTATGTTCACATCTGTGCTTCACTCTTTCCTGATTTCTTCAAGTGCAGCCCATCACAGCTGCTCTGTAGTGGGGGAATTGATAGCAATAAAACTCTTTCACAAAGTCCTGCATGCCAAGGATAGACAGTTTTGCTGTGTCTCCTTTTGTCTTGTCTGGGTGAGCGCTGTGTGCAGGCACACCAAACCTGCTTATCGTGGCACTCTGCTTGTTTTAGGGGAGGCATTGGAGAGTTTTGGGGAAGGGATGCTCTGTAGCTGCTCATCCAATTCAAGGTTTAACAGTATGCGGTAACCTCTTGTGCTGTTGGCCTTGCTTACATACTGCAAAGTTTCCAGGTCAGGGAGCAGAGCATTCAGGAATGAAGAATCTGACAAACATTTTTGATGATTTCAATTTTAACAATTCTGTTGGGCTGCAGTTTTGTGAGCAGTTGGTCTGAGGTAATTGCCTGCTGGACCCTGAAAAGAGGAAATCTTAATGGCTGCATCTTCTGCGCCCTTCCCAGCAGTGTGGATGGTCATGGGGCTCCTTCACACTCCAGTGCAAACTGCTGGCTCTGCAGAAAGCAACAAATCCCATCACCTTTCTTTTTTCCGTATCCATGCTGCAGAGGTTGAGCAGCAGAGATGAGGGGAGGCAGATGAGGGGTGATAAGTCATTGCCGTTCAGCTCACCCTCTCTCAGGAAGCCACATTTTTTGCAGTCTCTTAGACCTGTGTAACCTTCATTGCCTCTACCAAAAGTTAGAAAAATACCTCCAGAGCCCTTTGCAGAGAGAAATATAGAAGTAAAGAGTATATGTAGGGAATTTAATAGAACTGTAGAATCACAGAATGGCCTGGATTGGAAAAGACCCTAAAGATGATCTAGTTCCAACCCCCTGCTGTGGGCAGGGACACCCCGGCGCAGTCACACACAAGGACAGAGCCATAGAGTAGGATGGGAGAGGATTGTAAAAGATCATGGACTTCAGAGGGCCCTAGGGTAATATGGACTTTTATTACTGTGTAAAGATAAAAACACTTGGGTTTAGTACATGTGGTGGTTTTGGGGGTGAGAATGAGTTTATTTTGTGGCTTTGGGGTTTTTTTTTTTTTTTTTTGGTATTTGTTACCTGGAATCTTTTAAAAAGATAGGAAAACTGATGATATAAATCATTGTCTCATTTTCTAGGCTTCTAGTTATTTTGTCAGTGTTTGCTGATTGCTTTAAAGCTGTGGCAGTGTTCATGCAAGCAGTCTTTATGGCAGGTGCTTGTGTACAGAAATGGCATTCTGCAGAGCATCGTATCTCTGCTGTACAGCAAGGAGTGTTACTTATGTGGATACGCCAGGAATGATGCTGTTTCTCCTTCTCTCATACTTGTTGGCTTGCTTTTCAATGGCTGTGCTGTTGGGCCTTTTAGTCCTCTTATGATTTTTTTTCCAAAATAGAACCTCTAATGGTTTTTACAGATTTTAGTAGCTGATCTTTTGGCTGTGGTTAAGAGCATTGCTTCAGATTTCAAAGTTCTTGGGAACTAGAAGAGAGATGGGCTGTTGCGTTGAATTGGAGCTGTTGGGAACAAAGCACTCCTGTTTCTTCTGTACACTGGCAGTTTTGCAGATGGTGGGATGATCTCTGTCTTCAGTTGTCAGCCTATTACAGTACTCTTCCATCTTCTCAGCTGAAATTAGTTCTGGTCAGACACTCAATGTTGGATTATTTAGACCTTGAGATAGTGTTTGGTTTACTGCATGAATGTCCTCTATTAAATTTTTTTTTCTTTGGGTGTTTGGACATGCACTTTCTCAAAAGTTTTACACCTTAAAATTCATTCTTGCATAAATTATCTAAAAAAAATTCTAAGTTTTGTTTAGGGGAAGGATGTTCTTTGAAATACCTTTTGTGTCATACTCTGATGGTAATCTGAAACAAATTTTAGATCTTGTTTTATGTTTTGCTGTAAAGTTCTACATCCTTTCAAAGGAAAAAGATTATTTCTTACTAATCCAGGGAGAAGAATCTTAGCCATGAAGTTTCTTAGTCTTTTATCATGCTGTACAAGTCATGTCTTGCTCAAAAGGTCAACACCCACAGAACATGTTTTTTTACAGTTCAATGGTCTAAGTAGCTGCTTTTCTTGTGGCCATAGGAATCTTTCCTATTGTCAGTGAACATGCAGTCTTTTGATGATATGACATCTGATGCTATGGGTATTTCTGGGTTACACACTAAATTATATATATTCAACACTAAAGCAGCAATGATAAACATAAATAATGTGTTGACCATATACTCTTAAAGATTATTCTCTTTCAGTTTAAATCCTTGCAGCTTTTTCCAGTTTTGCATACATGTATGTATTTTTGTAAAATATTACATCAGATTTCTTTTAACTTTGAACTGAAAATAGCTTATTTTAGCAAGTGTTGGAGTTTAGCTTCTTTGTTTTTGTTGCTACAGAGTTCTGTGTCTGTTCATGTAGTAGTCAGCCTAGAGGGGTTATAATATGTAAAGTTGGTTCATAGACTTATTTTAAATTGCCCTTTGCAGCTTCTGTTAGTCTGGGATCAGTTATTGATCTCTTCAGAAGGAAAAAAAAAATTATGCCTTAAAAAAATGCAGTTCTATTACTTCCTGATTTTTTAATTTTTTTTGTTGTTTTTTAATAAAAGCTTGGGATTTCGAGTGAGTAATAAGTACTGACTGCCTGAGTACATAGGATGGAAGTGGAAATTTATATGGTTAAAAAAAACCAAACCAGCTGTTTGAGATGAGTTGTTTTCAGTATTAATCCTGGTCTCTTTACAAATCCCTTTGGGAGAGAAGAGGACAGACAAAAGGCACTTCATGTCACTGGCTGTTTACTGAGTGACTCTGCTGCTTTCGCCCTAGGATGGAGGTAGAACCAGGGGAGCAGGAGAGTACTGGGAAGAGGAAGAGTATTTTGAGGTGAGCTACTACTTGAAAAACAAGTGAAGGCTGAAGGGTGATGCCAAGGTGGGAAAGTCTGAGGAGCCAAGAGGACCAAAGGGATCCCAGCAAGTGGAAACACTTGAAGATTGTAGCAGAAGAAAAATGCTATTTTGACTGCTTTAATGTAAAACTGGTTAGCATCAGGGGCTGCCCTTCCTACCATGCCTGGGCAGGACTTTGAAGCCATGTTTTCCTCATCGAATGGAAGATGCTGCCTGATGCCTGTACATGTCCAGGCACTGACCCTGGGTGTGCCTGCTGTGGGTGTAAGGCCATGAGGCCTTGCAATTTGGGTAAAGTATTTCACCCCAAGACAGGTAAAGATTTTGGAGTGACTTCTGAAGGTGTGCAAAGGTGTGGTTAGTGGTAATTAATGAAAGCTAATTGGCTTATGTTTTTCTAGGACTCAGCATGTGCTCTCTAGCAGCCTCTCATTTCCATTGGTCATCTTGTTGGAAATGTCCAAGAAGTTTTTAGGGGATCCAGGTAAGACAGGAGCCTTCTCAAAAGGAGCTGTTAGTTTCTCCACTGTACATACTTAAGGGAGAAATTTGAATGGGCAAGATGCAGCTGTGTGTGAGGCTGCTGTACCTTTGTTTTGTGCAGTTTGATCAGCTGCTTCATTTTAAATTCGTGGCCTAATTTTGTGAGGAACATCTTAGAGGCAGGCGAACCCACAAAACTAACCGATAATCTCCAGTCTGACAATGAAGGAGGCACATCTGTGTGATAAAGAGGACTCTTCCCACACATTTAATTTTATTTGTTTCAGGCCTTTGTGTAAGGAAAAGCTGTGTAACTCACACATGCAAAGACAGAGGAGAACTGAGTTGAATGTGAAGTAATAGCCATATTTTCAGAAAAAAATCAATTTTATGTTGTGAGAAATTAGCCTAGTAATATTAGCAAGCATTTAAACAATGATTGGTGGGGGTGCTATTTATTTTTGAAGTTTGTGTTTTAGCAGACTTCAAGTTGCTACTGTTGAAAAACAAGGGTGTTTTTTTTCCTTTTTTCTGACAAATCACCACTTCCCTCAAGCATCTCCTGCAAGCGTTCAGACTATGCTGTATTTCTAATATAAGCTAAAAGCTTGTAATAGTACCCAGGGAAGTAAAGAAAAATTATTGTACCTTCTCTATTATTACACTGCTGTCAAGGTCTTTGTTTCAATACTAACAACAAGAAAATGTGGGAGGAAAATGAATGATTTCTAAAAGTCTTCCCATAGGTGAGGAGCTTCTCCCCTTTTTCAGGTACCAGGCTGTCTTCCGAGGGCTTCCACCCAGCTGGGACAGGAATGGCATGGTGTGGAGCTTGGGTGCTGCAGGCTGTAGCAAGTAATGGGGATACAGACCTTGGTTCAGTGATACCACCCACCTCTTTGCACTGTTGCATGTAATGGCAGTCTAATTTTGACCCAGATGCATGGGATAGCATTCATTTGGAGTTCAGCAGAATGTAGAACATAATGAAAGCTCCAGTGTAGGTTGTTAGCATGTCACCTGGATTGCCTTCCTGGGTTGCACCGTGTCTTTCCTGTCATTCATCTGCCTGGATCACTCTATTGCAATCTGGATCCTTGCTAGTGCTTCATGTGCTGATATTTGTTGATGGCTTTACAACGTGTCTTCCTCTGGATCAGACTTTTTTTTTCAGGATCAGCTTCTGCCCTTAAAGAATCCCTGTGTAAGTTATTCCCAGGACACATGCCTTTTTTTTTTTTTTTTTTTCATTTATGTTACTTCTTCCAGGATATCCTGCCTTTTGTGTTTCACAACTTGCTGGCAATGGGAAGGATTTGCATGGCGTCAGTCCTACAGATGAGCATGCAGCTTCGCATGCTCTTTGTGGGCTGCATATACCAAGACAGGTTGCAAATGGAGTTTGTACAATAGAGCAAGTAAAACTGGCTGCATCAGTATGGTTTTCTGAGGATGAAAGAGATGCTGGTTTTGCTTTACTTATCAGCCAGGCTTGGTGTCTAGTCAAAAGGGTAGTGGAGAGATGCAGGACAGAACATCTGGTAGAAGCAGAATTTGAAGATTGGGAAGAGAGTTTTAATCAAAATCCGTATTTTCTTCTTTGTTTTCTGCCTTCTCTTGTTGAGAATGACCAGTGTCATACCAGTTAGCACTGGATTGGGGATGGCTGTAATTACTTGAAAGCTGTCAGCCTGCAGTTAACCCTGCTCATCAGGCTGAGGTTTGGAGAGTGATGTGGAGGACACATTTGCTGCAGGGAACATTCCTCTCACGGCAAGCTTTGCTCATATGTGTGCCCAGCACTGCCTGAGAAGCCCTGCAGTAGAACGTGCTGGCTCTCCATGCGAGTCAGCAGGAAGGAATACTTTCTGATGTTGCAGGCTATTGTGAGTTGCTGCTCTGCTGGGGATTCCTTTGGCTTTTCACAGTGGTCCTTGCACCAGATGGTAACACACTGAGCTTGTTCTGGGTCAGCAAAGCCCCTTGTCACTGTGCCAAGAGCACTGTCACAGAGAAAGCCCTATGCCTTTTGCCACCTAAAATGCATGTGAATTCACTACATTCCTGAACCAAAGTAGCAGTCAGTCTTCCTGTTTTGAAAAAATGGAAGTGGAGAGAGTACTGTTGCTTTGAGATGAAGATCTGCTTTTCAGGCTAATTTTAGATGCAGCTTAATGTGTAAGGGGGAGGCAGTTTAGAGTAGAAGGGTTCGACAAGGGGAGTAACTGCCAGAGGGCCAAAGTTACTAATGCTGTGTTGAGCAGGGTGGTGTAGGCAGAAGCAGCCACATAGGAAAGCATGATCTGGAGCAGTTGCTGCTGAGCTGGGTGCATGCTGGACAGGGGAGGCTGAGCAGATGTGATTCACCTTCCAGGCAGAGCCTTGCTGACTGGCTGGGCTCAGAGCCTGGGCACAGGGCAGGATTTGCACAGCTCCACTGGCAGAATGGGCAGCTCCAGGCCTCCTGCGTTCCCCAAAACAAAAAAGCACTCCAGAGCATTGCAAGGAGTTTTTTAGATGATAGTTTTAATACTAAATGAGAGTTTCTTTCTAGAAAGAACTTTTTTCTTAAAAAAGGCATTTTGAGGCTGAGAGAAAAGATAAACTAAGGGATTCCTAGAGAACGGGGAGAAGCCAAGTATCAAAGAATATGAAAATCATTCACTACAATCAAAGCGCATCTTTTAGTCAACTGTTACAATAGAAGAGCAGGTCAGGCAAAAATTCAGTCCTCTGTCCTCTACCTCCCTGGTGCTTTTCAGTATAAATCTAGTTCAAGAGACCCTTAGTGGCAAAAGCTTACAGAAGGCTGCTGTAGTTATTAGAGCACTTCCTGGGTGTTCATCTCTAAAGCCACACCTGGTGTATTAGGATTTCCTATGCTGTTATTATGGGACACGTTTCCAGATTGCTGTCAAAAGCTTCTGTATCAAAGCAGGATCATCACACAGCACAGGCTGCTGGATGCGTGAAGAAATTAGGTAAACTACAGCATCCAGTAAAACTTGAATGAGTTTTATAGAGTGGAAGCTGAAAAAACAAATGCTGTTTTGATAACCTTCGAAATATAATTGTGTTCTCTCTTGTACTTGAATGTCATTAATTTTTGCAAACTTGTCACTTCTGAGAAATGTTTATTATTACTTAACAGACATGCGGTGATATTTTTATTTTAGGAAATTTAGATTTGTGTTCTTCACTGGTCGTTAGCCAGCATGGTTCACCCTTGTGGCTGAAGGCAGCATGGAAACTGGACGTGCAGGCATTTGAGAAGGCATTTGATTAATCTTGTTTCCTTTATTGTTCCCAAGTTACTGGAGTTATTCAAGAGGCATGCTTTTTTTTTTTTTCTTTAAAGTTAGAGTAAACTATTATAGCCAGCAAGTTCTATTTACTAATCACCCAAATAAAGCAGAAACTCTGGAAGCTGTGAATTTCCTGGCATTGATACCAAAATGCAATGTCATGTTTTTAATTTATTAATAGAAATAATAAGATAATTCTTCATACTTTGTGTCCTTTAGTCGATAAAAGGAAGCACATACTTCCCTGTAATTGAAGACGGGTATGCTGTTGTGGAGGGTGGAACAGGACTCCTTGTAAAGAGAGGTGGAGTCTCCATTAACATGGTGTGACGAGGGTACTGATTCATATGTTGATGCCTTTTGAAAAATAGGTCTGTTGGTTGTGTTTTGTTTTGGCTTTTTTTTTTAGTTCAGTGTGTTTAAAGTTGTATCAGTTGGGCTGCTCTGTACTACATCTTACTCTTTTTGAACTTAGTTGTTCTTGAGATCTTGCCTCAAGACTTCATATAGGTCGCTGGGAGGTGGCTGAATCCCATGTGATTGTTGCTGTCTCAGCAGCAAAGCAACTGGAGTTTTCTGGGTTCCTGAGGAAGCACCTGACGTGTAATAATCCTCCAGGCTCTTCGTCGTAGTCACATTCTCCACAATTGTTTCTTTTATACTGTGTTTTGAATTTTTTCTAAGATGACCTTAGAAGATCTCTAATCATATGATGATGTGAGAGAACTGGAAAGCTTTTAGTTTTCTAGTTTCCATGAATAATTCAAACCCAAAAACTCATTCCCAAGGCGGATTTTTTTACTCTAGAAAGGAAATACAAGAAATCTATGAGGAGTTCACTATTAGCTTCCCCCTGCCCCTCCAAGATAACTCTCAGGTCATTCAACAGTGTGAAGAAATATCCATCGTGAAAGCAGGTTTGAAAGATTTCTGTTCACAAGGAGGAATTTGAATTAGTCATACCTAACTTTCGTGTTGAATTCTTGATCATTGTAGCTTAAGCTCCCGTGGAGCTCAGGTTTTGAGTGAAAGAAAATATATGGAAATATATATATCCATATATCTGAAATAATATATTTGCTGGAATGTAGGAAGTGCTGAAGACTTCCAGACTGGAGTTCCAAATAGAATGCTTGAGTGAACTTGGCTTGCAGCATTGTAGACCACAAGTCCAGGAAGCTGAAGAGGATGGTTTGTAAAGCCCTGAGAAAGAGAGTCATCAGGTTGTCTTGTTGTGGGTCCGCTGATGATAAGTCTCACATGACCTCACAGTCTTTCCTTCAACAGCAGTACAGTCTCTTCTGCATTGTATTCCTCGTCTTTTAAAAACTAGTTATGTATTAGTTTTCCGTGAAAGAAAATCAGCGACTGTTCTGTGGTTTGCTGTTCTGTAATCAACAGGGTGAGGGTCTTGCCTGTAATCAGGAATGTGTAAATTAAATGTTTTTAGCATGAGGACTTTGTGTGTGACTTTTTGAACTGTCTCCTAGGCTTTTTGATTGACATCATTAACATTTCTGAGTCCATGGAATATCTGCAAATGCTGAAACCAGCCAGGAATTGACTCTCAAGTGTCAAGAGTCAGAAGGCACTAGTGCTTACTTTTGGCTGTGTCTGTGTGACATCTTGCAAATCAGAGCAATATTGAACTAGTAGTGGTTAAAAGTAATTCTTCAAAACATTTTCAAAATTGTGTTCAAAGTAGTTCCTGTTTGTAGTGTCTGTGGTCTCTTTCCACCAACTGTGTATCACTGCTTTTTCTGCTAGAGTGAAATATTCTGTAGTTTGTTTTCCATGTAAATATTACATATATTTAACTTGTCATTACATGACCCTTACCATTTTTTATTTGGCAAAGAGTTGTTTAAAACCTCATGGAATTTCTGTGTGGCTGGTACTGAGCATTTAGAGGAAGGTTGTAAAAATGTGCAAGATGATGTTTTGCCTTAACCGTAGAAGAACAAAGGGATGTGTCTTCAAGGTTAGAAATTAGTAATAAATGTATTTTTAGTGGGAAGGATTTTGAAACTATAGATTTAGATTGTTCTAGAATTGGAGGAAGGCTTTAAACATGCTGCTTTTGATCGTGGAAGGTGTTAGAATTAAAACTTAAATCTTCTTATATTTTTTCTGTCTTTGAAGCATGCTTAAGAACTATTTCACGTTATCCTCTTCTCTAATTGATTAACTGGATAATAGGTTTAAATGTGCCAAATAAAACCCATGGATTTTATAGCAACTGATCTGAAATTATCTAATTAAGTTTGGGGTTTTCCTTTTGTGTCACCTGGGTGAATCCTAATGATGTATAGCAGGTTGCATTAAATTGGGCTGTGCCTGTTTCTTGGAAACAGTGTTGAGAAAATCAGAAATTTCTTCAAGAATGTCAATTAAAGCACTAAGCAGAAGTGCCTGTTTTGTGCTTTCTGGTCATTCTCACTCATTTAGGCAAATCCATTTGATTGCCTTTCTTGATGGTTTTGCTATTGAGTATAATGACCTCCCATGGTATATGTAGACATGTAGCTGAGACATGGTTTGAACCTATGATGTCAGTTTTGCTCATTAAAAAATCGTTTAGTCTTTTTGATTTCTGGACCCCCTGAAATTTCTGCTGAGCACCATTCTGCTGAATTTCTGTCAGAAATTTAATGTGTGAGGTCTTTGAAATATTACTTTTTTTTAATCTCCTTTTTGGGGCCTGCCAAACCAGCAGTTATTTTTAACTGTTCTTAGAGGAGTGTTATTTAAATCCTAAAGTTTATATGGGCCAAATTCTGTGATCCACATAAAGTGCCCTACTTTTATAGTGGAGAAACACAATGAATGTCAACCATACTTGACATGAGATAGCTCAAGGAAACTCTGGTACTGAGTTCCAGAAGGTTTGCTACTGCAGGTTCTGTTACATTTTCCTTTTTTTCCCCTTTATGTTGCACAAACCCAAGAACAAAAAATACAGTTGTTTGGTAAATACAGTATGTACACCCTTCTTTTTGAAATAAAATAATTTTTGAAATAAAAAAAATATTTTCTGATGATCAAAGTCACTGTTTTCTAGATAGGCCTTGAAGATCTGAAGTCAGGTTGTGTCCAAGTAATTCAGGCCATGCTTGTATGTAGTTTAGATTTTTTTTTTTAAATTTTAAATTTTTTTAAATGTTGCAGGTAATATCAGTGGGGAAGATGAGAAAACCTGCTAAAATTTTTTTTCCAAGCTATGGAAAAAACACTGGGTTTGGGAAGGTCTGAGTTTTAAACCTGAATCATTGTGAAAATATGCTTAATGTTTTGGATATTCTTGTACTGCTGTATCAAATATTTTGCTTTTAGTAAAGGGAAACTTATGTCTACAAAAGGATTGTATGCTCCTTGAGTCTACTCGTAATTCAAAGTTCTTGCAGACTTACCTTGTTTATTTTTAACATAGAATCATAGAATGGTTTGGGTTGGAAGGAGCCTTAAAGCTCGTGTAGTTCCAACCCCCCTGCCATGGGCAGGGACTCGTTTTACTAGACCAGGTTGTTCAAAGCCACACTTCCAGGATGGGGCATCCACAAGATCTCTGGGCAATCTGTTTCAGCACCTCCCCACCCTCTCAGTAAAGAATTTCTTAGAAGTACAGATAATACACATTGGCAGAGGTATTTTTCTGTTGTTGCTGGGACTGGTTCTTCCTGAGTTGGGGAGAAGAGTACCAAGAAATGGGAAATGGGACTTTTGTCCTGGGTACCTCTTGTCCTGGCAGAGGGATGAGGGAGCTTTACTTGTTTTTTTTTGGTGGTGGTATCTGTGGTTTTGTAGGGAAGAGTTAACATTGCAGCAATCTTGTGTTTGGGAGCTTCAAGCTTCTGTGTGTGAGCTTTTTACACTTCCCTTGAGGGTACATTTAATAGTATTTTTCAGCGTGTCTTTGAAACAATTCGGAGTGGTGTTTTATATATTGTCCATAAATGAAATAAAAGTTTACTTTTTATAATGTGATGTTGGAACAGGAACAGAAATTTTGATACATGGTTAGGTGTGCGCGATTGTAGATGCTAACTTTGCTTTTGACTTAAAGCCCTAATTCAAATCTCTCCTGTCTGACAAGCAGCAGGAAGATTAATCTGCGGAGAGAGGAATCCATACCCCAGTTTTAGACAAAACACAGTCATTAAAGTTATTTGTAGGCTGAATAAGCACAAGCCTTTGTTCGGATTGTCGAGCAGGGTTATGTCGAAACGTGCAGGAACAGGATTTACTCGCATTCCTGTTGCTGTTGCTTCCACATTTCCAGTCCACAGTATCATCTGATGAGGAGCTAGGGGTGAGTTACCAGCTGAGCATATAAGTGACTTTGAGACCTGTTTGATTAGACAACAGTACCTCTGTGTGTCCTTCCACAGCTGGGGTGAGGGCCGCTTGACGGGCACTTGGAGTGCAGTGTCCCTGGGTGGGCTGGGGAGAGCTGCCTCCTGGGGGCTCACAGGATGGGGACTGCTAAAGCATCTTGGGACAGTTGAAGTGGAACTAAAGATAATTTTAATCATACTTTGTGTTTAGAGGGTGAGATCACTACAGTTATATAAGCTCTGAAGGGTGGAACTCATTTTTAGCTGGTGTTTGTACTCTAAGAAGCATAAATTTAAAGTATTCAACTTTGGAGGTCTAAGGCAATATTTTTGTGCTGTAGTAGCTATAGTCTATCCTCGAGGAGGAAAGAAGGAAGAAAAATGTAAAAAACATAAACTGTCATTAGATTGTTTTAAGACTGTTTTTCCTGGTTAAATGATGATGTATGATTGGTAGCTATGTATTATATGATCACTCATGCTTGGTATTAAAGAATAAAGCCTAGATTAAAATGACGATGAAGTTGAAGTGCAGATAAGAAAGGGGAAAAAGTACCGTAACCTGGTTTGTCACTATATTAGAACAAGAGTCTTTTCTCATGCCAGTAACCATCAGCAGCTGGATAAAGAATGAGTAGAGGTGTGTCTCCATTAGTGTTTAGTTCATCTTAGGAGTTTGCTGTTGTACTGAACCTCCTGGTTGTCTGCATTTAAGGCACTGCAGGCCCAGGTACCAAACTGGATCCTGTTTGGATGAAACCAGACTGGAAGATGCTCCTTAGAAAAATGCCTGATAGTCTGCAGCTGTAAATTCATATTCAGTCAAGGGGACCAGACTAGAGATATGTGGTACAAACTAGAATTAGTAAAACCCTCAAGATGTGTATAGTATGGGCACTGGTCCCTCAGTGCTGCTGTTTCGCTGTTACGCAGTTACTCCTTTTGTACCGTGTTACTTGCTAACGGAGATGTATCCCTTGAGTTTAAAACTTATCTTTCAGATTTATGTCAGGAAAAATAATGACTTGGAAAAAAAAGTGTAAATAAATATGCCTTCTGTTTCTGAAATTCTCCTTTTATTGGCATAATGAGTATTGTTAAAATCTTTACAATTAGGAAAAAAAGAAAAAAAAATCCAAGCCAGGAATGTCTTATATTGACCATTCACATCTTCTAAAGGGTATCTTTGGTTTTGAAAGCATAATACTTTGTTTGCCCTACAATGCATTCAGTTTAATTCAAAATATTGTAGGAAGGACTAAAGAGCAACAAAATGGAAGAAGCGTGTTACTTAGAGTTGAAAATAATGTAGGTGTTTTCATTTACCATTTTGTTCCTGAGGTGAAAATTATTGTTATATGATCCTAATCCCACCACAATGTTAAATTCTTGAATATTTTTTAAAGAGAGGAAAATGGAATTGAAACTAAATATTTGTGTAATGGAAAGATAAAAAGGAAAAAGTGCCCATGATAATTGCAGTATCTTTTTATTTAGCAGAACTTCACTCTGTTGTCTAATCTTAGACCCACTACCCCTGTAAAAATGTCTAACCATCAGATTATCACTGGATGGACAATTCTTGACATCTAGATTGAAACCATTGCAGCTGATTTAAATGAAGACTGCATGGACAGGACTTCATGACCTGGTGTTATTTCTTAGGTGACATTCCTAGCCTCTGGAGATGTATTTTTCATATAAAACATTTTACATAGTCTGAAATGAAGGCTCAAGTGCCACGAATAAATGCTCTTACCTTTGAGCTGCTGACCCCAACTGGGAAATAGCAGTGGCAGCATGACAGTGCTCATTCTCCCAGAAATTTTTTCCAGCTGTAATTGTTCAGGAAGTTTTGAATTTAAAAACACCTGAGCTGCATTTTGTTTCTGAATTTACAACCTGAATAAAAGCTTTTCTTGACTCCACTTCTCGGTTCTTTGCCAAAATAAGCAGTCTGATCTTAGCATGTGTCTGTGGTGGTTTGTCCTCTGCATGAGCTTCTGTACAGAATTTGTAATTATGCTTAAGGGCTGGTCCTGGGAGCCATGATTCTGCATGAGTTATTTTCTGTTTACTTTTGTATCAGATATATTGAGACTGTGTGCGCATGTGGTTACTGTGCAGTTCCCAGCCCCAGGGGTGGTTCTATTGCCTGTGAAGAGAGAGTGTGTTTGCTCTGTTGCCTGCACGATGACACCTGCTATTGAAAACCTTAAAGATCTCCCAGATTTTTTCTAAAATATGCATTCAGCTATGCCTGGTCTCTTGTGTAAATCTTTTAACACTTAGGCAGAAAATTTATAGCCATTTTTGTGGTGTTGCTGGTTGGTAATTTTTACTCATTGTTGATTTTAACAGAATCATGAGCAGGGATGCTCTTTCTTGCAGCATTCATATTAAATTAATAAATAATATTTTGTACATGATGGGGATGGGCAGAAACATTCAGGTAATGTATTTGAGGTATTAAAATCAGTTGGTAAAATGCAGTTGGATTTTGATCTCAATCTTCTAACTGTTTTCTGAACAAGAAGTGAGCATGATGTACTTGAGCTGGATTTCTTATAACTCATGGTTCATAAAAGTATTGGAGCTATGGGAGCTGCATCAGTCAATTTCTGTGGCTCCCTGAGATGCTGAATCAGTAGTAAGAAAAACAGCCTGTTTGTCTTTGGCTGTGGCGAAATCTGCGCAAAGATTAGTCCAGAGTCTATAATCTGCATGACCGTGTACCAAGGTTTAGGGAAGCCTAGAACTTTCTCAAATTTTGGAGAGAGTAGTGTCTTACCAAAAAATGAGAGAGTTGAGCTGTGGTCAGGATGTGGCTAATGTGGAAGTTGTTGTGGTCTGCAGTTTTTCCCTGCTGCCAAGATTGTCAGTGCTAATAGCAGATTTTGTCTGATTTGTTGCTGGTCAAATGCCAAGCCTTTACTGTCCTTGGCCTTCTGTGAAAATACAAACTATTCATGAACAGTACAAGAATTAAAGGTTATTTTAGAGTCACAGAATGGTTTGAGTTGGAAAGGATCTTTAAAGAGATCAAGTCTAACCCCTCTGTTCTCACTAGGTTGTTCAAAGCTCCATCCAACCTGACCTTAAAGGTTTCCAGGGATGGGGCATTCACAGCTTCTTCAGGCAAATCTCATTGTAAAGAATTTCTTTCTTACGTCTAGTCTAAATGTATCCTTTTTCAGTGTAAAACTGTTGTCCCTTGTCTTGTTACTGGGAGCCTTGATAGAAAGTCTCTCTCCTTCTTATAGGCTGCCTTCATTTATGGAAAGACCACAGTAAGGTCTTCCTGGAGCCTTCTCTTCCCCAGCCCTCTCAGCCTTTCTTTATATATAGAGAGATGTTCTAGACCTTCGATAATTTTTATGGGTTTTAAGTGGATTTTATTCCTAAATCATATATTCCAGATAATTTTTTTGAGATTGAGATAGTGTAAATGATCTTTTGCTGAAATTACTATTTTTTTTTCTCATAGTAATGGGCTCACTATACTCATCTTCCCAAGGAAACTAATGGATTTGCTGGCAAAACATGTTCTGTGTCCCTTCTTGAAATAGCTTTCTTGTCTTTGCTGTTAAAATTGTCTTAAATGACTCTTACGATCTTTTATGTTAAAGAGTAAGCTTTCAGTCACCTCCCTCAGAATTACTTTTACCAATGAGATGTGTGAACTTGGCAGTAGTTCTACTTAATGGATTATTGATTTATTCGTAGACAAGATTTGAGTAGATTTTTGACAAGAATCTTCCTTTTTTAGTTGCGTGTTTCTGAAGGGAGAGTTTATCCTGAGTTCACTGGTCTGTAGCGGATTGTCTGTTTCAGCTCATTGCCTATAAACTTCACCCATACTTTTTGTAATAAGTACAAGCTGATATGGAGAGAGGAAAAAGGAGATTGAAACTGGTAATGTAAGTATTTTTAGGAGCTAATTCTGTCTCTGAAAGAGTTACGGATTCTGTACAGAGAGGGATGGCAGTAAACAGCTCTTGGATTATACCTTTTAATTTGCAGATGCTGACTGTCATTAGTTTCTAGTATTTTCTCCTCTAATAAAGTGGCCAAATCAAAATACTATTTAAAAACATCATGCTATTTGTTATACTGGTAGTAAGTCAGAAAGCACAAATGTATTTTTTTCCAGCCCAGGCTCTTTGTATTGGTCTGAGGTCAAGCAACTGAGGTTTCCTGCACACACCCCAGCAGCCTTTGATGCTGCCATCTGCAATGCTTAGTTTATTTGACTTGACTTGCATCCTGGCTGAGTCTGTATTCTTATTTTTCTAAAATATCAGTTCCATTTTCAGGTTTATATCAGGAAGAGTTTGGCAATGTTTTTTTATTGTTGCACTTCAAAAAACAAATTATCATGCAAATATGTCTCTGTTCAGTTATTTATGCGTATGAATTTATCAAACTGATAAAACTCAGTGCAGGTTGGTTGCTTGCTTATTTCTGTATTTACTTAGTTTCATTTGATTATTCTGCAGCAAGAGGGTTATATAGCTGAAGTTCAAAACTTGACAAGACATGGATTCAGAGAAGTGGCCAGATATACTCTGTGGTATTTCTGAAGCATTCGCAGGGGCAGCTGGGGAGAGCAAAGTTACTGATAGGCTCTAGCTTATGATTCAGCTCTTGACTTTCTCTATTGGAATTGTAGGGCTGCTCGAATGTCAAGGGCTTAGCATCACTCTTACAAAAGTACAGAACAGATGATATTGTCACTAGGTAGTGTACGCTTTCTACTTCAAGTATTTTTCGGTAAAAAAATATTTAAGTTGTGCAGAGTTCTTGAATTGCTGGTGAATTAACAAAAATTCAAAAGCACTCAAAAATGGGGTTTGTTTTGTGGTTTATTTTTTTCTGTTTGGTTTGGGTTTTCCCCCCTTAAATTGGTGGTTAGGACTATTCCTCTGATTTTTTTTGTATGGAGGATATGAACTTTTTTGGGTTTATCTGTGTTCATATGAGTTAGAATAAATTACTGGGATTTACCTCAGTAAATAGTAATTTACCTCAGCCTCTTTTTGAATCGGCTAGACAGAAGCTGGTATAAAATGCAATATATGCTTCCTTTAACTGGTACAAGGCTCTGCTGGCCACACCAACGTGTGCTTTAGCCAACACTGATAGTGGTCTACAGAGGATTAAAGTTCTGGGGTCCTGATTGCTTATCATAATGGGCAGCTTTATGATATATATATATATATATATATCTTTATGGTATATATATAGCTGCAGTTCAGATTATGGAAGCCAGTGGCCAGGTATTGGTATTTCTATGATAAATAACCAGTATTTATGAGAAGTGATCCATTTTGCTTTTAAGTATTTGGGAATCAAATTAAGGACTTTCTTACTGGGTTTTTTTTCCATTTGCATATTAGATTTTCTACTTTCTATGCTGGAGGCGAGGTCCATTGTATTTGGTAGACTTAGGCCAATTGGTTGCTTTTGTTTTACCTTGTATGCGAAGCTCAAAGAGAGACCGATGGCTGCACAGTCTTAAAAGAGGATAAACGTATCAGTTCTTATACTGGTCACTTGAAGATGAGTAATAGCTTGGCAGCAGCACACGATGGGTGAGGAAACAGGGCACTCTAATTTGACAATAGGAGTGTATGAGATATAGAAGATGAATGGGTGGGGAAGGCTGGAAAATGACATAACCAGAGGAGAATTTAAAGTTCGTTAGCTTAGAGAGAGTCATCCTCAATCTTCAAGAAGTATTTGTTCTTTCTCATGTTTACACTTGGAAAAAGTGGCACCTTTTTCACCTAAAAAATGAGGATATAAACTAATACACTGTTAAAGTGCTAGCTGAAGGGGTTTGAAGTTACTTGACCTTGTTGAGGCTGTTCATGGAATATGATTCAAGCCAGCGTGCTTGAGCACTGCTGCCAGTGATCACACAGCATGACCACTGCCATAGGGATAGTTAACTCCAGAGTTCACCTTGTCTGCCTGAACTACTCCAGCTAGATTTGCAAAAGTGCATCCTATGTGTTCTTTATATATCATGAGACGGCTTAAGATACTTTTGATTTTGCTTTGATGTCTTTGTCTGTTGGGTGACTTCTGCCTTGGTATGCCTTTTTCTCCCCTCTCGCTGCCTGCTGGTTTCACTAGGGCTGACTTGCAAAGCCTGGAAGAGTTAAGTTGAACAACCTCTTTCAAAATCTCTCTCATGGCCTTGTTAATTTTCTTCTGTTTTTTCTAGTCCTCATTTCTCTTTTGTTTTGCTTCTGAAGTAGTGTCCAGACCATAACTGAAGAGCTTTTTCTTTAATTTTAGCTTTTCTGCTCAAATTTGACATTGTGTTTTGTGTTTTGCTACTTTTCCTCTTTCTGCTTGTTGCTATTACTGGAGTAGGCAGTGCTGTTGGTTGAAAATGCTTATGCAGATCCCCTTGGCATACTTAATTCTTGGTTTGTCAGGAAGCTCCACTCAGGTTATTTTAATGAACAAATGGGACAAAGATATTTTCTTAGTAGCAACTAAAATAAGAACAATGTTCTTGAGAGAACAGTAGCTTAAGAAGCTTCCAGAAGAGCAGAAATCAGAGAGGAAATCATCAGACCTTGCTGATTCTAATACGAATTGAGTTTTAATTTCTCAGTATCATAGTCAAAAGACCACAACATCTGTGGTTAGAATTTTACAAACTTCCAAGCTGTACAAAATTCATCTTGGTCTTGTATAACAGCAATTGAATTGGACGAATACTTGCTACTGAAGTCCACCAAAATTTTAAAACTAGCTAGAATTTTGTTAATAACTTAGTTAGAACTACCTTGCTGCAACTAAGAGCTGTTTCAGCTTAGCCTTCATGAAATTTAGGGTTTTTTTAATTTGTTTTGCTCTCATTTTGAGCTGTTGCTGCAATATGATATTACTGCATAAGCCATACCTTGACTAATCCAGTCAGTACTTGCCATGGAGTGAGCAGGTGGGCAAAGTGTGCATGGGGGACAGTTAGGTCAGGTGCCACAAACATTTTTGTTGCTCATGGGGTCTGGTGAGGAATGCATTAAAAAAAACCCAAATAAATCTGGTTAAGCAGAGTCCAGTGGACAAACACTTGGTCCTGCAGCCCCCATCTTTGGCAGATTGGAAAACTGTCCACTGAGGCTTTTGCAGCCAGTGGTTTTGATTAGGCTTAATAAAAGTGAGATGTTGCCTTTTGGTAGATTTGATATTCTTGAAGCCAGAACTATTGTTAACATTTTTATAGGGTCCCTAAACAAAGCTTCATATAAGATGATGGCTTGTTATTTTAATGGTCTAAGCTAATGCTTCCATACTACAGCTTGCAGAGAGCTAAATCTATTGGCATTGATGACATGGAAGCTGCTTGTTCCTTTCAATTTATTTTTTAAGGTTTATAGAAATTAGCTTTTCTTTCTTCCCCTTTCTATATGCCTTGGTGCTTCACCATTCCATCAGGTCAGGTACAAACCGTGGTCATGATTACCTCAGGATTTAATATGAGCCAATATCAATCTGCTGATTAACATGACATATATGTTGTTGTCTTCCTTTGCTAAGTCTCATTTGATCTTCCTTCTTCCCCACTCCATGTCATCATCTCACATGGTACAGTTCAGGGAATGTTTGCTGTTTCTCCTCTGCTGGTGTGCCACAAGTGATCTTTTACTGTGTACAGCCTCTCTTGTGGACTCATTTCTTCTGCCATACTTGCAGAGTTGGTGTGTTTGTTAAATTTGCCTAAACTCTCCTTCCTCTAGATTTCCTGAAGCTTCATTGTAACCTCCAATGGCAGATTTCCTTGTCCATGTGAGGTTTATTTGTATTTCTTGAGCAATACTGAGAATTTAGCACTTTAGTAAACAACACCTGAAAGACACTTGGCCGTACAGAAATCTGTTCAGTTGATGTACAAATTATGTTGGATAAGCTTCCTACAAGAGGTGTTTTTTTAATGGGCTACATTTTTGTTATATGAAAGGTGCATATACGTACAAAAGTGCTGATTGACTGAACATGATGCATTTGAAAAAGCATGAAACGTGTTTCAAACCTGATGGCTCTTGAGCAATGCCTGTATCACCTCATTTTCAGGATGATGATGATGATATACATGAAGCATTCAGTTGCTGTGGTGGAAATTTCCTGCCATTAATTGAATTCCTTTTTAACAGCTTATTTTGATGCAACAGTCATTTAAATATTTGCAGATAAAGTAGTATGGTTTTTTTCCAAAGTACTTGTTCTTACTCAGACCATCTCCTGCCCTGTATAAGTACCTCTCAAGATGGTCAGCAGGGGAGGAGGCAGGAGCACGGAGCAAAGCCAGGAGGGTAGCTGGGGTGAAATGGCTCAAGCAGCAGTTAACACACAGGAAGGTGAGATGGTTTAGAGGAAGCTGTACAGGTCTTTGGCTAATCCTGTCCTTACCACACCCCTTCTTTTGCTCCTTAAAATTTGTTCTTCCAGGAGCATGGATGTTCCAGGCAAAGGTGTTTTCAGAAATTATATGGAATATTGCAGTTGTGCTTTACTGATTAGGAATTGCCATGTTTAATGTAGAGAAAATAAGATTTCTCCTTTGCTTTAAGCATGAGGGACTGTCTTGTCTTTTCTTATTGAATAATAAATACAACAGCAGAGGAGGTACTTCCAATGTGAATGCTAAATAGAAGTGAATACAAATACAAAAGAGTGGTTCATCTGGAAATACTACAGAAATCAGTTTCTGGCTGCTCGTTATTGAAAACATGCTGATACATGCAAATACGCAAGAAAATGAGCATGCCATGAGAATAATTTCCTCAGCTGTTGTGCTCAAGTTGTCCCAAGCAGTCAGAGCAGGTAGCTTTAAAAGAAGTTTTTATCTAGTAGTTCTCAGATGTGGAATGATTACTCTTTATTTTACATGCATACATCTACAAAAGGTAGTGAAAATTAACAAGTCAAGATTGAGATTTTCAAAGCAAGCTGGTTTTGAAGGTACTTTTGTGCTGTGCTGTAGTCCAGTCTGTTTCTTCTTTTCCAATTTGGCAGAAGTCTCTGCTTGACAGTTACCTTGCTGATGTTATTTTAGGTAAGAAAAAG
Source organism: Corvus kubaryi (assembly GCF_017639235.1). NCBI lineage: Eukaryota > Metazoa > Chordata > Aves > Passeriformes > Corvidae > Corvus > Corvus kubaryi. The sequence goes on from NW_024582091.1 coordinate 11,978,796, forward strand.
CTGCAGTGTGACATGGATAAACTAGAATGTGTTAGAGCAGAGTTTTGTTGTGAATTGGAAAAGTAAATAATAAAAACAGAATCAGTTTAATACTCCCTTAAACAATGGATTGTAATGAGCTCAAATAAAAATAAATCTCTGCTATATCTGCAGTTCATTTGAAATACTGTCACCTGCAGTAGAGTGCTGCATGCTGCTTGAGCTTTGATTTGGAGAAGTTGCAGTTGATCTGTAAACTAGGGTTGCAAAAGTAATTTGTCTGACAGTAAGCTACCACTATGCATGAATGGTTTTTTTTGTCTGGTCTCTTCTTTATGTTTACAGGACCATTCCCAGAGCATTCTCGTGCGCCTGCTGTAATCAGCAGAATTTTGAGCAGCTCTTAAACACACAAGTGCAAGGTATTTTTAGTATAAAACAACCTAGATGTTTTACTGTGATAATTTACTACTATACCTATTCTAACTAGTTTATTTTCCTTGGACTTAGCCATTCTAGTGAGTTACTGTTGGTTGTTTAATGAACTCTAATTTTTCATTTGTTTTAATTAGTTAATTGAGCAATCAGTACAGTGCCTTGGTATAGCAGACTGTTCATAGGATAGTAAGTAGGATCAGATCATGCAAATGCCTGCCTCTGGGCTCTGGCAACAAGTTTAGAATTGCATTACCATACTTTGCCTTTGTGGAATTCTTTCACCAGATGGTAGCATTTGATTTCCTTTTGAATAGTCTACAACACCCAAATGTAGTTGTATTACATTCTTTTAAAATCAATACTACCTATGTAAACGTAAGTGGGAGGATAGTGTGTCAACTTTCAACTGAGGAATTCTTAGTTGTTTCATATACTCAGTTCGTTATGTAGATAATTTTTTTGTGGAAATAATGTCATTAAACATTCTCCAAAAAGGGGAATAATAGTGCAGAAAAAAGTTACAGAAATATTGGTGGGTATTTTTCTTGGAATCTGGGCAGTGATTTGTCTTGCAAGTAGTTTGAACACTAGTTCTAGTGTTTAGCCAGTGCTGAATGTGTTAAGTACTCCTACTGGTAGTTAAGGCAAGGTCTGTTATTGCGTACCAATTATGAGGAAATAAAATCTGACATTTGAAGGAATAGCTATTAAGTTTACCGGCTTCAGGCAAAGGCTTATTTTATTACTATCCCTCTCCTGCTCAACAGAGAGGAAAACTCCAGTACTAGGTTCCTGATGTCTTTCTATGGACTGTAGAAAGAGAAAAGGGCAGCTGGCTTCCCACTTCTAAGCATAACCTGTGTGAATTCTCTTCTTCATTTTGGAGATGTCTTAATTGTGGAGACCAAAATGATCTAGCAGCTTAAAATCAATTACTTTAATATATGTTGAGTGCATATATACAAATACGAATGTGGGAGATAACTTCTTTGGTCTCCTTTTTTGGAAGCGTCATTCTGGCGACTCCTTGTGTTTGGTGCTGTTGCTATCAAATTTATTGCCTTAGAGCTTTTAGCCTGGGCATGAGTCTCTTTGCTTTCATTGCTTTCAGAAACAGTGTGCTCTTTTAGCAATATGGTGGACTGCATGTAGACTGGATTTAGATGGATGCATTTTGGGAAAAAAAGTTTGTTCCCACTTACAGTTTCTCTTCACTGTAAAATGCTGGTCTGGAAACTGGCTATTCAAGAGCTTGTTGGGGAATAGGCTTCATGCATTTGTCTCAAGGCAGTGGCACATAACATCAGATGGGGGTGTAAATAATAGAGCAGATAATACCTGGTAGGTTTTTGTATCCAATTTCAATGTGCTCCCTGTCAGAGTCCCAGCTGACAGAGATGGAGTGGTGCCAAACCCAAAATGTTACAACTGGTTTTATGTCACTACTCAGCCAGAAGACTGTGTTTATTAAGAGTAATTGTCCCATGAATAACTTCTTCACTTGTATTTAGATTGCTTTCACCGAGTAGCTTCTTAGATGCTTGCAAAGCCTCAGGTACTTTTCTTAAACATGCATTTCCTGGTGGTGGTTGAATTCAATCACTGCTTTGTCCTTCAAGAGGAGTTTTTCAGCTTCCCTATTATAATTTATTAATAAAGTATGAAGTAGCCTTAAGAATATGTAGGAATGCAAAAATCCCTGTCAGTGAACAAAGCAGAAGCATCTGGATGTGAACTGGGGAGGTTCGATTGTAACTTTTGCTGAAATTTTGGCAGTAATTTTAGGGTTTGTTTCTCGTGTGACATGTTTATGTCCGGAGCCCTGACCATGCTACTTGGGGTGTAAAAGACAGCCTTGTTTTTAGTGGTTGTGTGACATATCGCTTAACTACTATTTTGAACTAGCGTTTTAAAAGCAAATGATAGGTTTGTGAAGAAATGAAGGCTTGGTTATATCCAGAAATAAACTCAGCTGTTTAGCAACTATGTCCACGATGGCAGCTGGATCTAGAGGTCAGGTCTGGCTGGGAAAAAAAAAATCCTTTTTCAGTACCATAAACTAAAGAAAAAATGGCCAACAGCCAGTTGTGAGTGAATACAGATGTTGTTTACAGGATTTATCATATGGTGATGGCAACATATGATGAAGATGCTGTTTCGTAGAGTTCATGGGCTGTGGCAAAATGCTGGAAGTAAGCAGAAGTAAATGTGATACTGCAGGTTTTAGAACATAACTTGGTGTGTAGTTAAAAGAAGTTTATATGCTCTGTTCATGGGAGAAAAGTACATCACAAGTTTTCTGTAATTTCACATTAAAGTTGCCAAGGAACAAGACAGCTTGCTGTTAACTAAGACCAGCAGCATTCTCAAAGAGATCACAGGCAGGCTTTTCCTTCTCTTCAAAATTTTCTAACCTGTCCTTGGAGGCAGTAAAAAGCAGGTCATGCAGCATGTGCTGACAGATCCTCTGAGGGGCAAGAGTGTCCTTTTCTGCTCCTAGTTGTACAGCTTTCTGGTGGGCCAACTACTCTTCTTCCTTGCTGCTGCTTATGGCAAAGGGGTCTGAAGCCTTCATTATTTGTGAGAAATTTTGGATCTTCTTTTTTCTTCAGATATAGGAAAAGAAAAATGTGGGACACTTTCCCAAGCTTTCTTTAGACTTCTAGAGTTTGCTGCCAGTGTTTTCTTTGCTGCTTAGCAGGTTTGTTTCTTCCGTTCTGAGAGAGGCAAGTTACACCTTGGTGGTATGAGATTACTTTTTACAAATTTTGGAATCACTAAAACATGTCAGTTTAGTATGTGAATGAGTTTTGGAGGGGAATAAGGAACAGCCAGGAGAAGTGAGCCTTTTAAGCTGAGTGGACTCAATTCTTACTAGGGTAAGGACTATAAAGTAGATTTAAAAAAAAAAAAAAAAAACAACAAAACAACAAAACCACACAAAAAAAGGGACCAATTCAGCATATTTAAAATGGCACCATTAGCCATTCAAAGTGTGCCAACCTTGGCAACTTTCCTGGTTAGCTCAATGAGTATAGCATGCAATCAAATCCTCCTTTGTAACTGGGAGCTTATTTAGCTGTATAACTTGAGGAGCATAAGGTTTGAGTATCTTGGCCTTTGCATCTTGTTCACTTGCACATCGAAGTTCATTCAAAACAATTTTCATGTCATTTTTTGATAGAAAATAAAGTTCCTTAAGAGGAAGAGCTGTAATATTACAGTATCAGGAGGATCAGCCTTTAAAAGACTTACAGGATGATAAATCAATTGAGACCAAATATATTTGTGGGTTATTTGAAAGCCATATGCTCAGCCACACAAAAAGAGTGAACACATTCATTTGTCTCAAATGCCAAGAGACTGGATTTCTGCTCACATGCCTCAACATGTGCTGTTGCAAAAATAGAAATATTTGTACACCAGATCAAGTACAGACAAGTATTTATTAGTCATATGACCCACTGCATGCATATGTGTGTGTCTTTACATGTGTATCCATATATGGGTATATACACACTCCTAGTATATTCTTGGCTTTGAATCTATCTTGCACTTCTAATTTGATCATGAGATAGACTCCCTTCTTGGTTCACAAGTTAGGGAAGCTGGATAAAGAGCTGCAGGGAGCAGTGTGTGGATCCCATGAGAAATGGTTCTGGTCTTGAATCTTCTCCATGCTGAAGCCCAAGGGGTGTCCTCTGTAGGCAAAGCATTGCGGGTTGTAATTTGCTTCAGTCTGCAAGGGCTGTCTCCTTTCATACTGAAGAATAGAAATAAACATAATAAACTAAAGTCTGTGAGGTAAATCCTGATGGTTTATTAAATTTGCATACAAAGTGTTTTGATTAATTTTAGTTTTATTTTTTCTTACAGGAAATACTGGATAGATCCCACAATGGAAGATGGGAAGCCCGTTTGGGCTCCACACCCAACTGATGGGTTTCAGATGGGGATGATTGTGGACATTGGCCCTGACAACTTAACTATTGAGCCTTTGAATCAGAAAGGCAAGGTAAGTGTCTCACAAAAAAAAGGAAAAGAGAAAAAACATACAAGAAACCACCTTAGCTGTAGGCCAGATCTTTGCCAGTATCTTCAATTGCACACAGCCTGAAGGAGTAGAAAATCAGTTTTCTGTTCTAATTTTGGCTAAGGATCTTTGTTGAGCTTTAGCTTGTATTGCAAATGACCCCTCACACTGATGAGAACCGTGTACTTTCTGTCAGTTATCTGCATGTGCGTTGAGTATGTGCTCATGAAAGAGGAGGTTTGAATCTCCGTAGCCATTTGATTCAGTACTGTATGCTTTATTTTTCTCAGTTAGACACTGATTAAGAGGCTGTTGTTGAGATTAGCTTCTCTCTTTTCCCTTACATGCATAGGAAGGGTCCTACAGGGATGTGCTAGGCCCTGGCTAGGATTAGATACTATTAGACTGATGAAGACTGAGAGATGAATCCTCTTAACTCAAGTACCTTGAAAAGTAATACGATGTCAAACAAAGGTCCTATGGAATTGCTACATCAAATTAAAGTCAAAATAAATGTAACTTTTAAATGAAGACGTAATTCATCCTAATTAGGGTGTTCCAATGGCTTAATTTATTGTGACATCTTTCCAACTCAGTATGTCGTAACTAAATGTCAGTTTTTACAGGAAGCACCTTGTAGCTCTCAATTATCCTAATTCAAATGGTCATACTCCTGGGTTGTACGAGCTAAAATAAGATCAGCACCATTTCAAAAGTTGATTTCAGTCTTTCTGAATATGTTTTTTGTGCTCTTTCTCATAGTTTTGTCCTTTCTCTATATTCAAGGATATAAAAAAGACAACAATGTGTTTTGTAACTTCTTTTTTTTATGTCAGCAGTAGTAGAGAATGCCTTGTCACAGGTCAAAAGGTTATGCAGCAGTCCTTCCTTTAGGGGGAATGTTTATAGGCTTTCTTTTTTGTGCATCTTGGAGAGGAAGTTGATTTTGCCTTCCTTAGAAATACAAAGTGTAACATCTGATTTTTGAGTGTGAGAGATAAAAGTCTATAGGTTTTGTAGTAATAGTATGGATTCTTCAGTTTGAGGAAGAGCAGGATTATTCAGACAAGGGTACTAAATATTCCAAATCTATGGCTAATATTAAAATTACTTAAATAAATTTCACCCCCACTGCTATTTCTGTTTATATTCCCAAATGGTCCTGATGGGATAAAGAGCAAAAGCCTCTACATTGAAACAATAATAAGGTTAAGGATATTTCTGAGTCACTATTTATTTCTAACATGTGCTCCTTTCAGGGACCATATATAATTAAAAAAAAACCCCAAAACAACAAAAAAAGATCCTAAAATACAAGTATTTTGTTTCATGGTTTTCTTAACAAAAAAAAATCTCTTTTGTCTAGAGAGTTTGTTATTCTGCTGCTGACTGTTTTAAATTAAGCAGATCAATTAAGAGCCTAATGTTCATTCATCTAAGGGAACAAACACTTCACAGTCTAAATGCTGTAGAGACTATGGTCCTATATTTTTAACTAGAAAACTTAATTAATTAACCTTATATTAACTGGTGGAGTAAAATGTTTTCTTGGTTATCTTCTCAGTCTTCTCAAGGTGTCATTTATTTCTTTTTAGAGAAACATTTCTCATTGCTTTTTATCTTTTTAAGAAGACTGTCCTTGTGCACTTAGGTCATGCATTTGAAGTAGTCAGCATTAATACTCATTATCATTTTGTTTTCTTAAAATGGTAGTTCAGAAGTGCTCTTCAGCAAGAATGCGTGATCGAGCAGCTCCAGGGTTGCTCATGATAATTACAGGGAGGAGAGCAGTAACCTGGTCTTGTAAACATATCCAGGCAGTGTAACTTATTATTATTTTTTAATCTGGGTCATTACCATGTCATATGTATTCTCTGTAGGCACTGGTAGCTTACCAGGGGTCACAGTCTGAAAAGGAAATGTGTATGCATGTGTTTGATTATTGCTTTTTATGACACTATTGTCAATAATTGCAGTAAATGCTGCAAGGCAGCAGTTTCACCCTGTCTTAAACCCCTCCTTCCCATCCCCACCCATAGCCAGCTCTGGCACAGCAGAGTGCCATCCTCCCAGCTCCGCCTGCTGAGCTGTGCGTGACACCCCAAACCAGGTCAGAGAACAGATCCAACTTAAAAATGGAGAAGTGGAAAGTTTTCAGGATGGCAGCAACCAGTGGAAGGGGGGCAGAGGAGCTGAGGCCATTGTGGTGCCTGGTTACTTCATATTGTGAAACCAAGTTACCCAGTCCAGACTCTGTGGAGGTCTATCACACCAATTCACTTAAACCCCAGTAGGAGCAGTTTTGGGCACCACAGCCCTTCCCCAAGTGTTTACAGTTCCGTGCAGAGGCTGTACAGCGGGGAGGTGGGGATCTGAGTCACCCAGCCTGCCCTGCACGAAGAACAGTACTGCGAGCTGCAGAAGCATTTTACTGGAACAGAGGATGCATGTGTTATGTGATAGGAACCTCTTCCCAAAAACTAGATCATTGGCTTGCAAGGCTTATAAATGCCAGGACTGGAAAAAAAGCCAGAGAAACTGGAGAGTGCTTTGCTAATGAGCATGGTCCCACACAGAGCTGGAGTCCTGCCCTGAGAATGGGCTCCAAACTCGATTGGTGGTACCAGAGCTGGTAGTCCTGGCCCATGGCCCACCAGCAGTCACATGCTGGTGTACAAAGAAGGAGTCAGGTAGAAAGGGAACCAGCTGTTAAACTCAACTAGTATTGCATTTTCATTTCTCCCTTAGGAGTGTTCTTTTCTGAATACACTGGGATTCATAGCCTCAGATCCTGTTGCATATATCTTTTTGTTCCTTGAAGCTATAACAGGGAGAAGGCAGATGACAGTGAAATTGCCAAATGGGGAATTTACTCTTTTCCTGGAGGTAGCAAATCTAAGTAGAGTGATTAGGAAGAGATGCACTGGAAAGGCTTGTACCCTGAGATGCCGTCCCGGGCACCACGGAGCACTGAGGAGTGGGGGGCAGGCATTTCTTAGAGCATCGTCAGTCATGAGTTTCTGGCAGTCATTGGGAAGGTGTGAGATGCTGCAGACACTCACTGACACCCCTCCTGCCATCGACTGAGAGACACCTATGGCTCTGTGCCACTTCTGAAGGGTCACGGAGGGCTTTATGGGCCACCTGCTCTGGTATGCTGTGAATAACCAGAAAGGTATTTTTCCCAGCTAAGTATGAAGCAATAAATGTACTTTGAAAGTAAGGATCAGAATGTTCAAAGTTCAGGGCTTCAAGCTAAGGTGGTTTTGTTGTTTTGTTTTTTTTTTTTAACTGTGAGCACAACTTGCTTGCACAAGTGAGACATGCTCTTGTCTGTCTTAACACACGGCTTGTACTGCTGTAGGTCAGTTTGTAAAATACAGCTGAGAGTAGGGATGTCTGCTGTCTGTATCTGGAAGGTATAAAGGAAGGCATGGTTACACATATTGGATTACATGGTAGAAAGAAGATCCTGCTTGAATGGAAAGATATCTTTTTTCACTCGTCTAGTTTCTGGGAGAGTAGTTAAGATTGCCATTGGATTTCAAGGGTTGCTTCATTACAAAGATGACAAAAAAACCCCTTCAAAACCCCCTAAACCTTGTTTTGCTTCTTAAGACCACTCTATTGTCTCCTAAGATTTATACCCTCTCCACTTTCTTAGAACAAGCTTGTCCTAAGCTATGATTTATGCAAAAGTTTTCCCTCAAGTATCTGAAGCGTTTTTTCCTTAAAAAAATCGTTTAAAAAAAATTGAAAAATGGGACAATATAGTAAAGAATTTCTTTGCATATTTTCTTATTGATAGATCTGGGATACTTTGCTTATTTTCTATTTAAAATATTAGATTTTAGTAGTTGGAGGTCTGCACATTTAGCTATCATACTTACCTACGTAACAAGTACCTTACCTAGTGTAAAGCAGTATTCCAACTGTGACATACAGCAGTGAATTATTTTGATGACATAGTTGAAACTATACTTATGTTCTCTTGTCTAAAAAAGTTCAATGGAAAAACATTAGCTTTCAGGTAAGTCTTCATTTTGCTTTGTTTTATCATCTCTGAAATATTCTAGAAATTTATTCACAATTTACATTGAGTGAAAAATGGAGGAGATGATACAGCATGAATTCTCTCTTTTTCTTTTTTTCCTTTAAATTTATCTTTAATCAGAAGGCTGAGTTTGAGGAAATTGAAAAAGCCCCTCCTCTTCTGGGATAGTTCCAGCATGGCCAACTTTAGTTCCAGAAATGTTTAAGTATCAGAGGTTTATGAAGAGTCTCACAGAATAGCTGGGAATAGCATTCATTCTCTCCTGTCTTTGTTACTGGTTAATGGGTTTACACATCAGCAGACAAGAACAAGAAGTGAAGTTACATTTTTGAAAACCTGGTTATACTATTTTTAAACTTTCCTACTGTTTCACGTACAGGAAACTGATTATGTGGGGAACCGTTGTATTCAAATACATCTTTACCAAACAAGATTTACCTTTACTGTTGACAAACTTGTAGAGAAAATGATTAGGATAACATGTAGTTACTCTAATACTGTGAGAGGGAGGAAAGGGTGTGGTGAATCTCTGCTCTGCTAAAACTCTGAATAGCAGCAGGGGTCTTTGTGAGGTAGGTAAAGACGCTGAAGGCTTCCATGACCCTGACAAACTCTGATAAAGGATATTTTGGAGGAAGTTGGTGTGATGGACATTCAGATGTTCCAACGTCATCAAGCAGCTTTGTTTCCCTTAGGAAAACATCTTGAACATATTTTTCTGCATTAGATTCTGATAAGGAGATGACAAAATATACTTAATTATGACTACAAATTGCATACTTTATGATAACTTGGTAGGGAAGGGATATTGTAGATTTAACGTTTTCTGTCTGGCAGTAATTATTTCTGCTCTGAGACATTTTTAACCCTTCCCACTTCAAAGAGAGTTGGAATTTGTGGCTGTTAATGATGGTGTAAACCCCAGGAGCTCTCATACTGTTGTGTTCAAGCAAATATGAAACAAGTTGCTGTCTTTCTCTTGAATTTCCCTGTGAGATATTTCTCATGGGGCTACCTTGCTGAGTACAATATTAAACAAACAAACATGTTTGTTTATTAAGTTCAGTCTTTAGATCCAGTTGGTTGCCGTTTCAAATATTAGACTAGACTTCTTGTCTCCATTTCCACGGAGAGAAGGAGCCTGTGCCTGCAGCAGCACGGTGGCTGTCGTGTTTAATTGGTACAACAGGGGTTTTGTTCATTCATCGCTAGCTCAAACAAGCTGTTACTACAGTAAACAAAAAAGTATAATTAAAAATCTGCCTTGTACAATAGGTATTTTTGTGCAGATGCTGTAATGCATGTGTGCTTGGATGTTTTTCCTTCCTTTTTACAGCAATATAAATGATGATTTCTGGAGATGAAGAAAGAAACAAAGTTGCTTTTGTTATGAATTTTTCCAGTTGGATGTGAACACTTGATAAATGGTCGTTTTGTATAACTGGAATACAAGGGTTGAAGGAAGGTCTTGTTTTACTGTAGTATTGATTTATTGAAGAAAAAACCCCAATAAACAACAACCAAAGCTACAGTATTTGGTGGTACAAAGGATATTATGTATTGAACATGATTATTTTAAGTAGGAATGTTTTAAAATAGCATATGATAATGACAGCACAGTACTTTGACTGAACTAATGACTTGCATTTTATTCTTTCTTCTTTGCAAAACTGAGGGAATTGTGTGTCACTTATAATACTGTTACCTTTGCAGTACTTTTTTTAGTCTTATTTTTTGTATTGCACAGTATGGCATGCAATTTTTGACCTGAGGATCAAATATTATTGCGCTAAAATATATATTACAGTGAATTCATTTTTTATAATGTAGTGTAGTAATAGAAATGCAGCAGCTTTTTGTCTGCATCTAGTAACTCAGTAAAATTTCCAATTCTGAAGTATAAAGCTGGTGACTTCATTTTAAATCATGCACAATTACAGTGCACTCACTTGTATGATTGCATGAGATGTCTTTGAGCTGTATTTCTGGTTTATGGAATTCTGACAATGTTAATGTTTCTTACCAAACAGACTTTCCAGGCTGCTATCAGTCAAGTGTTTCCTGCAGAGGAGGATAGCAAAAAGGATGTGGAAGATAATTGTAAGTTCTGAATTTAAAAATAAATTATGCATTTGAAAAAAATATCTGCAATGAAGTGAATATTATTTCCTTACAAGCTTCCTGTTTCTTCCCTGTCATCTTTTTACGAATTTATGTATGACCTTTGCTAGTCCTTTAAACTTCTTAAAGTAAGCACATTTTAAATATCATTTGCTGTGGTTTTTATTTTTCATTTGAAAGCTTTAGAGGAATGGATAGTTACATAATTTCCATATAGAACTGTTACTTAACTTCAGAAATACTCCATTCAGCATTATGGGTATAACTGTACTTTTTATAGCGTGGCCAAAGACAGTGTCTTTATCAGCACCTGTATTGTATAGCATTTTCCTGCATTTAAGGAATTTCTCAGATAGCATTCCTGTGGAAGTAGAGGTAATGGAAAATAAGTTTTAAGATTACCTTCCCAAAGCTGGAGATGGGAATTGGGACCTATCAGGACCACTGAAAATTGATAGACTTGAACTGGATACAGGAGTGCTGGTGGAGAAGGAGTTTTGAGGTGAGCTGGTGTAATAAACATCACTGTTGATCTGCAGGGCTTTTATTTTGTTAAATATTTGATAGTTAGGTGGATGGAAACAGTTGTCAAATCTGGGGAGAAGGGAGAGACTACTGAGAAAGCTGAGTTGCTGCTGTGATCAGCTTTTAGAGAACTATTAAACAAATATTTTTCTGCTGCTGCACTGTACGAGCAAATCACAGAGCCTCTCTGGTCTTGAATACTGATGAATGCAAGTCTTATAAACATTTCCTATAGTGTTTACTCGTTGGTGAAAATACTGATGACTTTGTAAATAGTGGGCAAAAGTATCTCCTATTGTTCTTCATTTAAAACAGAGGCTAGGGGTCTGGTCTAGGTGATGTAACCCCAGTTTCTGTCCTGGGTTTATTATTTATGTCCCATGACAGGAAATACAGCTGTTACAGCTTCTCCACAAGAAACAAAAAGATGATACCTGAGTCTTACGATCTGACTTAGATGGTGCAGTGTCATTAGAACTAAGCTGATAACCTTGCTCCCAGCTGGTTATATTTTTGCAAACAGGATGTGGATTTAAACTTTTCAAAGCTGGTATCTGTGTTCTCTGTACATGGTGATTGTTAGGGAAATGCACTTAACGTGTACATCTGTCCCTGTGATTTTACTGAGATGTCCTGACACCTCTGTGTCCTAGTCAAGGAATTGAAATCTGGAATGAGATTATGAAAATAATTTGAGATTCCAACAGAATACTATTCAACTAAATTAGTCAGAGAAAATATCTTCTTTGGCTTCCTGAGTAGAAGATAAAAATACTTTGTTCAATAATCCTTTCTGTATCAAACATTTTTTTTATTTTCCTAACATATTCTGCCTTGCTGGTCACAAGTTGCAGTTCATTTGCAGGATGTGTGAATCCAAAATTCATTTTCCTTCTCTGTCAGAGAGCATTTGTGTTGGGTGTCAATGATTTTTAAGAAAAATAAGTATACTGAGTGTTTATAATACTGTTCTAAAACATCCTGAAAGGTGGGTATGAGGACAGGGTATTGGATAAGACTGTTAAAAAAACCCCAGATCTACAGATGCAGAGCCTTGCAATTACTTCATAAAACAATTTTCAGTAGAAACCCTGCTTCATGGTATGTGCAGGAGAGACAGTGTGAGTAAATTTGACATTGACGTTTCCTCAATTTTTAGTGCCTCACTTGACTTACGTGAACTTTGTGTGTGTGTAAGTAAATATATGGACAACTAAATACACATACATACACTGGTTATATTTAGACATGAGCCATATGAATATTCAGAATTCTCTCTCTCCAGTGACTTCCTTTGCCTCTGGATATGGATGCCTTTTCTAAAGGATTTAATCTAAAGAAGGTGCATTTTGAATTTGCTGACATAAGGCTTAGTTTGCATGTCTTGAGGTGGTGACGTTCCCTCGGAGGAGCAAGCTCCCATTGCACACTGAGTCTGCAGGTATAGCTCCTTTTATGAGGAGTTGTAATGAGAGCACTGGGGACACAGTGAAATCTGGGGTCCTTTGCTGTTTAGATAAGCTACCTAATAAAAAGCGGATGATTACCAGTTTCCTTTAAAACATACTGCAAACCCTGAGAGGTTCTTACAGTTAAGATTGTTCATAGACAATCACTGTGTAATAGTTTCTTATTTCAGTACTGAGAATCCAAATTACTTCAAATTGAAGTCTGCTAATTTTTTGCCACCCTGTCCCCTCCCAGGCACATACAAGGGGAGAAGGAGACTTCAGCTTTCATTAGAGCAAGCAGGAGTTTCTGTTTCTGGCCCATTTCCTTTTAATGTCTCTTTCTCTTGGGATGACCCCAATAAAAGAGGTGAAGGCAGACCTACAATTTGTGGTCTCAGTGCCATTTTCTCAGCCATGTGAACCGAGAATGCCTGGGGAGGGGAGGGCAAGTCTTGCTGTGCAGTGCCGGGTGTCTGTGCTCGGTTGCTGTAGCTATCCATGACTGTGGGGTTGTGGGGGACTGTGTGTCTGCTATGGTGGCAGAGGAAGAACTGTGGTGATGGGGGCCACCAGCCTGCTGTTTCATGAAGGAATTGTGCGCAGCCACGATTTCCAGGCTGTCGCAATCCAAAGGGAGAGTTTACCTAGGGTAAAGCTAAAGCATGCCTTGCGTGCCTCTGCCAACACAGGAATAGGAGTGCAAGGGATTTTTTGGAGGAAGGTGGTTTCTTCTGAACAAACCAGAAGCTACAAGGTCCTTTGAGAAGTGGGAATGATTCCAGGTATTTGAAACAAAGCTGTATTCAGTCATGTAATGGAAGGAAGGGCTGTTATTCAGCAGAGCTATGCAAGCCAAAGGGAGGCTGCAATTGGCTGGTGAACCTGACTTTGCTTCAAGCCAGTGTAGTGCAGGTTGTAGGGGACAGAGCCACAGCCACTCCTCAGTCCACAGCAGGAGGAAGGGTAAAAGCTGGAAAACAAAAACACAGATATTTTTGAGAAGCTCCCATTTTCCTTTGCCACTATATTTCGGTTCAGCAGGAGGAGTGTTGAAGGAGATGTTAAGAGCTGCCTACTGAACTTCAGGTATCTCTGTGGGACAAGGTGGCTGCTGGGCAGGTTGACTTTAGGTCATGCAAATAGGCAGCCCTTCTTGCACATTTGTGTAAATAAGTTAGAATACTTTTTTGCTGCTGCAGCCCTTGAGAAAGGGCATCAGTTCAACTTGAAACAATCTTTGTTGGTCATTATAGATGAGAAGTGTGTATGTGACCCTTGTGTGTGGTGCAAGGTAGTGGTTACTATTACAGAATCACAGAACCAATTAGGTTGGAAAAGACCTCTAAGATCACTGAGTCCAACCTGTGACCTAACACCACCATGTCAACTAGACCATGGCATTAAGTGCCACGTCCAGCCTTTCCTTAAATAGAAAGGACATTAATGGCGCAGTGCTTACTCCATCCACAGTAGCTGGATGTATACAAGTTTTTATACTATATTACTGTAAGTTTTATCACTATGGCAGTCAGTCAGTTTTAACTATGCAAAATAATGTTGTGCATTTGAATTTTAAGCAGTGAGATAAAAAGGATTGAGGATGTTTGAAAATGGAGGCTGTCTAATGAGTAATGCCCTCATTTGGTTTAGGGATAATATTTTTAACAGTGTTACAGTGGGAACTGGAAATGACCTCTGTAATTAAGGCTGCTGACACTTTCCAGTGCTTTGTAGCTGAAAACAAGGACCAGCTTTGCTGGAATGTGAACCTGTACCATCTGAAGCTTTCTATGGGTGCCTGTAACATTTCAGCAGTTACAGAATCACAGAGTATTCCGAGCTGGAAAGGACCCACAACAATCATTGAGTACAACTCTTGAATAATAGCCCATATAGGGATCAAACCCATGACACTGGTGTTAGTAGCACCATGCTCTAACCATCTGAGCTAATCTTAGGGTCAGGTGTTTTATGTTAAAGAGCAAAAGGAGAAAAATATAGCTAGGTTTTGGTGTGTTAGCTTTTTTTTTTTCCCTAACAGTTTCTCTGAGGAGGCCTAGTACTAACAAAATTCAGAATTGAAGCAGGGAAGGTTGGGTAGTGCCTGGTGTGAAGCTGCTGCTGCTGCCTCCAGATCCTGATTAGATGTTTATATCCATCAATTCAAAAATCACCAGTAGCTAGCTATTACTCCAAATGTCAGCTGGGTGGCATTAGCCTGGGGACACTGTGGCTGAGATTGGAGAGGGGAGCTGGAAGGAAGGAAACAGTCATTGGTAGGATTTTGGTAGGCACCGGTTTCTGTGCTTAGAGGCTGGTATGAAGGCAGACACACCGTGTTTGACTGACAGGCTTGTTAAAGGAGCTTACACTGAGCAGAGCCTGTATTTGAGGCTCCTGCAGTCTGACTCTTTGTTCAGCAGCTTACAGAAGTAAGTCCAATTGTACAGTTAAGAGCAGGTCTGTGGTTTTTAAAATGTATATTGAGTCACTACTTCTGCCTCGAGACAGTGTAAAGAAATGATAGGATTAAACTGTAAACAAAGAGGGGAAGAAAAATCTCCTTAAATCAAGATTTAGTTTTTTGTCTGTACATGAAGGTAATCCTGAGCTCTTAATGGTGTGTGATTGTTTTTCACTTGCAGGTTCCCTGATGTATCTAAATGAAGCCACTCTCCTTCATAATATCAAAGTTCGGTACAGTAAGGACAGAATTTACGTAAGTATTGTGTGTCATGACAACCAGTCTAATAGAGATGTCCTTTCAAGAGTTCACCAAGTGTTTCCAATTCTGGTTTTTTCCCTATAACAGAACTGCTAACATAGAAAGGTTGAGGTTGTAGGCTTTTTTTTTTCCCTTTTTCCCCTTACATTATACTTTGAGATCAGAATCACATTTATTACATTATTGCCAGGTAATTTTTAGCAGGCAGAGCAATAGGTTTTTCTCTACATGACTGTTCATGTGCAACCAAAGCACAGCACTGTATCACAAATGTTCCTGCAGGTAACTTATTTCACTGTTAACAAAGATGGTTTTCTTTCTTCATTATTCTTGAACGAAGCAAACAGGTGCCTTCTTTGACACCTCCTAGCTCAGATGTCCATCTTAATCTTTTATATTGCTATCAGATTGCCTAATTGTAC
Source organism: Corvus kubaryi (assembly GCF_017639235.1). NCBI lineage: Eukaryota > Metazoa > Chordata > Aves > Passeriformes > Corvidae > Corvus > Corvus kubaryi. Next base: position 11,994,544 of record NW_024582091.1, read on the forward strand.
TTAATGAATTCTGACTAAATTACATTTTGTCCTTGCCATCTGCCCAGACACTGACAGCTGTGAAACAGAAGATAAGAGTTTTCTTTCTTTCTTATTTTTTTTCCTAATAGAAACCTGTCAGGGGTTAATACAAAACAGTTCTACATATTTTTAAGTGTCTGTGTTAAAATAATCAACTTTTCTTTTAGCATACTATTGTAAAATTAATTTAGCTAAACCCTTTTATATAAATGTAAAGGAAAGTATAATTGTTTTCTTCTGTTGCAGTTAATTTACATAGCTTTTAATTTTTTATGGCTCAAGATCAAGCACCAGCTTTAAAATAAATAAATAAAAACGGCCATTTGAATGCTGTTCTGGAAAAATAATCCTTAAAGAAACCCAACCAAACAATAAAACCCCCCAAGGAAGTAAAATTTTGAATATGAACTGATCATGGGGTAGGATAGTATTTTTGTTCATAAAGCCTTTCTTCAGTGTAAATAAGTACTACTAATATGTTTTCCAGAATGTGTGTATTTTCTGAAGGAAAAAACCAAAAAAACCCTTTTTTTTCCCAGTTTATATTTTAACTACCTTTCTCTTGTAGACAGTTTCATGCCTTCTTTTAAATCTTGGTTGACAATATTTATCTTGTCATTAAAAGGAAAATTAATATTAGTACTTGCAACTCTTGAAGAAAAGTTTTCCTTCCGTGAAATAAGTGCTGAAAATAGAACCATCTAAGAAACGTCATATATTGTGTGTTCCAGCCTTCTATTAATGTATCACAATAGTGTCCAAATTTCAATTTTCTAGGGCATTCTCAGTAACAACAAAGCAAATAAGGTATTCCGGCTGAAGATTTATCTCTTTTTCTTCAGATCTTTTCCTGCAAATCTGATTTTTAATTTGATTCTGACCCTTCTTCTTCCCTGTATGTAATCTGGCAATTACAACCAAGCGATGAGAGTTTTTCTCAGAAACATTTAAAAAACCCCCTCTCTTCAGTCTTCCTTATCCTATGGAAAGGTAAAAAGCAGTCTTTGTCTGAGATTCTTCTCAAATTCCTTCTCTGTGTGAGAGAACATTTGCATTCTGTATTTCTCTCTGTGGAAGGAGCTATAGCTAATTTTCTCTTTGCTGTGAATGCTTTTATTGCCTGGCTTGAATGCATTCCCAGGCAGGATCCTGTCAGTCCTTCCTGCTGAGTTGCTTCCATTAGATATTGAAAAGCTATCCTCCTCACTGGAGGACAGTGTGTTATGCTATCCACGAGTCTAGTTTATTCGCTTTTGAACAGGAGATTTTGGCGTCCTGTCCTTGATCCAGTAATGCAGACAATAGGAAATCATTTAAAAGGAGGTTGGAAGAAAGGTCAGATTCAGGACATACTCCACAGCTCGATGATTAGGAAATTTTCCCAGGATAATTTCACAGAAGTGCTGAGAAGATAATTAAAAGAACTCTGAAAATATATCCTGTCTTGTATTTGCATTAGCTGGAGAGAATCATAAACGCAATTGTTATACAGAGGCTATAGTTTCCAATAATAGACAGTTGCTCTTAACCACTTGCTTGGATACTGGCTAATAATTTACTGTTCATTGTTTTCTTCACAGACCTATGTCGCCAACATTCTTATTGCAGTCAATCCATACTTTGATATACCTAAGTTTTATTCTTCAGATACTATTAAAAAGTACCAGGGTAGATCGCTGGGAACATTGCCACCGCATGTTTTTGCAATTGGTATGTACTGAGCCTGTATTTGCCTCTTTAAAAAAAACCCGTTGAATACTTCAGAGTTATCTGCAAATTACTACCTTTAGCAGTAATTAATGGATTTTGAACTCTTATAAAATAAAACCACTAATGGCTAAAATTGCAAAGCTTCTTATCTTTGAGATGCCGTTTGAAGAACTTGGAAATTAGCAACCGTGACAACCCTGTTAGAATTCTTCTGCACTTCCAGTGTTGTAAGTCTAAGTGGTATAAAAACATAATTTGCAACCATTGAAAAAAACCTAAAATAAATAAAAAAGAAATTAAGAAATTCAAATTTTATAAGTGAAAAAGGCATAAAAATGATTGGCACTGTCTTTCAGTGTAGTAATTTTTTTTGCCTTATATTATGTTGCCAGAGCACATAACACTGTTTCCTTTTATATGCTTGTGTTGTAGACAGAAAGTACACTGAAATGTTATTTATGGCATAAATCTGATTTCAGTCACTTGAAAATAAAAAATAATTGGAAACTATAATCAAAGTTTGACTTGTTAAAAGCCTTCTCACTCTTTTGTCTTTTATTTTGAAATCAAAAGTATAAATACCTGGGGTTTAATACCAGTTGCATAACAAGAGACAGTTTTTCCAAGTTTCTTCAGATGTTGCTTGTTGCAAAGTACAACTCAAAGTTTCCCTGTTAAAAATAAATAAAAATAACATTGATTACTATTTTGTAAATACATGTAATTAGTTCTAGATGGTTGATTTTGTTTTGTTTTATCCTGGATATAGTTTAGTAGGCCTTTGTTTTCGAGACTTTTGAGTTCTTATATGTCAGTGTTGGAAGAATTACTACTGTAGTATAAATAAAAGGGAAACAGACTTTAATAAACTGTAAGGCATTCAATTCTGGAGATTTAGTTTTTATTCCTGAAAATGTTACATTTTAATTTTTCCTTTGTAGCTTAATTTTATCCTTGCAGTTCTGCTGAGTATTAAGTTTTGTCATGTTAACTGTATTCTTCTTTTTAAGCTGATAAAGCATTCCGTGACATGAAAGTGCTTAAGATGAGTCAATCCATCATAGTCTCTGGAGAATCAGGAGCTGGCAAGACAGAAAACACTAAATTCGTTTTGAGGTTTGTGTGTTTAGACCAAAGTTATTATGTGAATCTCATGTGTTTATGCATTTGGTTGACATAGAGGCAGAACAAACTAAGGTAATCAGTAGGTTTATGATACAATTCAGTAAGATTTGTATTAGCTCCTACGTGCACTTTATTACAAGAAATGGAGTTAAACGCTGACATGATAATACGCAGAAACAGCTACATACTCACAGAAACCTTAACTCAATTGTAGTGACATCATGTAGTTATTATGGTCTATGATGCAGTCATTTTGGTATTGCACATCTGGTATTGTGGCTGATAAAAAAACATAACTAGACATTTTAACTGTTTCTTGTTGGTTTTGCCGTAAATGTGTATTTCTGTGTTCTCCCTTAGTTTTTTTTGGTTGGTTGTTTTTTTTTTAGTTTGCTTGAGTGTCCAGGGTTTTGAACGCTAATATGCTTTACCCTAGTTCACTGAATAAGACTGAATAATGAGATTTATTTATTTATTTATTTATTGATGTTCTTGTATGACCAATACTAAATCAGGCGTATTAAACTACGTGGAAGCCATATTGCTGATATATATCAGCCTGGCTTCCATATTTGCATTATCCTTTAATGTTTTTTCATCACTCTGGAACACTGTAACTGGAAAGAACTGCTCCATTAAATACACCTATATAATAGGTGGCCTGATTATGCAGGGAAGCACAGTGCGGGCAGTGGAAATACGCTCCCTTCCCCCGCCTTGGACTTGTATCCCTCTATAAATCTTTAATTCCCTTTTCCCTAACGTCATGTATTTTCTAGTATTTATGTACAGTAGAAGTATTATCTTCCACATCCCGTGAAGAATTGTCACAACTGTCTGTCTGTCCTTCTTACGGCTCTGCTCTGCCCCTGTGCAGCCTCTCATAGATAGCTGCAAGAATTACTGCAAGGTGCTGGTAATGATTTCCTACAGGGGACATCCTGACTTTATTCCTGCTAAGAGTAACAAAAAAAGACAGCAGGAACTGGAATATCTCATGAGAGATGCTCTTAAAGGAGATTATTCTTCTGCTTCTCAGCAAAGGAAGAGCTCATTACACAACAGACGAATATCACTGCTGTTGCTTCTCCCCACCACCCTCCACCATAGAGTCCATGTACAAAACATAATTGAGTTTTAAAAGCTGGAAGATTTTACCCTTGTGTGATTAGAAAGTAAAAGGTACTAGTACAGCTCTTTCAGTGCTTCTGAAGTTTTTTGGAAGGCCCCATTTTCAAGAACTGTTTTTAACTTGTCCCAGATTCACCTGTGAATTTCCATAAAGCATGCCCTGTGTACAGGGAAAAAAAAAATTAAAAAAAGACCTGAACTTTGGAGCAAGTACATTGTGGTTTTATTTTCAAATTCTTTCTTCAGCTACTAAATTGAATCTTGCCTTAATTATACACCTGCAAATTCTTATCCTCACCATTTCTATGTGGATTTTTATTAACACTGATAGTTATGAATACAGAAATTGTATCCATGGAAGCAGTCTTAAATTCAGCAAATAGACATGAAACCTTATGTGCTTACTAAGATTATTAATAAATACAGACAATACAGTAATAGTTTGATTATATTTCTATTAAATGGTAATTTTCATATGCATGTCTAAAAGAAATTTCTAGCAGGCCTTGGAATATTGAAAAAGGAAATTGAAGTGTGCAAGAGTATTTTTGTTTTAATGAAAAAGAAAAACTAAAAATTTAAAGAAAAATTAAAGCTTATTTTAAAGTGCATATGTATTTGAAACTTAAAATCAGTATACTTTCCCTATAGTAAATGGCTAGTATTTTTGCACAGCCATGTTAAATCATGTTTAATTGAGGTAACCTGACATGAATGATACTGATATTTTTATCTTGGTTTACAGATATTTGACAGAATCCTATGGTAGTGGCCAAGATATTGATGATAGAATTGTAGAAGGTAATGAATTTTCTTTTGTTTAACTAAAGGTTCCAACATTACTTTTTTTTCAGAAATGCGAGTCAACAGCAAGTGAATAAAAGCTAGCACAGAAATACTATCAGACTTTCTAGGGCATAATTTACAGGTAGTTTACCTTGATCCTAGGTTCTGAAAAATTGGAGTTTTTTTATTCATGATTCACTTTATTTTTATTTATTATAGTATCATACAATCATTGATCTAGAAAACATTTACATGTGTGTTTGAATTGAACTTGATGTACTCCAGATAGTACCCAAGGTGGAATTTTAAACTGCATAAAATCTGCAAGGACCGATTTTATGTTTTTTCATTACTATCTGTTAGTACCAGGAAAATGTAATTCTTCTTCCTCACCATCAAGTTCTCAAAGTCAAATAAAGCAGTGAAGTTCTTTTAAATTATGATTCTGGGTCATTTTTCTGTTACATCATTTTTGTCAGAAACCACAGAATTCAGATTAGCACTTTGATTGTATCTATCTTTACAATAGACTCCCAAACCAGGTGAAAAGAGACTCTGTTGAACATCCTCATTGAGACTCTTTAATGTTACATGTACTTCCTAACTGAACTGAAAATAGCTTTTTGAGAAAATACAAAAACAAACAACCCTCAGCCTAACAGAGCCTCATACATCAGTTTTAGTCCTCTATAGCATATAGTAAATTTATTTTGAAATTTCTTGACTCTGTGTCTTTTTCTTTAAAAAATTACTTACTTTGCTTTAAAGTTTTCTGTTTTCAAATTTGAACCACTTATTCAAGAGTAGTACTGCAGGCTTTAATCTCTTGTTGCTGTAGGTCTGCTTAAACCAGTTTCTTAGTGAAATCCACTGTGTGTTAAAGGCACTCAGAAACTGGGCAAGAGTTGGATAATGCCTGATGCAAATTAATTGGTACTTGTTCCTCAAAGAGTTTGGGCTTTTTAATTTAGAACAGCATCTGATGCATGAATTCTGAAGGTTTTTAGGTATGATTTTAACGAGTATGCTTATGGCATATGTATTGCTAGAGGAACTTCAGCCTAGCTGAAAGACCTCGTGCAATTTTTGGCTTGCTTCATAATCCTTTCTTTAAAACTTAATATTACCTAAAATGCCTGAATAGTTATCAAAGATCTTGTAAGAAGTCAGATTTGCATTTTCATAAGCTTTAAGTATTAAAAAAATGAAAATACAGCCAAACTAAAAAAGTTAATTCTCATGTCCTATTACATGATGCATTATCATCCACACTTTATCCAAGCATTGATGTTATTTCTTCATTCTTTAATTTTTGTAGGAGCAGATATTTAAATGGTTGTCAGTGGATTTTTAAATCTGAGTTCCTGCTCACTTGGTTTCCAGTGTTTATTTTCAGCTAGAAGCCTCAAAATATCTTGCAGATATTTTTAGTGGTTTATTGTTAACATGATTCAGTAAACTATTTTTCTTTGATCTTCAAAGCTAGTAAAATGCAGTCTTTCAGAGGCCTTCTATTTAATAACTAATAAGCAATTTCAAACTGCTTAAACTGTGCATGATGTTTGTGGTGTGTATTTATATGTAGATGAGAATTAGATTGCTTGCTGCCATTCATTCTGTGTGGGCTTTAATGTGCTGAAAAGCAGCAGCCAGTAAAAAATAAAATAGTCAGTCAGTCACTTAATTGACCTAATTTGAAAGGGCAGTTTTAAGTGGTTTTTGAAGTCAACACACTTTTCTAATATGATATTTATTAATTCCCTTATCAATCTAATACATTGCGTGCATGACATTTAAGTGGCATTTTTGTCTGCAGGATAAGTCGGTAGTTTAGATTTCATGAATAAAAACTAATTGGGAAGTGTCAAATTCTGTGTTGTCTCATGTAGTTTATATATCAGTTATTTACCTACATCCTGTGGAAGAACATCACTGAATAATTTCTGGCATTTGTCTGAATTTCTTGCAGTATTGATTCAAGTACTTTGCAGTATTACCTGGTATTTAAGTACTCAGTTTATGTTCCACCACAATATATCCAGTATAATTTCCAAAACTGATTATTCCTAATAGGTAGTATTTTTCCTTTAATTTTCAAACCTTATTCCAAATAAGTTCCCTGATTAAATATAATATATTTGTTTTCTCTTTCTTTTCGGTAGTTTCTTGGTTGAATTTTAACACTACAAAAATTAATTTTTTTAAACAGCAAATCCTCTATTAGAAGCTTTTGGAAATGCAAAGACTGTTCGCAACAACAACAGCAGTCGTTTTGGGAAGTTTGTTGAAATTCACTTCAATGAAAAGGTACTGGAATTTTGTTACAGATAACCAGTGATGATTTTTTTATCATAAAATGGAAGTACTAGACTGGCAGAAGGCTGAATGTACTTAGTAGTCTTGCAGCAACTAGCCAGTGTCCTACTTTACAGATTTTGCTTGTATTGTGTCACTTTGAAAAAAAAACCAGAGCCACACTGTACTGTCTCATTACTGGAACGCAGTGGCAAGTCAGTAGAAAAATTGCTTCCAACCACAAAAGATCAAAAATGGGTCCCTTCATTGCAAAAAAGCCTGGATGAAGGCTAACTCACTTGCTGTTAGGTATTCATGCATTCCTTTGATGCACAAGTAAGCGTGAGTTGCGTATTGGATATGAACGTATTTCAACTTCAAATGAATTACTGATTTTTTTAATGCATTTGTATGAAATTTTGGGACCTCACATAGTAATCTGTGTGACAGAAGTCAAGAAACTGGTTTTTTGATAGGAATACTATTCAACTGTGTATTTTGAGAAAAATTTTCTTTGGGTATAGTGGTGTTTGGGTGGCATATGTCTACACACGTTCCACAGTTAAGGATGACTGTATGGCTGGTCAGTATGTCCAAGCTGAAGACTCCTGTTGATGTTCTCTGTGGAGATTACATACATGCTTCTGCATCCTTCTGATTGAGGACAGACCAACTGCAAGATTTGTTTCTTTTCTTGCAGAATTAAAGCTCATTATCTGGTCTTGAGCTTGCGGCCTTTTCCTAAGTTTTCATCACTTGGTTTGTAATTTAACTTCAGAGCTTTTGTTAATAGTTCAGATAGTAAATAACGAAATTCCTTCCTGGATAGAGAGCCTTTATCTGTTGGTCTGGTTTGTGTTAATAAGCCCTTATGGAAGGGATCAAAATTTTTACTTGAAATGATGGATTCATGATCTGTCAGTTTACCCATCAAGACTTACATGGTGTTTCAGGTTAATTACTTAAGCTGAAGCAAATAGCCCTCCGAGTATCTTCAGAAACTGCTTCAAAGCTTGTTTCTGCTTTCCACTGCAAGATCAGCCTGTTTACTTGAGCCCCTTTTTTACAGGACATCACACCTCACTTTGTGGTCACCTTATTAGGTCTGGTTTCTCAAAGTGATATGAGTACAGACTTGAGACCTCCTGAATAAGTGAATGACTGCATAACTGTAGTCAAATTTGTCAGTCAATAAATCCTTCTTAGTTCCTGTAATGGCCATTAAGTTCAGGAATTTCCTTGCTATTAAGATTTCTCTAGGCACAGCAAATTTTATCATAGGCCAGATAACAAATGGCTCTCAAAATCTGTGTTAGAATTCCTTCTCAGAAGAGAAGTGCAAGTGTTGGAAATAAAATGTTGTGTCATAATTAATTTGTTTAAGATCTTGTCCAAATATGTATTCTATAATTTTAACACCTTCCTTTTATTTTACAAGAGTCTCAGTTGAATGCAACTAGAAAAGGTAGTAATAGCACTGCCATCCAGTAAGCGTAAGGATGGCTGTAGTGATGCTCTTTGCTGTAACTCCTGAGATTCTGCTATGGATTTCTGCTTTTTGGGGTGAAGAAGACCCTTCTTTTAAGAAGAGTGTATGTATATATAATACATGAGCTAGGGAGAGAAGTAATGGTAAAGGCCATGGTTTCTTTTCTAGGCTTAATATGTATTAGGTATAGATAGATTTTAATCGTCTTTGGAGCAGTTTCTATTGAGTGAGTCATGATCAGGCAAATGTAAATTGAAAACCTGAATATCAAAATAATCCAACAAATATTCAGATAATCAGAAAAATATTTCTTTTTCCTAGAACTCGGTGGTTGGTGGATTTGTGTCACACTACCTTCTGGAGAAATCTAGGATCTGTGTGCAAGGCAAAGAAGAGAGGAATTATCATATCTTTTACAGGCTTTGTGCTGGTGCTCCAGAAGACATTAGGGAAAAGCTGTATCTAAGCTCTCCTGACAACTTTAGGGTGAGTATCAGAGTCAGCATTTGTAAAGCTTGCCATATCATCATACATGGATTTTTCATATAGATCATATTAAAATCTCTATTTATTATCTTTGACAGACTCATTCCTATTAAGAAAATCAGGGGGTTTTTTTGTTAAATCAATTTGATCTTGGAATAAAGTTACCTGACGTTTTTCTTTACTGGAAGAATTCCTATACTTTGTCTTAAAATTGAGGAATCTGTGCTTTTCCAGAAAATGTGCTGTTGCATACCCAGCTGTTAGTAATGTTGTTACAGACTCTTCTAGAGATGTAAAGTGTGAATTTCTTCAGTGCAAAACAAATCTCCTCATTAATTCCAGTCAGTTCTTTGCTTGTGTTCTGTCATTTGTTTCCATCTCTCACCACTTCTTGCCTTATGTTTGGCTTGGAACATCATGGAAGCGGAATTTTGTGTATTCCCAAAATACACAGACCAAATCTCTTGGGTTTTGAAGGGTTTTGTAATACAACAATGTGGAATTACAAAGACACAAGCTAAATGACTGTCATCTCCTTAGACGTCCTTGATCTTAAATGAGATGAGAAGCCCCTCTAACAAAGAATTAAGTTATTGTGCTGATTGTTTTCTTTGTTGGTCTATCTTCCTACTTGGATTTCTAGATAAAACTTGGACTGTGCTTATCTGTTGCTTTCCCTTTTGTACTCAGTTCCATCAGAATTCAGCAGAGGGCTAGAAGCTTTAAATACACAAATGTCCTACCAGTTTTGTGCAAAGTTGGGGGGTTGCACAGGTGGGACCTAAATTAGTGCACTCACTGTGGGGAAGGTGGGGTACACTGGTCACCAAACAGGCAGCTGTTGCCTCTTGGCTTGGCCAAGTCAGTCTCTGCTTATGGATGAGCCAGGAAATGGGCACAGAGCTGCACTTCCATATTGTGTGCAGTGTACATTTGTACTGTGGTATCAAGGTGATCTTATTATTACCTGTATGATGGAAACTTGATCTCATGCTTATTAGGAAAGAACTGCTTCCATTCCCTAGAAGGAAAGTTTTTATTTTGAAACACCCAACAAACACAATGCTTAAAAACACCCAACACCATTTATATTTGTAAAATATGGATTTAATTTTCAAAAATCTCTTCTTTACTCTGCAGTTACTCTGTGCAGTATTCCCTTGTATGTTTTAAAACTAAAATATTGAACAGATTTTCAAGTACATGTTTTTATTGTACAGCCACTTTTCAATTAAAATCTATTTCTTGAAGTTAATAGATTTTTATTTCTAGAATATGCGGCCTACCTGCTCTTGGAGATTTTTTTTTTAAATCAAGAATTCTGCTCATGAGAGCACCCAAGGTTGTAGATGTCAGGGTTGGACTTAAAACCTTCTTAAAATCAGGCTGGTGCAGTACAGTAGTTAAGAGCTTGAGTTCTTTTACAGAGGACACTTTCTTACATATTACATTTATAAAGAGTTTATTGTCACACCAGCCTTATCACACTGTGACTTTTTTTTTTTGACTTCTACTAAGATTGTAGCAGGCACTTGAATTTCCATTAAGGATTTTATTGCTTTACCATAAGTTAGTATTTGAATTCTGAGTTCCTTGCATGTGAAAGCTCCACTGTGCATGTTAAATTAAAAAAAATTAACACAGTTTTTTCTCTCCCTTAAAGTAGATTATCTTTAATTAAAAATCAAACAAAACCACAAAACCTTAGGATAATTTTCATCTTTGTAAGCTTGTAAATGAATATAAATACTCTTAAAGTTTATTACCCATATTGCAATAAATTTTCATCAAGTATGACTTTATAGGAGATTTTTAGGAAACCAAAACTGTAAAAGATCAATTTTCCTCCTAAATTTGCATTTCTTTTGTCAAGATTTTTTTTTTGTGTTCTTTATTCTCATTTGCTGTTTCTGAATGGTTCTGAATAAGCACACTTGTGTCACTTTTTTTTTTACCACATTTTGTTGACTGCATGTCTGTCTGGTTCAGAATTCATAGAAATGCCATCTTTCAAGCTTCTGATAATAGATTGTGATATTTATTATACGAGGTAAGGTTTGATGATTGATCAGTATTTTCCTATCAATACTAGGTTTTTTTACAAGAAAGATATTCATAAAAAAACCTCATACTCTAAAATTGGTTATTTAGAAAAACTCATCCCTTAAGTTACAGTTTTGCATTGGCTCTATTGTGCCCCTTGTATTGTGCCTTTTAGCTTATCAAATCAAAGTCCAAATTAGGGCCAGTTTGAGTTCTAAGACTCAAGCCTGGTTTCTCTTAAGTACACTTTGTTGGAAATAGGACCGTCTCCAATTTAAGGTCTTTTTGTTTTGCTTTGTTTTTCACAGAAGCAAAATATTATTAAAAGATAAAGGATAACTTAATTCTCTTCACTCCATGGGCTTGCTTCCCTTTGATTTAAGTGGTCCCTTGGAATCTTCCTCCCCATACATTTGGCCATTGTGGCATAGGGACACATTGCTCTGGGCATGTAAACCAAGACACTGCATTGGCTGCACTGCCTGACCTGTCCTCTGGATTTCAGCAGCACTGATGGCCATTACCTCTATATTGGTTCATCCTTCCCCTGCAGGTTCCCTGGGGAAGTGAGAATTTACTTGCCAAGGATTATGCAAATAGTCCTGCAGTTCTGCAGGTTTCTTACTCACCCATTCTCCAGCACACCCACATGAAAGCCGGCAGTCTTGGGCGCTCGTGTTTTAGGTTGCCCTGCAGAGGTTTTCAGAAATTCAAGGTCATGAGGTAACCCTGTGCTGAACCTTGTAGGTCTTTGTGCCTTGGACTGAACCACATGGCTATGAAAGTAAAGCTGCACAGTAAATCTGTAATTCTGTACCTGGAGTATAGTTGATGGGGATGAGAAGCTGAATTTCTTTCACATCTAAATTTCAGGAAGAGAAGTCAGATTGCCTTATGTTTGGGTTATTGAAGTTATAATGGGGTGTTGTACTTCACGGAAAAAAAAAATCAAACCATAAAAAGCAAAACTCAAGTACAATGGTATTTAGATGTACTATATGATAACCTGAAACTGTGTATATGTGTTCTTTAAAAATACAATTTCTCCCTGATTTAATATATAAATTTACTCAAGGTTTTCGCTTTCAAATGAAAGCCATTATCTTGTGATTAAATGTCTTCTACTAGGTTATTATTGAATACCATACTGGTTCACATTCTTAGCCTGTCAGATAAGTTTCCACACTTTATTTTTGAAAAGTATGACCTTTTTCCCTTCCCATCCCCAGTTCCTGGGATTGTGTTACTAATGCTGTAATACAGGGATATATTGTGTTTGAAATACGCTGTGATTTGCATTCTTATTGGCTGATAAAGAAAACTTCAGTACTTTGTTAAACACCAAGCTAACTTTAAACAGTTGTCACTTTGTTTTAATATTAAATATATCACCAAGTTTTCTTCTGCTGTTAGAAATGCTTTGAAGAATATTTTGGGGTTTTAGAATTCTGCATGTAAATTTTAATCAGAGAGTAGAATTGTCTGTGTTCACCTATTAGAAAACATCTTTGTTCAGTCAAAGAGCAAAGAATCAGTTCACTTCCTTCAGACAAAGGGCTCTGTCCAAGCTTTTGGACAGAGTTCTTACATTAGCTGAACAAATCAGAAAGAAAAAAGCTGGCAATCCCATTTTGCTGAAAGCAACAGTAATTATTTAAATCTAAATTCAGTCTGGTTTACTGAACAGTAAATCTGAGATTACTATACAACATGAGGTGGATATCAGAAGCCAGATTCTAAATAAGGCTTCTGCTTAGACCATGCTATAAGCTTTAAATATTCTTCAGGCTTTTTTATACACTATCTCTCTTACTACTTATAGAAATACTTCACTGCTGAGGAAAAATAAGTAGTTTCATATTACACGTAGGCCAGAAAATTAATTCTTTTGGTTCCTAATTTTGGTTGTCTTTTCTGTAATCCTGGACTCCTTGAATAGGTTTAATAGAATCAAAAATTAAGAAAATATTGTGTAACTTAATATCTCATTGTGTCAATAAGTATTTTAGTTCTCAAAATCAAGAAACTTTCAACAGAAGTTTGGTACTGTTGCAGTTCTTTAATTTTGTAGATGTAAATAAATATGTTTTCAAGAAATGAGTTATGAGCACTTACCATGTTGTTTGTATCAAATGCTTAAATCAAGCTGTGTAAGGCAAGCCTTAAATAAAAGCATATGTTTTCCTTACTTCTGTCTTTAAGTATGCTTTTCCACTTTTTTATTGTTACAGTACTTAAATCGAGGCTGTACCAGATTCTTTGCCAACAAAGAAACAGACAAGCAGATTTTGCAAAATCGCAAGAGTCCTGAGGTATGTTTTTATCGTCAGTTACTTTCTATTATTAAGTAATAATAGAGATAGAGTTGAAAGTGATTAGAATTTTACAGTGTGGAATGAAATGTTCATTTTACACATCTTTATAGGTCTGAAAGGGTACTCCCAAAGCTGCTGTGTTCAGAACTCTGCTTTGGAGTTCAGTCCTAGAAATACATTTTAATATGCATCATAAAATCCCAAATGGAACAGTGTATATAAAATGGTTTCCTCTTCATTCTTACAATAATGTAACACTTAATGATGCAGCTTGTCTTCTGTGGAAAACGAAAACCTAAGACGTTTTGTAATTTTCTTTTTTAAAATCTTAACTGCTGGTAGGAATAGGTCAGAAGCAATGTTTTTTTCTGGAGCTGTTTTTACTACCTGGAGCTTTGAAATGATCCTCCAAACTGTTCTCTAAATCACTAGTGCAACCTCACTTCTAGCCATGACTATATTCTCCTTGGTACATTTTAAACGTTTTTGTTTCCCGTTGCTATTAACTGCTATTTATGCCAGAGCATGGCATTTCCTGGATGAGAGTCTGAAGCTTCAAAACATTTGTATCTTCTTGCTCCATCTCTCTTTACATTTTTTAGAACTTGAATTACCAGAATTTGTTAGCACTTAGACCTTTGAGCTGTTCACATGAGGATACTAAAGAATTTGTTCTGAATTAATAGTATATATGAATTGGAAGTTGTTAAAACAATTAATTAAACTCTACTCTGTTCTCTAATAATAAAATTTTCATCTACTCATACTTAAAGTATGAAATTCACATTTGTGTAGCTGGAAGCTATTTCAAATATTAATCAAATCCATATTTGTGATTCAATAGCAGGGTAGGCTGCATACATATCTGACAAAAATACAAAAATAACTTTACTCAAGAGCCTCTTTCCATCAAGTGGCCATGCTATCTCTTTCATAACTGTCTTGAAGCTCGTGCTCAACCATGAGAGACTGTGTAGATACTTCATTTGCTCAAATCAACGTTGTCAGGTCTACCCCTGGATTTCTAGTGGTTGTATTATTGTAACACTGAGGATGTAATCCTGACTGTTGTTAAATGTAGGCTATTTTCTATAATCAGGGCTGGTGGAGAGTGAGATACAAAAATATTTATTTGACATCACTGTGAGGCAGAAAGCTGGTAGATACTTAATTCTTGTCAAGGATATAGGCTAGCATTGGGGAATTTTGCCTCAGTTTACCCAATTTGCCTTTAATGTAGAATTGTAGCGAGTATACATAGAATATCAACATTCACTTATTTTTGCTACTGGAAGATGAACCTGTGCAATCTTCTGTTATTGATGTGATTTACAGGTGGGTGTTCTGTCATAAAACTTGTCTCCTAATGGACTTGAAATAAGAGAAGACTTGATTTGAAATCAGTGTTCGTCTAAATTAAAACATACTGAGAGTATAGTTCTGAAAACATATATAAGACATGAAGTAGCAGAACATATGAGACCATAATACTTGTACATAACTGCCATATCCCTTTGAAGGCTCAATAAAGGATCAAATTTAAATTATATTTAAACCAAGCATAGCCATTTAAACAGGAAATAGATTGCCTTGTGCAGGTTTTTAAATTGGAAATTTAGTATTTGCTCTGTCATTTTATAAAAAATATTAAGTTTGTTTGAATAAAAATAGCTGGAATAGTCAATTAATACTTCAATTATTTTTGTGTTTTCCTTATCAGGAAGATGAGGTGATCATTTTACATAATTAACATGTAGTTTAATGTTATTGATGTGCCTACATGTTGTGTGAAGTGAATTTTTCAGATGCATGTGGTGCTTTGTTTTGATAAAAATCATGTTAGCTTATTTGACATTAACAAGGCTATTTAGTTAATTATTCTCTTTAATGTAAAACATTAAAAATAAGTGTAAAAACATAGCTCAGTTTGTGCATGTTCATATAGTTTCCTGATTGCATGCAGATGTGTTACTTTCTACTATTTAAACTGGTTTATAGCTAAAATAGCTTTCAATATATTTAAATTAGAAAAACCAGCAAAATGTTAAAATTGGTATTTCAGAACACAGCCAGTATTCTTCTAACCTGTACAGCACTGCAAACAACTTTTCTGTTTCTTAATTACTAGCAAAAGCTAACAAGTATATTTCTCTAAATAAGTCTGTTTAGAATAGGGATAACTGTCCTCTATTTATCCTATACTCCTTTCCCGTGGCCTGCCATTCTGTCATCCTACTGCAAGGACCTCCATCTTCTTTCAGCTGCTTGGGGCTAGAAGGACTTCTTTGTATTAAATGCTCTGATAGCTCCCTTAGCCAAGGTCTTCCTTTCCCCTGCTCAGTATCTCATATTCCCCTGTCCTTAGCAGTCACATTCTCTCTAGCTTCTGCTTTCTGAATATAGTTTGAAGCTTGCTTTGAAATTTAAGTTTGAAGATCATGCTTCCAAGTATCAACAATTTAAAATAAACTAAGGTTCTTGCAAAGCCTATATTGTATGAAGAGCTCGAATCTCTACTTAGTTTGGCATGCTTTTGTATGCTTTTTGTTATGACTTATTCTTGGCTGGAAATATTTGCTTACATTTACTTTGCAGCACTTACATAGAATTTTTGGTTTTTCTTGTTTTATAGTATCTTAAAGAAGGTTCTTTGAAGGATCCACTGTTAGATGATCATGGAGATTTCAACAGAATGTGCACAGCAATGAAAAAGATTGGACTGGATGATGAAGAAAAACTTGATCTTTTTAGAGTAGTGGCTGGTGTACTTCACCTTGGAAATATCGATTTTGAGGAAGCTGGGAGTACTTCAGGTTGGATGAAATATAAATTGTTTTTTGTAAAAATACTGAAAATGCCTCTTGATTAGAGATATTTCCTTTTCATGTGAACTACTGCTTTAGAAAGCTTCTTTGTGTTCACGGGTAATACAATCTTAATTCACCCCCATTTCAAAGTCAAGTTTACCTGTTTGTTTTAAAGTTGCACTTGACAAGCTCTGCAAGCAAATAGGCTTTCACTGAAATTGTTCAAGAACTTGTTCAGTGAAAAGTTGGATATAAAGAAAAGAGCCATTTTGTGTCTCAAAACAATTCTTGTGTTTTAATTATAGCTTTAAAGTCCAACTTCTGTATAATGTCATGAAAATACCTTGGAATTAGAAATTAGCAACTCTATCTGTAGGGAAAGGTGTTATGTCCTTTGGTTTCCAAAAATAACATCATGTTAGTATTTTGAGATGTGAGGAAAAAAAGTTAAAGCAAAAACTTAGGTAAATATAACTTCCTAATTTTAATACGTTACTCACAAGATGAAGTAGTACAAGTGTAGTTGGGACTTAATTGCAGAATGTGCATGAAGGTTGATGAAGGAGAGTTAATGTGTTGGGAATTGTCCTTCTTACCTTACTACTGAAATCAGCCTCTCTAAATTGAGAACTGCTGTCTGTATATTCCTGAAGGACTGGTTCCTCTGGGTCTGGATGTGCTACAAATACAACTATAGTAGAAAATGTAAGTATGTAGGTCTATCTTGAGTTGCAAGATAGAGTGAAATTGGTTCCTCTTGGTCCTACTTCAAGTATGTATAGTTGTTGGTGCAGTTGTTTGGAAGAGCAGACCAAAGAACATTTTAAAAGGTGTTCTGAATTAAATGAATTAAATGAGTACTAACCTTACAGGTTCACTAGCTTCTGACCCCAAGTACAGAATCAGCACAGAAGTGTACAAAACATTCTGTTCAGAAGGGATCATGGGAGGGCTCTAGTCCCATGTGTCCTGGTCAAAGCAGGGCCAGTGCTGAATTCAGACTGGGTAGCTTAGGGTTGGCACATAGGTGGGTTTTTTCTTCTTTTTTTTTTTTTTTAGATCTCTGTACTATGTAGATCAAATCAGAACCTCCCCAGTGTCAGTTTATGCTGTTGCCATCTTCATGAAGATGACTGAAATGAACATGATTAATGCGAACGAATCTGGGAAGATGCAGGTGTAGAGAAGGGTAGTAGCTTCATGTAATTCAGCAGTTAGCTTCCCACAGAGCTTCCCTGTTTGGGCCTTTTGTGAGCTGTGACTTAGGCATTGATAAAGTGGAACAGTGAAAAAGGCGCAAATGTGAGTGGAGAGGCAGTCTGGGGAGGCAAATGAACAAGAAGAGTGGGAACCACTGATGGTGAGGAAAGTCAGGGTTTAGAAGAGGGAAGGTCACCAGAAAAGTTACATCCTCTAAATACTGCAATTCAGACATATGTTTTTCTGGAATAAATTTTTGAATTTCTAAAATGTAAATGAACTTCTAAAATGTAAATGAATGTATTGAATTTCTAAATTGCAAATACAGGCTTTGTTCTTCCCTCACCTTGTGTGTCTTCACACAGGGTGTGCATTCGAACTGTTCCAGGCAGTGTCTTACCAGAGACCCTCTAAAGTTCTGTTGCTGCTCTACTGTGAACAGGAGGAAATACATGTAAATAAATGCTAGATTTTACTAAAGCAGGTGGTGTTCCAGTTGGAGATTTCTGC
The DNA here is from genome assembly GCF_017639235.1 of Corvus kubaryi. Lineage (NCBI taxonomy): Eukaryota > Metazoa > Chordata > Aves > Passeriformes > Corvidae > Corvus > Corvus kubaryi. The sequence goes on from NW_024582091.1 coordinate 12,012,462, forward strand.
TGGCTTAGCCCAGGCGCCGAGGCAGGTGCAGAGCAGCAGGGAGTGCACCCCTTGGCTGTTTGCCTGCGACATGTACAGAGCCTTATCTGAAAAATCCAAGTGCCAGGGGTCTGCCCTAGCAGGCACTTCTGCTGCATAGCAAGGAAGCCTGAAGGATTACAGGAACATCTAAGTTCAAAAGTTTTAAGTCACTAGAGTTAGTTTGTAAGGCTTAGCACTTACGCATTTTGGGATAGTTCTTCCCTACAAGCAGGATGGTTTTTGAACAGCCTGGAAAATGTTCTAGAAATACGGCATTTCATGCATGTTTTTTGGGCGGGCTGTTATTTTTGTGTTTGTTTTGAGGGGTTTCCTTGGGTTTTGAGAACTGACTCTTCCCACTTAACGGGTCGGAAGTAATTTCCAGAGGCAGACGGGTGATTCCCTCAAGGCCGATGCTGATGGTGTGTGTCCGCAGGGGGCTGCACGCCGCGCGCGCGGAGCCAGGCGGCGCTGGAGCGCTGCGCGGCCCTGCTGGGCCTGGACGAGGACGACCTGCGCGGGAGCCTCACCTCGCGCGTCATGCTCACCACGGCAGGGGGCGCCAAGGGCACGGTCATCAAGTGAGTGACGGCACCGGCGGGGCGGGAACGGGGCCGGGGCGTGAGGGGGGCCGGGGCGTGAGGGGGGCCGGGGCGTGAGGGAGCGGGGGCGTGAGGGGGCCGGGGCGTGAGGGAGCGGGGCGTGAGGGGGCCGGGGCGTGAGGGGCCTCCTGCGCTGCCCCCGTCTTACCCACCGGCCCAGTCGGCCCCCCCCGCGTAACCAGCTGCAGGTGCACTGAGGTGCACTCGGGCCAAGCGCAGCTGTCTGAAGCGCTTCCTTTAATGGGCTACGAAGCACAAGTACGCCCCCATGGTCCTACAGAAATGAGAGCGTGCCGAAGGCTAGCAGGCTTACAGTGCTAGTCACTTTGAATAAGTAACTCCTGCGTTGTATAAAATCTCTCATGTGCCAGTGAGTACGCTGTGTGGCCGAAGTAAGTATAGCAGTCAGCCAGTTAAATCCACAGACTACACAGCAAATTTGATATGCTAAAAGATGTAACAGATACGTTGTATCAAGGAATGTTAATGCGGTCCTAAAGTCTTTCAGAAGACACTTGAATCTTTGTCATGAGGGCTGCACAGTGCTCCCGTGAGTGCTGCCCTGCAATAATTAGGGCTGGGATGCTTTAATTAGAGGGTAGTATATCCACCCTTCTTAATGTCTCAGTGATCAGTGTCCTTGTGTTAGTTACATCTAGTTCTTCTGAAATCACGTTTCAACTTTAAAAACACTGATGCAGATGGTAATCCAGGAATGTGCTGCTTTTTGCTGGTTTTGGTAAACACCCGTGTAATCTTGACTGCAATGTTAATAATGTTTCCCAAAAACATTGTTAGAAAGTGTGTTATTTTGTTTGGCTTGGTGGTTTGGTTTGGTTTTTTTGGTTTCTTTTTTTTTGCCGTTATCAAGGTAACTTCCTAGGCACAGGAGCAGGATAGTGATTTCTTTCTGTATGCACATGGAGAAGGAATAATGGCAAAGAACGTGTACCAGTGATAACATTTCAATACCATGAAATTTATGACTCTTGCAAGACTGAGTTTTTTATGAACATGACAGTACAGTTACCTTTTATTTATGAAAAACCTCTAGCTTCCACCACAAATTTTCTCTTGCTGAGATTGATCCTAGCATACAAGCTGTCAGGGGTGCTAACCAAGTTGTCTGCAAATGAACTGTGTATTTTAACATCTCGTTTTCTATGTTGAGTATACTCTGGAGTTCAAGGAAACACCACATTAAAAACTGAACTTGGACTAAGCAGTTGTGAGCACATTAAAAGCAATTCTCTGTGTTCAGCTAAACGTATCAAACTTTTAGTTAGGAAGCTAATGAACGTTCACTTTTTGGAAGAATACATGTGTGGTTTTTATTGACTTATGGAAACAATCAGATTTTAGTGAATTGGAAATACTTTATTCACATTACAGCAGAAGTTTAGTATATGAAATGCCTAATTATCTGTATTAATGTGGTTTATTTACATTCCTTGCATATTTTGTCTTTGGAAATTTATTACGGAAATTATTATTATGGAAAAAGTTCTAATGCAGTGACAAATGGTAAGTAGTGTTGGGGGGGAGGGTGATGTGTTATTCTGCCTTCAGTTAAAAGCTCAAGATCTAGACCTCTTAATAGCATATTCAAAAGTCCATTTCTGGAGAGTAAATTCTTCTTCTCTCCCTGCCCAGTGTAAATTCCTCCTCTCTCTCTCCCACCAGTTACTAGAAATTGAGGACTTCGGGTAATTATCATCTTGCTGCTTTATCAGATGATATGGAGAGTTACAATTAATTTTTTCCCTTCATTACAACCTTTATGTGTAGGAAAATGTTGGTCTTTTAGGAAAAAGTGTTTCCAGTGAAAAATATTGACCAAGTTTTTACTATTTGCTCTTTTCCAGACCATGTCTAAATTGACAGCAAAATCCTTGATATATTCATCCAGGACCACCTTTATCAGTATTGTGGATAACATTAGAGTTGAAAATTACACATTATACAGTACAGATGGTACTCATAGTAATGCATGGCAATATGAGCATTGAGATTTTGAAAGTCAGTAACATTTTTTACTTAATTCAGGTTGTGATGCACAATAATTGCTGATCTTTCTGTTGACTTACTGCTTACCTGGTTATTCTCCATCTTCCATTTGTATCTTTTAATTCTCTTCAGCTTACCACCACCCACTCTCCTTTACTGAGATATATCATGTGGATTTTTACATTATGAATTTTTGAAAATAATTTTGTATGCTAATCTTGCTACCAAGATTTTCTGCTTTCTTAATTCAGTATTATTAGCCCAGTTTTGAGAATACCCTTAATTTCACATTCCTTTTAAGTGAAAGTATTAAATAGAAACAAAAGGGCTTAGAAGAAATTGTGTCCATGTCAGATTCAGATGACACCCCACTGGAAATGCTCTCAGTGAACTGCTGATTTAGCCTCTGAGAACAGATTAGTTTTGGCTGTTGTACATACAACACATAGATAAAGCTTGTCTGTATAGTTTCCTTTTGAGAGTGATTAGTGGGACATACCAAGCTACCACCATTATAAGGCACGCCCTGTCACCACTTCTCAAGTGAAACCGTCAAAGAAGGTTTCTTAATTTTTGTTACAGCTTGTAGTTTACTTTGGATTAAAACTGTAAAGATTTTCTGATCAGCATATTTATCCTGACAAGCCTGCGGTGTTATTAGCAGTTTGCAGTTTCAAAAGTCTGCAAACACAAGAAGCTATGTTTTTGTGCCAGCAGATGTTATTTTTCCCCAGTGTTTCATTTTGGGGGTGTCAAAAATGAGTTCAGCAGACTCCTTACAATATCTCAATGATTAATGCATTAAGCCTCTTTTGCTAGCATTTTCAAAACTTGTGCATCTAAGAGCAAACATACTCTAATAAATACACCAATATCATCTTCTCCTGTGACTTACTGCATGTACAAGGAAAGTGGATTGGACTGTTTTAGATACTGGTTAAATAGACACCACTTTTTCTATGGTAGTGTGGTTTAGAAACTACTTGACTGCTATCAGTATTAGAGTTTTGACAAGTACATTGTTTTATTTTGTTCCAGCAACCCAAAGAGCTAGTCATTTCTCTCTCTTTCTTAGGGACCTTTTGTGTGCAAGTAGATCATGTGAGTCCTAATAGGTCACCGTGAATAAATAGCTCGGCTGAAATCACTGTGCTCAGAGTATAACAAAGGCTTTGTTCTGCTGGGCACAGTGGAGCCAACAAGGAACAGTAGGAGGGTGATGCTGAATGCAATCTCTCTGAATTTTATTAAATACTCATGTGCAGTGAATTGCCAGGGGGACTTGGCTACACTACGTCTATCTGTCCTTGTCTCCCAAAACCCCATAATAATTACCTTGTTGGATTATGTTTTTGCCATGCATGTGAAGTGTGTTTACAGAGAGAAGTAATGTGTTAGGATTCAAAATCTGGTGCTTCTCCTAGACTGTAAATGTGCTACTGTGCTATTCTCTTGCTCAGTTTCTTCCTTTCCAACAAGACTTTCAGAGAGGACTCCATCATCACAAACTAAATTATTTTACAGGGTGAAAAAATTAATTTGTATCATTTCAGGTCCTCCAGCTTCTTCTGCAGTACATTTTCTACCAAAATGCAGTTTTTTTAGTGTGCTACTGAAGCCTCAGTTGGAAAAGATTTTTCAAAAAATACTTCTCTGCATTTTTTTGAACTTTAGTTTTTCTCAAATTACAAATGTGCTGGTTAGATTCTTTAATTAAGTGGAGTATTTAACTAAGTGGGCTTATTTCATCCAGGCTACTTTATTTATCAATCAGTAACCATATTGGGTGACAGTAATTGATGGATACTGCTTTACCTGCTCTCTCTCCCTCAGTTGTTGTCAATCATGGGCAAATTATACATATTTCTAATTGAAGTTTATTTGTTCTGGAATATATTTGGGAACTGCATGGACTTATCCACAGGCTAAATCTAGCCCATCAGTGGCTAGGTCTCAGACTCTAGATCAATGGAAACCTTGCTGAAGCAGTTGGCATGAGGACCAACAAGGGTTTTTCTTGCAGCCTTAACAAAGTGCTTAGAATTTGGAAAAATTTTTCTTTATTCCATTCAAGTAGCTGATACATGGAGGAGAGTAGAAGAAGGTGAAATAGAGGAAGGACAATTTATCTTTTCATGTTCAGGCAAGAAACAAGAGGAGAAAAAGAGATTCATTTTTCTTTGTGCATACCAAAGAAAAGGAAGAGCTGAGGGAAAACAAGTTTGTGAGAAGAAAGTTACTTGTTCTGAATGTCAGTTCTGTGATAGGGCTCTTGCGTATCTACTGTCTCAGTGCATTTTTAGCATTATTTTGTGGTTCTGAACTTTCAGTTGGGCAAAATGCGTTTCAGAGTTACATTTTCTCTCCATGTGTGTTTGCTGCATACTATGAAATTTAACAAGAAGGGTTTGTGCAGTCTTCAGAATTGTACTTAATAATGGCAGAATTTGCTATTTTGAAAACCAGGACCATTTTGTAAATACATGCTCTAGCAGTACAACTATTTGTCATGTTTAAAAAAGTAAGTGAAAAACATAAAAGATTTTAATGTATTGTATTATGTAATAGCTCTGCAGCTGACGTAGGAATTAGTATTCTGATCTCTTAAACGTATCAGAACAGAATGCAAAGGTACCTTCCTTCTATTTATAAGCTAAGATTTCTGTCAGTACTCATTACCTTAAGATAAGATAGATACTTAGTGGAAGACGAGATTGTGTGTTAAAGCTAATTACTATCTAATATTATGTAGCTGCAAGTGTCCTTTGGGAATGGAGTCTCTAGTTCTGTGCCTTACCAGTCACAGTAGAAAGTGATCTCCATCACTCTAATGATTCTGCATCAAAAGTATTATCCTTGAAGAAATAAATAAAAAAAATATTAGTTAGTTTAGTGCTTATGAATTCTGGGAAGTGACGGAAATGATGCACTATGTGTAAGCTGTTGCTGTGGTTTAACCCCAGCTGGCAACTCAACCCCACAAAGCCACTTGCTTACTCCCTGCCAGTAGGATGGGGAAAAAAATTGGAAGGGTAAAAGTGAGAAAACTTGTGTGTTGAGATAAAGACAGTTTGACAGGTAAAGCAAAAGCTGCATGTGCAGGCAAAGCAAAACCAGGAATTCATTCTCCACTTCCCACTGGAAGGTCAGTGTTCAGCTCCCCAGGATAGCAGAGCTTCATCAAGTGTAATGGTTACTTGGGAAGACAAAATTTCAAATTCTTAACATCATTCCCGTTTCCTTCTTCTTCTTCCAACTTTTATTGCTGAGCATGATGCCATATGATACATAATGTCCCTTTGGTCAGTTGGGTTCAGCTGTCCCGGCTGTGTCCCCTCTCAGCTTCTTGTTCACCCTCAGCCTCCTCACTGGTGCAGTGGGGTGAGGAGCGGAAAAAATGTCAGAGCAAAAACTAAACTATAGGCTTTATTCTAACAAAACAAGTCATAAAAAAATAGTTGAAATATATTTTGTAGATGAGGATTGTCAATAGAGTTTCTAATTATCTAGTAAACAATTACGAAAGCATCTGAATCTCATGTCTACTGATGGTAACAAAACATTATTCTTGTTTTACAGGTAAGATAGTCTAACTTGGCAAGAATGTTTCATACCTTGGCCTAGAGATCAGGGGGGTTTTTTTAGGTCCTAATTTACAGTATTGGAAAGGCTGTTTTTAAGTTTAGAGTCTAATCTCAGCATTTAACAGTAAGGAATTCTGAAAGATAAGATCTGTATTTTGCTTTTTTAGGGTACCCTTGAAAGTGGAACAAGCAAACAATGCTCGTGATGCCTTGGCTAAAACAGTGTATAGTCATCTGTTTGATCATGTAGTGAAAAGGGTAAACCAGTGTTTTCCATTTGAAACTTCTTCTTTCTTCATTGGAGTTCTAGATATAGCTGGTTTTGGTAAGTATACTTAAAATAATTTCTAGTTGTCACTTTTTCCCATCAAAGATTCAATTATAAATTCTGTAATGAAGAGTGGGAGGGTTTTCCTTTTGGTGTTGGTGGTTCCTGTAAAGATTTTGCTGTCTTTGGCTCACTGAAATTCAAAATAAGGCATGTTTTGTGGTATGCTCTAGTCCTGCTAAGGTTGTCCAGGCGAACAGTCTTTGGTTTTCAGGTCTTTAGAGCTATGATATCCTGTGCCAGCCTGTTGTAACATAGATTCCTGAGGATATATTGGTACAATTTCACTGTATGATGGCATCTTGCTTTGGTTTGCTGCCAGCTGTCTGTCATTTGTCTTAGAAATATCATTTGCTGCAGTATTTTTAGATATCTTGTGTACAACTTGGAAATCTGTAAAAGATTTCATTTTACTGAAAGAAATGGCTATGGATCTGAACACATCTTTAAATAATAGCACTGTGAAGCTTCTCTTGTTTACTATTTAATATAAACTCCTGGAACACTCTTTTATCATGAAAGTTTAACTTCTGTCTTTCAGAGTACTTTGAACACAACAGTTTTGAACAATTCTGTATAAACTACTGTAATGAAAAACTGCAGCAATTTTTTAATGAAAGAATTCTGAAAGAGGTATGATATATTTACTGTTATATTTGAGGAATTTCTTTTGTTTTTGCTGAAGGGATACTTAAAGTAGCACTGCTTTTCATAAGATTACACATTATGTTTGAATTAAAAAAAAAAAAATCAGTTGACATTCTGTGTGATATCTGGTTGTGTCAGAAAAGAATATGGAATTTTGAAAACCAACAATATTTTTTTCTTCATTTTTAACCGCTCATTAAAATGAGGTATCCAGAGATTGGATAATCGCTAATATGTAACGGGAATATTTAATTGAACAGGCTTACCATTAAGGTGATAAAGTTGGACTATATTAAGCTGTGTAAGGAAATTCTCAAATGTGTGTTGATTCATGTTATATTTTTTAAACTTACTTCATGTGTATTAAAAAAAAATTATTTCTTTTTTGGTCAGTAAAAAAAGAAATTGAGACTGGTGTTTTCTCTTTCCAATTACTTTTTTTTAACTTTAGGAACAAGAACTTTACCAGAAGGAAGGCTTGGGGGTTAATGAAGTTCGTTATGTAGATAATCAGGACTGTATAGGTATGTACTTCTTGAATTTTAAAGCTTTTTGTTAGTGTCATGGGGAAAAAAGCTTCAAGCGCAAGAGGCAAAATATGCGTAGCACTAGTAATTATATGGTTTTATATATAGCCTCATTCAATTCACAATCTTAAGAGTTCATAGGCATTGCTGCAGTACAAGCATTAGCAGTTTCATCCTTTCCACAGGAAAAAAAGTATGTAGTAAAAATTGCTCTTACAAGAACAGTTACACAGATAATGGAAAAACGTTGCAAAACTGTGAGTTTGTATCTAATAATATCAATAGCGTGAATTTCTGTGCCAGCTTTCAAGGGCTTCAGTATATGTATGTGAGAGGTCAAGGCAATGCACTTGTTATAAGTTGTGAAACCACCACTGTATGCTCAAATCTGGTCTGCCTTTCCTAAAACAAATTTCTGTTTCTCACTTGATCACGTTATCAAATGGAAATATTAACCTTTTTGTTTTGACATGTGGTGAAATGTGGATGAAAACCTTAAAAAACTCCCTCAGCAATCAAGGCAATCATCGCATAAAGACCTATTATCATACTGTGGGGAGACTTAGGCACCTTTTGGATGACTAATTTCAGCTTGAGACCAAGAGTTAAAATCAAACAATTGCTTCCTGATCTTCTTCTCCCATGTCCCACAAGTTAGAGTTAGAACTTGTAGGTTTGATGGATATCCTGTACATACCAATTAAGATATATAGAATTAATTCGCCATGATTTCTTGTATTTTGTTTAATGGCTTTCCCTAAGTACTTTTATACAGAATCAGATCAGCAGCATTTAGATGTGTAATGTTTAGTTCTGATACTAGTTGATCTATTCAATTTTTGTAAATATATGTATTTTTAATTAATAGATTTGATTGAAGCAAAATTAGTAGGTGTACTGGATATTCTGGATGAAGAAAATCGTCTTCCCCAACCAAGTGACCAGCATTTTACTTCAGTTGTGCATCAAAAACACAAGGACCATTTCAGGCTCTCAGTAGGTTTATTTTTGTTGTCTGTCTTGCTTTAATCAAACAGTTCTTGGAACAGTTGATAGTAACACTTCAATTTAATGAAAACCTTTCGTAAGAAATCTCATACCACCCAGTCTGCACAATCTGTACCTCTTTGTTAAGGACAAGTTTGGTTATTAAATTTGATGAAAAGTTCACTGAAGGCTTCAAACAATTCTAATATCCTGCTGAAACTAAAGCCATATTCTTCACTTACATTTGAAGTTTGTTAGCATGTGAAGCATGAAAAGGGAGTAAAAACATATTTTAATTTAGATTATTTCCTATCAGATGAGTTATTTTGTTGTTCTTTTCAAAAATTGCTTGCTTTGGAGAACATTCGACTCATGTCTAGTGTCTAGCAAGCACTTCAGAGATGAAAATAGAAATCATACTAGGAAAATGTTTTTGTTTAGTTTTTAACATACAGCATTGTGTGGAAGATTCATGCAAATTGTTGCAATTTATATACATGAATTCTGTTGATATTAAAAAAATGCTGAAAAAATGCAAGCAGAGGAAGCCATCCTTTATCATCCATTTACCAAAATTGTCATCCATTTGCCTTTCATTAAGTTGCCATTTACTCCTGCTTGCCTGAATTGCTGTGCAATGAAACATTTTGGTGGTATGTGTGTGATCAGCTGGGTTCTTGCCTATTAAGAGATACCATCTAAAGCCATATCTTAAGCTTCTGTCTAATCCTATTTATATAACAAGGCTATTCATCAGCTGTCAAATGAATGATACAGAAAGTGTTGATTAAAGAGAAAACCAAAATCAACTGGCTGGCATTAGCAATCCTGGTGACTTGTATTTTGAATGCAATGTATTTAAGAGTGTGAAAGAGTTTGAAATTAGGTTTTTGGAATATCATGGTTTGGACAGGAATGGTGATGATCATCACACTTGTACTTACAGGAAATATGATTTTTAACACCTAGTGTTCCTGGCAGATCATGGTGGTCTTCTAAGGAAAAACTGTTTCTTAGTCTCCATTGTAATACTTCTTTGTAATTCAACTTCTTAATTCCAGATTCCTAGAAAGTCTAAATTGGCTGTTCACAGAAATATCAGAGATGATGAAGGCTTTATTATCCGACACTTTGCAGGAGCAGTATGCTACGAGACGGTAATTTTACCTATGGAACACTATTTTTATTGTGTTTTGTGGAACATTTATATTGTTTCAGCGTATATAGCTTAAATGACAAAATTTCCTTTGATTAGAAAAGAAGTTCAAAAGTTGATGAGTCTTAACTTTGAAACAAAATTTTTGAGTATTTGACAGTTCCTTTTAACTTTTCAGGTTACAGCCAGTTTTAGTGTCATATGTTTTGTGTAAACGTTTGTTTCAAATCTATAGGTAATGGTGTCAATATTATATGTATTGTTTCACAATCTACTGCAAATCTTGCATCAAAAGGTGTTTAAATCCTGGGGAGCAAAATAAATGATGTGAAATAAAAGTATTGTTAGACCGAAGAGTACCTCTTTGGAAGCATGATTATCCTTGTACACAGTCCCTGTCATACTTTGTATTTTCCATTTCTACTGGCAATGGATTCATTTGTGTAAAAATACAAAATACCTGAAATTGCTACCCTCAAAATACGTTCCAGATTCTTGTGCTTTTTTGACTATTACTTATTGTACAAAAACATTGTAGGACCTGAAGCCAGTATCTAGACCATCAATTTTCAAAAACAAGAGTTTAAAATAAAAGGAAGATCCATAAAGGTTTGTTATTCTGGTCTGTATAAGTCCAGCATGTATGAAGGAAGCTACTTCCAAAGCTGGGGTTTTTTTGTCAATTGAAAAAATTTACTTGAAGGGTTTGTCTTCATTTACTTCAAAATACTCCCAATAATAATAATAATTGCTATGCTGTTTTGAAATTGATGCGTTCTGTAGGTCATTTTACAAATAAGGAAGGTGAAGGTGTTACCTGCATGATTTTTCTGAGGTTGCTCAGAGTAGATACCAAAATAATAAATGAAATTGGAATTCCAGTAAAATTGGAGCCAATTTTTATTTGTTCCAGGTGGTCTATTTTTAACTGTGTACCTCATCATAATACACTAATAATGCCTTAAAGTGTTTTCAGGAGCAGACAAGACAGATTTGATCACATAAACTCTGCTGTCAGAGCTAATCAGATCTATGAGGTCCAGAAACTGTTAATATGCTTGACTTATCCTCTCCCTCAGAGGGACTTTCTGAGCTTGGGCCTTAAAACTTTTGGACAACAGCTGCCTTGTAGTACTTCCATTATTTGGTTGGTGTTTTTTTCCCTCACTGCACTTCTGGCAGTTCTCAGAGTCTGATTTGGGGTGAGGACATGTATTTGCCTGCATCCATATTCCTGTCTTGTCTCTTCATGGCTGAAGTAACCTTTGCAGGCCTGTGTTTTTGCTTTGATTCTTACCACCATTAAGGCCCTTTTATGGGATATCTGGCAAATTGGCATTTTCTTCAAAGTAGTCTTGGCCTCTTCTGTTCATTAATACCAAAGTCTCTATTAAGCTGCACCAAAAGCTCTTGAGGATTTTATTAATGTGAAATTGGATACTGGTGTATTGATCTCCAAGTTTCAATGGAATGTGTTGTTCCTAAGTTCTCAAAGTTAGTGATCCAATTCAAATAAACCAGATATATAAAGTTTGTAGGAAGGGACAATATGTTTTATTAAATCAAGTATCCATAAATAGTCATAGTACTACTAAAATAACCTGTTTTCATTTCATTTTCCAAACTGTGTAAATGTACCAATTAAAGTATGCATGTTAATTCCCATTTCACAACAGATCTTAAGTGTATTACAAGCAGTGAGGAATTAAGCTTCTCCGAATTCCCAGGTGCTGATGGTGTGCTGAGTGCTGGAAATGGAAGCCACCAAACCTTTCTTCGGTTTCATAATTCCAACAACACCCTTCAAATTTAAGAATGTCTTTTCTCTCTGGCATTTTGTGTATCCACTTGAAAAGTTGTTTGAAATAATATATGAATATTTGCCCCACATGTTCTTGCTGATTTTTGAATTAAGTATGTAACTTAGTTTCCTTTAGTTTTCTCATTAGACTAAAGTAACTTGGACAGTAAAACAAATGTGATTTTATCTCTTGGGTTGTCTTTTCAGATGCAATTTGTGGAAAAAAACAATGATGCTTTGCACATGTCCCTTCAATCTCTTATATGTGAATCCAAGGACAAGTTTGTTCGACAGTTGTTTGAAGCTAGCACTAACAACAACAAGGATCCCAAACAAAAAGCTGGGAAACTCAGTTTCATCAGCGTGGGAAACAAATTCAAGGTAACACTGTATAGCAAAGAGTCTTATCTTCTTGAAACCTATGCCAGTTTTAAGTTACTTGAAGTAAGTAGAATGTAAGGTTGGGAGAACTAGCAGTACCTTGAGATTCAGAAGAAAATTTGGTTAAATAGATGGTTTTCTTCTGTTGAATTATAAGAAACTGTTACATTCAATCTACATAGTTTTGACAGAAATGCATAGCAATCTTTCACAATAGTCCTTACAGAGATTATACAGTGATTTTTAAGTCAGAATTTTGCAAAGCCACATGGAAGTCCTTATTCAAAAGGTTTTGAGATTTAAATTTGGATTCTGTGGACTTTAGGAAGTTCTAGAGTGACAAAATGTGTTCTTCCATCCTATTATAATTGTGCCTTCTAGAAGATGTATTGATTCACTGCAGTTGGCCAGACTCTCAAAATTCAATACCTAACCTAACCACTGTTTTTCCTTTTCTGAAATATATACATAGTCATGGCTTACACAGGAAGATATTCATTGTGCTGAATGTTTCCTTTCTCAATACCTAAATCTGATGCTTCTCATTTTCTCCTTTCTTCTGATGTTATAAAGCTGACCTTCAAACCTTGTCTTCTGCAAATGTTTTCTGCATCCTTTTCTCATTCAGCAGTTTTATTTTAGCTGGACTATTCCAGCTCAGGATGGCTAGAAAGAGAACAATAGGGGAATTAAGAGAGGAAAAGCAGGCACATCGTGGGCTGCAGGTAAATTTTTCAGTCTCATGGATTTACAGTTGGTAGAGCTGCAGCAATTTCAGCAGGAGCTCTTTTCAACACATTTGGGCCAGATCCAATGAAGGATTTGTATGCCTTCAGGTCAAGTGCTGAAACAGTTTTGGTGTGCTACCTTACCTAGGGCAACCAAAAACCCACCTCATGTTCCCAGCTGGACTCTTTACACAGTCCCTGGGGAACACAGGTGTTTCAGATAATCCAAAGGCCTTCATGTAGAGTGAGACACTACCAGTAGCAGAAGAGTGTTTCTGCATTTCTGCTCTGTATTAAGGTTAAGTACTGAATCAGGATGGCAAGATAAATTCCTTCTTGCATAATCATATCTTGTGGCTATCATTTGGAACTGTTTTCTAAAGATGCAGGGGCTGAAGAACAGGAAGGATATGGTAGCAGCACTCTTGCTTTTTATAGCAATAGTATTCTGCTTCAGGTCTATACTGTATTCAGTGTTCTATGGCTATTTTATTCCTGTAGTGAGTGCCAAGTTATTGGTCAGTCTGACAAAGGGTGTTCTTGTTACACCCTTCTGGAGTTGTTTGGTTAGGTAGCCAGAAATAAAATTTTAATGGGGCCAGGAAGAGTAGGAGATGGAGCCTGACTTCTAAGGTAGTGGTTTTGGCATTTAACTGGGAATTGGGCAGACTGCTCTCTTGAGTTTTGCTCTGATGATTCTTTTTAACTCCTCCCTATTCTGTAGTGGTTGTTGAATTAAACTGTAGCAATCGGTTTAATATAAAATACATGATCATCAGGTAGACTGAAAAATTGCATACAGGTAAGCCATGGCCTGAGGAAACCTTGCAGCCATGAGTCTGCTGTAAGTGAAGCTAGGATCCACAATTTTTTAGATGACATCAACTGGGGGATCTTTTGAGATAGTTTCCACTTCCTTCCATCTGAATTTTCAATTTCTCTTGAGTTTAGCACCCCATGTTCAGGTGATACGGACTTGTGCATTATACCACTGTCCAAGGAGAGGTGAATTAGAAGGGAGGCATTTTTGAAGTTAAGCAGCAATGGAGTGGGGAACTTTTTGGGATTTCCCTTTGAACTTTGGTGTTCACCCCTCCACCTAGAACAATTAATGTCCTCTTTGGATCTGGCCCATCAATCTATAATTCTTTCAATGTTTTCAAGTTTAATGGCATTTGAATGTATGTGTTACTTCCAATAATTCATTTAGTGTTACCTTCCCAGACACAGCATGTGATGCTGATGAACACTAATAGCCTTGAAAATTTCACTTCAGATGACATCAAAATAAGGTCTTTTATCTTACTAGATATTTCATCTCTTTAAGAATAAGAATTCTTAGTACGTTAATTTGTAAGTCAGTTTTCTGAACTACTGAAATTAGAAATTCTTTTAATTATATCAATTATTAGATGATGTTGCAGGGACTTCTATTTATGAAATCCTTCACACATCCCTTCCTTATAACTAATTAATATTAATTGTCATAAATCAGTTGAGAAAATAATGATTAATCATCAGATCTCTTCAAGATTATTTGAAATGATTTTACTGTATGCTAATGATGACTTAAATTGTGACAACTCAAAGAGCAGCTGTTTTAGCGATATGCTTTACTCATATACACATTTTGTTGGAGAAACTCACCTGACAATAGCTCTGGCTTATTTCTTGTCAAATCACAGAGTATAAGGAAGGGGTATTTTTCCTCAAGCAGAAATGTATTTTGTTGATGGAAATTAGTCTGTCCCGTGCAAACTTAGGTGTTTTGAATTTAAGAAAACATAAGTGTTATGATCAAGCTGAAATATAAAGAGTATGTGTAAGTGAGAACTGAGCAGGAGGTTATTAGTGTTTGTCATGCTTCTTGTGGCACTATTTCTAACCATATCCATGTTAAGTTGAAAAATCCCAAACCAATTTTATCTACCAGAAGGACAACTGGCAGCTGTAGGTGATGCACACTACCCATACAAATCTTGTTTCTTGGATTCAAGGTAATGGAAAGATCTGGCTAAAAAAAATTAGTCAAAAGTCAGATCCTTTGAATTTTGCTTCCAGTGCTGAAAATGAATATATTAGGACATACTGAATTTTGTATTGCTGCAGTCTGTATACTTCAAGCTTGCTAATAAACTATAAAGGCTGGCCCAGCAGTAATCTATGTGGCAAAACAGACACATCTCTAAAGTAAAAATATTGCCATTTTCCTGATGTGGTTTTGGAATATTTTAGGTCCCTACCAGTTACTTCCAATAGCAATTCTAATTTGTTTTCTCTGATAGCCTTAAGTCTCTGGTTATCCTGAAGACTTGATTCCAAATAATATTGCAGTCTTTCCTCATCACAGTACATTTAAATGCAACCTCAGTAAGTGTAATTTTAAAATTGTAGTTTTTTTGTCATCAATAGAGAATTAAAAAAAGTTGGAAGCTTGGAAATAAAAATACATCATTGCAGATAAATGTTGACTTAGCTTCAAAAAAACCCACTAGAAAACCCTGAGAATATATTTTCTGTGTTAATTATTTAACATACAAATAATGCTTGTTATAGAGTAAATTTGGGATTTCACGATTTTTCAGTGGTTTTTTTTTAAATGATTGCTGATTGGTCTCAGTTTTTTTAATAATTTTATTACATAGTCATTATTTTTTATTTCTCCAAAGGGATGTGCATGTTTTTTTGATAACTGTGTTGTAGTAAGTGACCAGTCCATGCAGTATTGTACAATTAAATACAATCAATTTCCTCAGGGCCATTCATGCACATTTGCATGATTTCATTAATGTTTGGTTTATCAGTTCTGTCTCACTAACAATGAACATGCATGCAGTAATGCTGTACCTCTATTTGGTGTATATATTTCTGTACTTGCCATGGTAAGGCTCTTGAAATACCTGTTTTCTTTTACAGACTCAGTTAAATTTGCTTCTTGAGAAGCTTCACAGTACTGTAAGTATATATACAGATGTGGGTTCACAGTTTTCTGATGTAAGGCAAAATAGATTATCTCAATATTATGGCTTGCAATAAATGGAATTAGTAATTGCTTTGGAATTTGCAGCTACATGGCACTTTGGGAACATCTTGCTGTGCATGTGATGGCTAATTGAGTTACTTGAAAAAGGAAAACCCACCACCTTCAAAAAAGTTGTAGAATGAAAGTTAAACAACTTGAATAAGCAATATGAAATCTGTCTGTGCTGCAATCTCCTTTTTTGTCACTTTTACTTCTTTCTGTGCATTGGTTATCATTGATGACTAATTTGCAGAAAATTTAGAAATACTACTTAGAAGTAATTTATTTAAGAAGTAATTTATCATTAATTACTGTTTCCAAATTCCACAAAGCCATTAAAAATACATTTTTTCATTTTGCTTTTTTGATAGGCTGTAAATGCACAGATGGTCAAAGAACCTGAGCCCCGTAATGAGCATTTGTTCGCTGATGTGAACTGTAGAAGACTGAGGCACTTTAGTGCTGTGACTGTAGAATATAATGAGGGTAGTAGAATCTAGAGTCATAAATCATAGATTGTATACATGTTAAGGAGAATAGTTGAGTGAAAATTCAACAAAATTGAGGATCCAATTAATAGCTTGAGCATTGATATCAGTTATATCAAGACCAAGGTTACAGTGCAGAACTGATATACGAGAGAAAAAAGAATGGGGCTGTGACTTGATTGTCTTTAAGGCCCTTTCCAGCCCTTTAACATTCTATGATTCTATGATAATGTCAGCATTTCTCTTTTAGAATACTATTATTTTGTATCTTTCTCCCCTCCCTCCCCCCCCCCAAGTCTGAAATCATTATGTGCTATTTTAGGAGTTTTAAAAATGTGTAGATTTTGCTAGCTTCTTGCTTTGGTCATAGGGGTCCAGCTTTATTCGCTGTATCAAACCTAATCTGAAGATGACAAGTCACCATTTTGAAGGAGGACAGATCCTCTCTCAGCTTCAGTGTTCAGGTAATGTATGCCTCTGGTATTTTTCCCTCTGTTTTTTACTTTGGGGAATATATATTAACCTAAATTTGAAATACGTGGGATGAAAGCAGTATTTCCTTGCTTGAACTGTTTTCTAGAAGATAGGTGATTTATGCCTTATGAACAGCTATTTAGATTTTTAGTAACTTTCTATTTTAGTCAATAGAACCCTAGAAATAATTCATTTGAACTGCCATTAGGCCTCTTCTTTGCAAGAAGAGTTGATGCAGTTTTCGTCAACTGTGTTTTTATTATACTGAGAGGTCAGACATCAGGTGCATATGTAAGAAGCTATGTAGCCATTTTTGGGTACATACATTTAGATTTCCTGACCTGGAGCTGAATCCATCTCTTTGTTGTTGCCTGTTGCACTGTTAATAGGGCACCAGTTCAGTCTGGGACAATGGAATTTTAAATTTCTCTGGCAGTTGAAGTGTTAGAAACTTGTATGCATTTAGAGGCAGTCAGTGTTAGCTGAGATATCTAATAATTGAAGCACTCCAGTGTTCTTTGGTTTTATAGATACTATGATAGCCTTTAATCATACTGGTTTACTTTCTCAAAAGTTTATTTATATCACTACTAACTGAACATCCAGCATGGACACAATGCTGCATCTTCATTATTCTTGAAATGTTAGATGCTTTCCAAATTTACAGCTTTATTTGCTCATGCCCCACTGAACTTTTTGAAAAACAAAGACTTAGTATGAACAAATTAAATTTCTGTTGAAAGCAAATATACAAAAGATTAAGTTTTAAGACAGCAAACACAAGTTAAGGGCTAACTTGAAAACTTACTTGCAGCCTTGCTTGATAGGCTTATGTAAAGTAGCGGGTAAAAACTGGTATGGCTTATGCTACTGAAGCAATTTGAATCTTACTGACTGTGTCTGGGCTTCACTGGTGTCCTAGTTGCAGCCAAAATGTCGTAACATTATTCAGGACATTAAAGTTACATCTTAGCAGCTGATGCCTTGTATTTCAAGTACACTAAATCTTCTAGCGCTGCATATGTATTTGATGTTGCATCTGCACCATGTCTCACAAATACCGTTCACATGATTAAAATAAAAACCTGGTTGGGCATTATTTGGTGGTTTGGGGTTTGGGTTTCTTTTCTTCCCTTTAAAAATGAACATTTCGAATGTGCTGAAAAACAAAAAAAAAATTTAGAGGGAAATATTAGGAAAATGTCCTATGAACGATTGAGTGTTACTTACCTCTCAAGTAGGGAGAAAACTATCGGTTCTTCTCATGTGTTCAGTATTAACTTTTTGTGGCTGATCACATCATCAAAAAATGCTTGAGGTTTGATCGAGTCCTAGCTGGACTTTGTGGTTTAGTCACTGAACAACGTCTTTGAGTCTTATGTCATAAACTAACTGGTTATCACAGAATTCACTGCTTAATTTGCGTGTTACTGATCCCAGCTTTTGTACATGTGTCTCTGTGAATTTAGGGATGGTGTCAGTTCTGGATTTGATGCAAGGTGGTTTCCCGTCACGAGCTTCATTTCATGAACTATATAATATGTACAAGAAATACTTGCCTGAAAAATTGGCTCGACTGGACCCTAGGCTTTTTTGCAAAGTAAGAAAGAAATTAATTCTTCTGTATCATCCAGGAGAGAAAATGTATTGTAGCATTGGTTTTTGTGGTTTTTCAAAGGAGGCAGAATATAATCCTTTCTGTTTTCTGTGTTTCAGGCCCTATTTAAAGCCCTGGGACTGAATGAAAATGATTACAAATTCGGTCTAACCAAGGTGTTTTTTAGACCCGGCAAGGTAATCTTTTTCTTGGAGTTCATGATTATGAATCTTAGAATAATTTCAGTCTGAAAGGACCTTTGAAGGTGACATTGTTTAACATATTGATAACAGTGTGGCCAACCTAAATAAGGTTGCCCAGGATTTTTGTAAATAATTTTGTTCATTTTCTTGGAAAAAAGCACAGTATTAGTACCGATACAATTGGTTTTATAGACTTGTTGCTGATGCTACAGTATTTCTAAAGCAATGCTTGCATTCCAAGAATTATGTTGACTTTTAAAAAGAGGAAGTCAGAGCCAAGAAGAAATATTTTCTAGTAAAATCTGTTTATACCTGAAATCTTTCTGTGATTTTAAGCATTGCTGCTGCTATTCAGAGAAAGGAGATGAAGTAGAGAGCTATTGTGATGAGAAAGGAAAATTATTGTAATCCCAGAAGAATGTTCTTCCTATCATATAATTACTGAAAACAGAAGTGCAGGATTTTCAGAAAATGTTGCCTTCAGTGGGAACCTTATACAAAGGTTAAAAATTGAGACGTGCTTTCAGCTTTTATTTTTTTCCACAGATATATAATTAGATGTGTCTTGAAGTTGTGGAAGGCCAGAGTTCATTTCCAGGATGTAGAAAAACAATTGATTTAAAAAAATTTTGGCAAGAAATAGTTTTGGTGATTAGTAAATGTTTATATTATTCAAAATGCCAAGTGTTGGACATCCATAAAACAAACAAAAAATCTGCAGTTGTCATTTCTGTTATCATTAAACAATAAAGTGTAAAAAAATGTACCTGCTCACTTTAATTGAAAACTGATACAATAACATACAGTTTACATAAAAAATATTTTAACTCAGCATGATCTTAAATAATAATGTCTAACACTCTCTGTCCTCCTAATATGTAAAACTTGTTTTAATTATTATTTAGTTTGCAGAGTTTGATCAGATAATGAAGTCTGATCCGGATCACTTAGCAGAGCTGGTTAAACGAGTGAATCGCTGGCTTATCTGCAGTCGTTGGAAAAAAGTTCAATGGTGTTCTCTCTCGGTGATTAAATGTATGTATTTTATGTTTTATTAAATCAAAATGTTTGTTAAAAATACAGCAAAGCAATTATTATCACCTTGAAATGTGGCCAAGGACATGTATAGCAGATGGTTACATACTGAAATCTGAGTAATTGATTTCAAGGTTGGTGAGATTTTTTTTTTTGTGCTGTGTGTTAGGTACATAAGGAGGGGTTACAGCAGAGGTTTTACAAAATGGGCATTATGGGCCAGCACTAGTCTCCTGTGTCCAGGCTGCCTGGGTGCTTACTGGTCCTGGCTGATCCCATGCCCATAACTAACCAGCTATCACAGGTCTTGCCCGGAAGAGACTTCAGCATCAGCAGGAGAGAGTAGTTCCACTCGTAGCTGGCAACATGGAATCATTTAGTTCTGGGAAGTGCCTGCCCAAAGGTTGTCATATTCAGACAGAAACTGCATGTTTGAAAGTTCTGGGAAGTGCCTGCCCAAAGGTTGTCATATTCAGACAGAAACTGCATGTTTGAAAGTACTGACATAAATTACAGGGCAAACAGCTCCACTCCAGGAATTACTGCTCATCAGCAATTAAGTCCCTGTTGCTGTTGATACGCAGTTTCTAAGTGCTTGGCCTGCCCAGTTTATAGAGTCATAGAATGGTGTGGGTTGGAAGAGACCTTAATGATCATCTGGTTCTAACCCCTGCTGCCGTGGACAAAGACACCTCCCACTAGACCAGGTTGCTCAGTGCCCAATCCAACCTGGTCTTGAAGTTTACTGTGCAGAGTAGGAGTAAGATGGTGTGGAATAGAGACTGGCACTTGTGGTGTTTCAGTAAAGGTAGAGATGGGGTCTGCACATGTTTCATTGTTCCTGTTGGTTTTGGGTGGGAGTCTCTATACCTGGCCCAAGATTGTGAATTCTGCTGTTCTGTGTCTTAAGTGTTGTGGTTCCAATATAGAACAAGCTCTTAAGCATATGTAGTCTGCATACAGTTTTGAGACATCAAATGTGTGAGGAAGATAGAAGTTGTGTTAGACTGTATAAAACATTAAGACCCTATCCTCTGTGTGTTTTCAGTGAAAAATAAGATAAAATATCGAGCCAGTGCCTGCATTAAAATACAAAAGACTATTCGAATGTGGCTTTGCAAGAGAAAGCACAAACCACGGTAAGAAGATATTCCTTGGTTGAAGAAAATGTGTTTTAAATAGTATTTTCTTGGGACTGTAAGAAGATGATATTTATTTCACTTAATATAACTGAAATCATAGAATGATGCTAAGTACAATTGAAGGAGGCTGAGAGGTTCCATGTTCCTTCGCTCTTTCCCAAGGATGAATAGACTAAATCTGAACCTTTCCTAAGAGATGTTTCTTTAGCTCTTTGTTCATAAAATTGTTCAGCGACAGCCTTGTTTTTAGAAATCCTTTATTAAGACTGTCTAACTTAATTTAAGCTCATTAATTTTTGCCCTTTACCCATTGTCGTGGTTTGACGCTGGCTAAGCACCAGGCACCTACGAAAAACCCATCTACTTATTTTCCTCTGCTATAGCTGAGCAGAGGAGGGGGAACTGAAAACTTCATTTTCATGAGTTGAGATAAGGATTATTGAAGAAAAAAACTTTAAGGCAAAACAAGTTCAAAACTTAAATAGTATAGAGAAGATTTATTATTAACAGAATTAAAAGTATAAAGGGTAATGAGAACTAAAGCAAACCTTCAGAACACCTTTCTTTCCCAGTCCTTCCCTCTTTCCACCGACCATGCAAGGAAACAAAACATGGGGTTTTGGTCAGTATTTCACTTCTTATTTCACTTTGCTTAAGCAAAGAGTTTTACTTCACTTATTTCACTTTGCTTAAGCAAAGAGTTTCTTCTGCTGTGCCGTGGGATCCTTCCCACGGGAGATAGTTCTCTGCAAACTTTCCTAGTGTGGTTTTTACTTCCACAAGCAGCAGTCCCGCCCGAACCTGCTGCAGCGTGAGTCCCTCCCACAGGCCAAGCAGTCTTCCCAGAACTGCCTAGCAGGGCTCACTTTAGTTCATGGGGTTTAGTCTTTTAAGGATGAGCTGTTCTAGTTTGGAAGCGAAGGCTCTCTTCCTCTAGCTCTAAAAGCAAGGGTCATCTCTCTCTGTCTGAGCTCCTCACTAGATTACAGCTTTTCAGTATCCATGCGCTCCAGCATGAGTACTCTTCCTCACGGGCTGCACGTGGATCTCTGCACCCCCCTGTGCTCCTCATGAATTACAGGGAAACAGTTTGTTGTATTATAGTCCTCACCACGGCTTGCAGGAGAATCCCAGCTCCGACGCTTGGAGCAGTTCTTCCCTCTCCTTTTCTTTCACTGACCTTGGTGCCACCATGTTGGTTCTCCTCACGTGTCCTCACTTTTCCTTTTTCCCCTGACTTGGAAGAAAGTTGGTGTCTGCAAGTTTCAGTTGAGAGGTTGATCTCGTCTGGGCTCCGCATCAGGGAATTGCTCTCCATGGCTCTCACTGCTGGCAATGTGGTCCCTGCCGGTACCACATGGGTGGCTCCAGCCTCAGGAGGGCTATGCCCACATGATCCCAGCCTTGGGAAGGACCCGGCTGCATGGCCCCTGGTGGCCCCCTCCGGGATGGGCCACAGCAGCCCCCGCTGGGATGGGTCCCTGCTGCCACTTCACCACCCCCTGAGAGAAGAAGAGAGAGAACTTCCTGCCATTTTTCCTTTCTTAAATATGTCATCACAGAGGCATTACCAGCTTCTCTAATTGGGCTGGTAACCTGCCCATCATCAGAGCCTTCAGCAATTGCCTCTGTGCTGGACGTAGAAGTTTCGAGCAGCTTTTCTCCTGCCCCCACCAAAAACCAGGCTGTGTTAAACCAACACACCCATTCACATCTTCCTTTATAGGCTCCGTTCCATTGTGTTCTGTCTGCCTTGTCTCCTCTTGGAATTAATTTCATTAGCTGGTTGCAGGGAATACTGATGGAAAAACTACTTCAGTCATTAAGCTCTGCTGACACCTCTATGTTCTTTGACAGAGATGCAATTCTGTTCTAGTAGCGGGCTTCTTATAAAGTGTTTTATTTTATATCCTTTGAGAATTATATTTCATTTTGAATCTTGGCATTTCTAGCATTTCCTTTATTTTTGAGCTATATGGTGCTCAACTTTAATTATTTGATTTAGTTTCTACTTTTGTATTTTGATTTTGTGAACCCCAGTTCAGTGATTTCTGTTTAGAAAGAAGACTGTCTGCGGAGTTGTAACTTCTGTGTGGGACCTTCAATAGCAGGTCTTAAAAAAACTCCTGAGTTTTGCTGAACTCTTCCCCAGCCTTGTTTTCTCGCTCCTTTGGGGCGTAATGACTGTGTTCCCTGCTGTGTTGTTAAGTTTTATCTGATTCTTTCCATTATTGCTCTTTGAATAAGTGGCACTACACTACTACCTTTATCCCCTCCAGTTAAAATCCTCTAGTGGATGCTAATGATTTGTTATTGTGAAAAAAACCAAAAAACCGACCCCAATTAATTCTCAAAATAAAAATGCATTTTTCCATTTTGAGTCACTGCTTATTAGTATTAGAACTGTTTGGAAAAGGCTCCATTACTTAGTTACTTGGTGTGATAATGTTTGAATTTCAAAAAAGAGGGTGAGTTTTGTCAGAAGGCATAACTTGTCTTCCCTGCTACCTTTTTTATATCAGTGATTAGTTCAGTTTTAAAAAATACCACCTTCCAAAATCTTCTCAAGATACAAATAAGCTGTCTTACCTTCACAGCATTGATGGTCTGATAAAAGTACGTACACTGAAGAAGAGACTTGACAAATTTAATGAAGTAGTAAGTGCTCTGAAGGAGGGGAAAGCAGAGACAAGCAAGCAGGTCAAGGAGCTGGAGGATTCTATTGATGCTTCAATGACCAAAATTAAGGTATGTGATAATAATGAGAGAAATACTGTCTTGGTACTGGAATCTTTAAAAAGCTTCATCTAAAGAAGAAGGCCAACGCATTTTTCTTAATAGAAAAGATGCCCTAATATGGTGGTCTTAATTTTCAGTCGTTGGGTAATTCCTGTTTAAAATTATTTGTGAATATAACTGAAGTGAATCCGGAAAATAGGTGCATATGTCTAGACTTTGGTATTATTATCTGTGTGTCAAAATTGACACTGAAGGTTTTAAAGAAAAAATGCATGTTGATATTATGAGACCAATTGTTGTCAATAATTTGTTGCTTTCTTTATTGGAATAATGCATATTATCAATATTTTAACTTAATAAGGCCTGAAACAGACAAGCATTTTTCACAGAATAACGGCATTTCTATTCCAGTTACGAGGTTTTTTCAGACTTGGTAGTAAAGAGAATTCAACTTGCTGATTATGCTTCAGGTCTATAGCTCTCTGTTTCTTACCACAGAAGCACAAAGACAGAATGAAAGCACACTGGCATTTATCAGTGTTAGAAAAAATTTGGTTTGTTGAATTCTTGTTTCATGCAATATTATGGCTTTCTTAGTGTACCATATTGAGATTTCTTTATTTAAAATCACTGTTGAAAAGATGGTAGAGTTAACCTGTCAACTTAGAGTTCTCTTTTCTAATAAAAATGATATAATTTGATTGTCATCATGATACACCACCGGAAAAGGTCAGCAAACACCCCATATTGCAGTTGTATTAGTAAGATGTGAATTGTAAAATGAAATTAAATTGTACCTATCAATAAAGTTTGAAAATGTATGTAGCAAAGGCGATTTTTGAAGCATTTTCAACCTGTCATTTGTTACTAATAACTTTTTCTAAAAAGTTAGTTTCAACACATTGCACTGTTTTTTATGAGTGCTAGCAGAAATACTAAGAAAAACTATTTTATGCTACAACATAAAAGCAGGGCTGTAAATAACCACTAAAGAAGAACACAATGCAAAATACACATGGGCAGGCCTTCCATCCTAGCATGTTAGGAATTAATTTCTGTTGCTTAAAACTGCAAGATAAAAAATATGAAGGCATGTTTTGAAAAGAAGTCATGTTTAATTTAAGTGATGAAATGGAGATTACTTTGTATGGTTTTATAGGAGAGGAGAGTAATGAGTCCTCAGGATTTTACTAAGAAAGGGAAGAATGGACTCAAGCTTCCCCACCCTGAAGTGTGTATGCAATTTAAGTATAGTGCTCAGTGATCTCATTTCACTCATTTCACTTAATATTTTTTCAGTATATGTTTTCAAAAGTGAAGTACAAATGAAAAAGAATCCCCCCCCTTATTATTTTTGCAGACCACTATAATGACTAGAGAACAGATACAGAAAGAATATGATGCTTTAGTTAAAAGCTCAGAGCAGCTTCTCAGTGCACTGCAAAAGAAAAAGCAGCAAGAGGATGAAGCAGAGAGGCTACGACGCATCCAGGAGGAAATGGAGAAAGAAAGAAAGAGACGTGAAGAGGAAGAACAAAAACGAAGGAAGGATGAAGAGGAAAGACGGCTGTGAGTCTTGAATTTGAATAAGTTGCTGGTTATAGAATGAGAAGAAAACAGGAAAGGCTTTTTAATGAGGTTGTTTTTGATACACTTACACTTAGAGAGTCACTTGGATTGTATTCCGGGTGTGCTGTGCAGTGCTGAAACATTTCCTTTCCCACTGATTTATAAGGCAAGTGTCAAAAGAGCATATGGAAGAAATTATATGATGCAGCTGGAAATACAGATGAACTTGAAAAATTTCATGACTTACATGTAGTGTCCTGTCATCAGAACTGCACTGACTTCTGGATTACCATTCAGTTTTATGAAAGAGACTTTGTATTTCTTACTGTTTCTTGTTCACTTGCATCATAATAACATGTTTTCATTTTCTTCTCCTCTTATGTAATAGGAAATCTGAGATTGAGGCAAAGAGAAAACAAGAAGAGGAAGAGAGAAAAAAGAGGGAAGAGGAAGAAAAGCGTCTTCAGGTTAATGCTTTAGCTGTGTGTGGCTTTGGGGAATTTTTTGTTATTGTGGTGGTGGTTTTGGGGTTGTCTGTTTGCTTTGTTGTATTTATTTACTTATTTTAAAATCTTTTTTGTAGCTTAGGTTCTCCACTGAGTCTAATGGCTTCTTTCTATAAATGGGTGTCTCAGAGTCATTCACCAGTGTTGCTTCAGTAGTAAATGTAAGGCAAATGTCATGTTTAGGGCATCCCAAGACAGATCACCTATTTCTAGTTCTCAAGCAACTTCAGGTCTTCTGAGTAGAGGTACATATGTTTTTAAAGGGTTTTAGAAGTTATTTTAAAGTTAAAAATACACAACACTGGAGAATCCTAGCTTAGCCTTTGAAGGTTTTGTGTGTGTCCCGTGTCAGGCAAGTTTGGCATTCTTTTACTAAAGTCACATCTGGACTTGGACTGTCATGTACTTGCTTAACTGAAAACACTTTGAGAATATTGGTAATAATGAGCGGATGCAGGACTGTCTTTGGTAACCCCTTTGACTACATTCGTGTACGCTAAATACATGCGGCTCAAACCCTACTCCTCCACCCTTCCCCTTGATTTATGGCGAATCTTACTGATTTCATTACAAACTCTCAGTCTGAGATGTGTTTGGCCCCTATGTCCTTCTTTCCTTTTTTCTTGGAGATTGCTTGGGTGACCTGGGATAGCAGTTGTAAGAGAAAAAGAACATCTATAGGGATTGTCTTTATCAATGTTTCTTTGTTTCTGAGCTGTGGATATCTGCAATGCAGAATGTAATTTACACTTTTACTTAAAAATGCTGGGTTTGGATCCAAGCAGATACATAATCCAGTAGGGTGTTTCATTCTCCCATGTACAGTTAATTTCTCATTATCTTTCCTCCTGGTGGTTGGTCTTATCAGCTAATCTAAAATGGGATTCGTAGGGTGAAGTCACTGGTGGAATTGTATAGCTTTAGTGGTGCAACTTCACAATGATGAGTGGGAAACAACTGTGTTTCCTTTATGACACCCATAAAGGCACTGCTAAAGCTTGGTGTACATGCCTTTGTAAGAATTGGATGGTCCTGTTCTACTTACTGTGCGTGCAAGGCTTTTTGTGAAGTAATTATGGTAAGCTGCTGTTGTTTGGCTCTGCAGAGGCAGTGTATTTGAATTGCTCCTGCATTGCACTAAGTTGGAAGTTTTACTGTTCGCTTAAATTCAAAGCCAGATCAGTTCCACAGAGAATTCCAGTGTCTGTCTTAATCCCTTTTCAAAATGAGCCACGGACCTATGTGCAGTGTGGTGCCTAACACAAAGTCCTGTAATGCCAAGAGCAGAATATCAAGGATGTATTGTGTTAGTGCTGTGGAGGAGTAACCATAGTCTCTGTTTCATTTGAGTTTTAATGATTCTAAAAACTTTTGTAGGCTAATTTTTGTAATAGTGAACAAAATATTTCTTTTTTTTTAATAAGTAATAATTACTTGGCACTTTATTTGAAAAGGTGGACAATAATGATTTGATAAACTATATGAAAACCAAGATTCAGTTTGTAGCTGTTTCATTTTTCTTGGGTCAAACTAAATACTAACAGTGTTAATTTTTCAGTTCTGTAAAGTGTACGTGGTTTGAAAAGCTAATATACTACTTTGCATATTTTTCTAATATTGATTTTGTAGCATTTTGGTTTTGACTGGGTAAGGTTAAAGGTGTATTATTCTAAAACAGGCTGAAATTGAGGCTCAGCTAGCTAGAGAAAGAGAGGAGGAAACCCAGCACCAGGCAGTGCTTGAACAGGAACGTCGTGACCATGAACTTGCAATGAGAATTGCCCAGAGCGAGGCAGAACTCATCAGTGATGAAGCTCAGCTTGATTTAGGTTTGCGCAGGTACGGAGTTAAGTAGTTACATTTTCCTCTCTGTGGGTTTTGGTTTTTTTTTTTCTTCCTGTCCTGATTCCTTTAAGACTATGCTCTTGTCATTTTTATGTAACTTTGTGTTTATTAAGTGTATCAGAATGTTTTTCAAATTAACTTTTGAAATTTGTTAGAAATAGATTGCTTTTGCTTAGACTTTCTTCATTTTGCATGTTGGTACATCAGTAATTTTGTAGGTGCTTGTGATTATGACTGCAGTTCTCTTTCTGAGTTCTGACAAGGATGGCAAACTTTAAATTCTGATTTTTATGACTCATTTAAAGTAGGGAATGGAATTTCTTCAGTAGTAAGTAGTAATAAAATACATCTTTGCTAGGACTTGATGGTTCCATTTGTACAGTGAATTAGTGTGGGATTTTTTTTTTTTTTTTTTTTAAACAAGAAGCCCTGTTTGAATGCAGAAATAATAGTTATTTCTGGGTCATGACTGGTAAGATTTTTTCAAGTGGAATGAACATACCTAACATAGACAGGTTCAAAAATTAAATGTTCGTCTTGTTTCGTGTGAATTTTTGATGTGTCATAAGAGGAGTTTAACTTTTGATATACAGAACCTCGCTGCCTGTCCACAAAGCAACAGCTCTTAACGTGTAAAAGGTGATGCCTTAGAAGCATCTTAGAAGTTCCGGTAAAAATGGTACTTATTGGTCAAGTTGCATAAAGGTACCTATGAACATGATTGCATGACTTCATTAGTACTACTCAGTTTGTTGTTGTTGAAATGGGTGAAAGAAAATCTGGTATGGAATTTCAAACTCCCAGATGTGTTCCATTTGCTACCCAATTTTATCTAGATGTATACTTTTCTTTTAATAACCGTATGCCTACTTGAGATAGGTGTTGTTTTTTTTTTTTTTTCCTCCATGTACAATACTGACTTTTAGACAGTTCCACTGAAATAGTTGTGGTTTTCCCCTCAGTTCTACAGTAGCTGTGATATTGTCTCCGATGAGACTGACATGCTCAAATTCACAGAATCAGAATGGTTTGTGTTGGAAGGGGACCTTGAAGATGATCTCGTTCCAACCTCCTGCCATGGGCAGGGACACCTTCCACTAAACGAGGTAGATCAGAGCCCCATCCAGCCTGGTCTTGAGCACCTTCAGGGATGGGGCATCCACAGCTTCCCTGGGCAGCCTTTCCAGTGCTTCACCACTTTTCCTGTCTGGATTTTGGTGCAATACTTTGAAGGTAAACACAAAGTCACTCTAATGTTGTGACCTGGCAGAGTTCTCTTAAATATGAAAGAAAGGAGGCAATAGACAAGAAGAGCTCAGAGAATTCACTCACTTTTCTGTCAGTGAAGCTCTAATCTCCAGATTAGAGTGTTTCTCTAACACTCCAGTAGAGTGTTTCCTACTGCTCAGAGGTGATTTGACATTTGTATTTCTTGTGTAATCCCAGAATGGATGGTGAACTAACTAAGTGTCATTGTAACTCTTTGACTGCCAGTTTCTCTCTGCTGTGTAGCTAGTGGTAGGAGATTGAAGACTCTTCTGAATGGCTGGAGAGTGCTGAATCGTCTGAACATGTTAGCATAGGGATGTAAATCCTTCCTTGAACAAGATAATGCCTAAATCTAGAAAAAATAATAGATTTTTCTGCTTACATGAGATTTTTTTTATCTCATTGGCAAATTGTTTTCCCTTCTGTTTCTAATGTCTACTTCAAATAGTTTAAAGCATATTAAAAACCTGAATAGAATACTTTTAATTTAATTTTTGATTTGATTTTATTTTGGTTTGTTTAAAACCAAAATACTAAAACATTCCCCAGACTCCAGAATATTCTACTGAAATCAGAGGATAGATTTTCATGTAATTTCAGGAGTTGGCTTAAAGGTAGCAGCTATGGAAATTCAGTGAAATTAAAACTATTGGTTAAAACAAAATACACAATTTAATAATTAAATAATAAATGCTTGGGGCTTATTTTATATAATGCCAATCAAAATTTTACCAGAGTCTAAAGAAGTTCTAGTCTGCCATCTTCCACATTTGAGGCTGACATATTACATATATGTGATGCACTAAAATAATTTACTTTTATATTAGTATATATACCTTTTCTGTTAAATTTTGCTGTAGTAAGATAAAGCATGTATGACTTTGTACTGAATTCATGCAGTGTGCTGGTTCTGCAGTGTTTTCACACAGTTTTATAAAAAATGGTTTTCATGCTCACATATTGGCATGAATAAAAGGGTATTTTCCATTGTATGGTGCTAACTGTGGAGTAAAACGAGTAAGAAAAAGGGGATTTTATGTGCTTATTTTTAAGGAAGATGTGACACTTTAGTGTTGTCATATTTGAACATGACTAGCCTCTACTTTATTTTTTTTCTCCTCAATACCTTGCTGCATTCACCGTTAGCTTTCATAGGTATTTCAGGGTGTGTAAGTATTAGCAGTTTCCTTGAAAAATCTATTTGTTGGCTTCTGTAAAGAAGAAAAGTTGGTTGTTCTGGTAGCAGATTCAGCATTTTCATTCATGCTTATTCTGTGCTGGATCTGCTGGACCTTGTCTAGCTTTATCCAATTTTACTACTCATCCACAGTTTGAAAGGATGTGTAATAATTGATTTACTGCACCTGGGGGTAAATTAACAGTAGTGCTTAGCACTCAAGGAAAAAAAATAATTTAAATAATAGGTATCTGCTTTCAACTGGGCAGTGTTTTCCTGTGGCTTATTGAAACATACAGTATGGCATATAACACCAAAAGAAGCTAGTCTCAGAGAGTGTTGTGAGTGTATATGTTCTGGGTGTTGCATCAGAACAATCCAGAAAAGTCCTAATTTGTAGCATGTTTAGTGCTACGTGTGTCCACCTGTGGGTTTCCAGTATAGCAGATAGACTCGGTGTCTGTCCACAGCTTGCAGGAAGAGCATCCATCCTGTTCCCAGAGTAGCTACAGGAGGATTGCTGCTATTTCTTGTGATACGCTTATCCAAGCATGAAATACATCAGTAGCATGTCTCAAAGTCTCTGATTTTGAAAGATCAGACAGGGAAGAAAGGCTGGTGGAAGTTTTCACTTGTGCATTTTTTTTCTAGATTGTAATTTCAGTCATCATTGAATGCAAAAGTTGGGGTGGAAAAAAGGTCTATATAATCAGTCAAAAAATAATAATAAAAAAATTCATAAGATAATAAAGAAGATGTGAGAGAGCAGGAAATGCTATGACCCACCTTTTCTCACTTCAGATTATTGGACTATTAACTAGGCAGTAGTCTGTCTAACATAAATGTCTTCTATTTGCAGAGCCAATGGAACAAAGCCACAAATGACTGCGTATGGCATTTTTTTCCATTTGAATGCTTTAATAGATAAAAGCCACACTAATTAATCAAAAGAAATTGATATTGTCCTCTTATATACTAATACCCCAGCGTAATCTTTATTAGTATGCATCTGGAATGTCTAAATCAGTTTGTAATACCTTATATTCAGTACTTTGCTTATGTCTAATAAACCCTTTAATAATCAAATATACCTAATAATATATATTCAAAAATTATTATATAATTGTTGTAAAGTTGTTCACATGCCATCCATTTTTCACTGCCCTGTGTGATTTATTGCTCTTTACAGAATCAGGACTCTGTGTGTGTGTGTGTGTGTGTATGTGTATATATGTATATATATATGTGTGTGTGTGTATGGAAATAATTTAAAATACGTAGCCATTTCCTGTGCACTTCATTTAACTTCAGTTTGATTGTCAAGAGACTTTCACAGTTATAAAGGCTGTTTTTATATCAATATATTTGGTTTATGCTCATTTACCAATTTTCTTGTAGGGAACAAATGGCCACTGAAATGTCAGCAATATTGTCTAGGTAGGTGAGGAGATATAATACCAGTGAATCAATCATTTTATAAAAACAAATCACACATGAAGTGGGTTGAATTATTATGGAATTAAAAGTAATGGAATCTAGTTTTACTTAAGTGATAAGAAGATACACAAATTGTATCTTTCAGGTAAATTTCCTTTACCAATATTCTTTTTTTCACCAATTATTTTTCAGCTATTTTAATTGATTATATTAAAAAAGAACAAAAATAGTTCACCTACTCCGTTATTTTGTGTAATTTTGTTAAAGTTTTCCTAGCTTTCTTCTCTTTTCACCTATGTGATAATAGAACACAAGGCTCCACATCTTTTAAAGGCATATTTCTACAGATTCAGCACAGAGTTAATGAAATTATTTAATACTAATGTAACTGTTTGGGCTTCTAGTAAGAAAATATTCAAATTAGAGTTCCCATAAAATAAAAGCAGTTTTGAAAATTACCATGGTAAGAGCATATTAAAAACCCTCTTAAGATTTCCAGACAGTTTTCTTGAATTTCTTCTGAGATTTCTTGAATGGTAATGGAAGATTTTATGCACAATGAAGAAGGAAAAATAAATGCAGGTATTGGTCTGAATATAGTAGTTGGTAAAATACTAATTCTCTGTTCAAAGGAATTTTTATGATTGTCTTCCATATCAGCAAGTAATTAGAAAGTGTTTTCTGCAACTTAAGGGCAGAAATTACATCAGACATTGATTTTATGAAGCTTACAGAAGACGAAAAATTGTTTAGAATTTTTAAAAGTGAATCTGTTATTAAACAAGTTACTAAGCTATGTATATATAGTCTGAAGATGATCATTCTCACATGTTTGATGGGTTTTCTAGTGGTAGCATGGATAATTGGAATGCAGCTGGTAACTAAATTTTTTTCCTGCGGTGTTATTTTAAGAATAGGAATAAACCACATTGTGCGTAATTAAAGTAGCATGTCAATTTAAAGTTGTATTGCGTATAGTGAGTGACACAGTTTCAATGACAGTGGCCAATTTTTAATGTACTAAAAAATGGCAAAACTTTGAGGCAAAATCAGAGGCTCTGTGTTTTTGTGGAATTCAAAATGAAATACCTCTTACTACGTGCTTGTTTAACTAAATTTGTCTCACTTTTCATACGCTGGAAACTTTTGACATGAGACTGATCTTTTGTATTTTTAGTCTGAAAATACTGTTTATGATACATAACTCTCATATGGAGCAGTGAAGATTGAATGTCAAGTGTGATGCTCCTCTTACTGCCAGACTGTTATGCTTAAAGTCATGTAGAAAACAAGTAAGTGATCTTCAGAGTGCAGAGTAGTACCCTAATAGAAAGACTAAGCCAGTCAATTGGATTAGCATTCTTAAAGATTACTAGTTTAACTAGAGATCGTACAGCCTAGTTCTGCTGCTCGGAATTAGGTAGCAAACTCTTAGAGTGGTGGGTAGTGTTGTTAAATAAGGAATATCCTTAGGATTTGTCAAATTAGGTTCAAGAAGGTTAGACACCAGGCAGCGGAAATTATTTATCAGCAATC
Organism: Corvus kubaryi; assembly: GCF_017639235.1. Taxonomy (NCBI): domain Eukaryota; kingdom Metazoa; phylum Chordata; class Aves; order Passeriformes; family Corvidae; genus Corvus; species Corvus kubaryi. Next base: position 12,045,271 of record NW_024582091.1, read on the forward strand.
CTTAATGTCCTACAGGAAATGCCAATAATAACAAAATATTGAAGTATATATTTTAAAGGAGTTTGTTTTTTTGTTTTACACTCACAAGTAGTGCTAAGTGAGAGTCCGTTTTTAAGTCGAACTTCTCACATACTCTAACTGGAAGCTGTGTATGGACTCGGATTAGTAGTGTGAGTAGGCATTAAGCTGCTACTGCAACAGTAAGGTTCTGTAGTTTTAATTATACTGAAGAGATGGTTCAGTTAAGAAGAACGTTTGGTTTATTCAATGAAATTTAAATTGCATTTGTTATCTCTGCTTTCAAAACTGCTGTATCTGCATAAAGAAAAATTTCAGGTAATAATAGTTATTTATAATCTAGTAATTAAAAAAGGAAAATAAACATAAAACTTTGCAGTACCACATGAGACCTTCATGGAAAAATAAATGTTAAAATAATATTCACTAGATTATACCTATTGTAATAATGTGCCTATCCCATAGAGATATTACTGCACAAACAGACCTTCCAATGAAAAGGCCTGGTTTCATCTTCTTGCATCAAGAACTTTGCTACCCTGTTAACGATTTAGTTTCTTTTGAACAAATTCACTCAGATCCTGAAATAATTCAATTTATGTTCTTAGTCCTGAGCAGAGGTTGGTAAAATCATGTGTCTGTTCTTGAATTCCTTAGTGTTTAAAAGGTGTGCAGATCGCCACTGAAAGTTGCAATGTTTTGAACTTACTTTACAGGCAAATAATCCACAGGAAGTTTGCCATTCCCAAGGGAGGGTTCTTCCACTTATCCGTACCATATTTCTTGGGAAAAAAAATAAATTCAGGCGTATCTTTACATGTAATGTTCATTTTGTACATGGAAACCTTTACATTTTCTTAAAGATTATTGAGATTTTAGTAATAATTTCTCACTTGCATTTGCTGTTGACTTACTTGTGTATTACCTACATGGTGAAGTCTTTTTGCCTTTGGAAAACACGGGGTTTGGATGAGTCTCTTTTTTACTGGTCAGTAAAAAAGTGGTCTTTTTTACCGTGGTATTTCTTGGTGATCAGTATCATCACCCCCAACCCCAGAATAAATATTGCTGTTATCAGGTAGCCACTGTACAGTGAATATAGAATTAATTTGGTTTCTTATCTTAAGTTAGGTATTTGTCAAAGAGACTATTTTCTCAAGCTTTGGAACAAGGATTTTGTCCTAGACCAATTTTAAATAGAAGAGGAAAGGCCTTTTCTTCCATTTTCTACTTCAGAAATAGTTTTCCTTGTCTGTTTTTTGAATGGAACTAAAAATGTCTACGGTCAGTCTTTGTTTTCTGCGTCTTGGTCGGCACTAAGTAAAATGTACATCAGTGTGGGATGAGATAGACTATGTGTCTTTTCATACGTGAACAGTATTAATGACAATTCCTTTTAATCTCTAGGAGACCAGTCAGATTACGATATGATTTTGTGCATAAAATATATTTTCATTTTCTCTTAATAATTTGAACATCTTGAAAATAATGTGGTATTTTGCCTTAGAATTCAGTCCGTCTGCTACTGGTCTGCATGGTAATAAGCATATGATGCATTGTTGATCATGGGCTCTCTTCCTCTTCTTAAAACAATTCCTGTTTAATACTTGAAAAAAAAAACATATATTTTTAAAACAATTGTAGGGGTCCTGCAGTGCAAGCCACAAAAGCTGCTGCTGGTACTAAGAAGCATGATCTCAGTAAGTGGAAATATGCAGAGCTTCGTGATACAATCAACACATCCTGTGGTAAGTGGTTTTTTCGGATTTGAGAAAGAGTTCAAGTTGTAGTTATATGAAAGGTGTTACTTTCTTCCTATAACAAAGAAAAAGATTTTATTTAAGTTAGTGAATAAAAAATTATTTACAAAGAGTTCTCTTACCCCCAAAAGAACAATACATGAAGCTGTTTCCATATTAAAGAAACAGAATTTCCATTGTTATGTCTTGTAGGTATTATATATTTATGATATTAAACTGCTTGGGCCATAAAATACATGTTATAACTTCTTAATTACGTTCACTCAGTTTGATATACTTACACAGAGGGAATAATAGTTATTATGCTTTATCTAGAATTTGCATGTTCTAAGAAATTTTTATTATCGCTTTTTGCTGTCACCAGATCACAAAGAAAGCAAAAATGTCATGTAAAATACAGTGTAAAAATATTTTCTGTCTTAGATATTCATGTCATTCTTTAATTTTCAAAATGTGTAACTTCTTTTGGCAAGCTTACAGTGGGCATTAATCACTTTACCCTCAATGCTATGAAGATAGAAACAGATAAGAATTATTCCTTTTTTAGATATTACTGTTTCTTCCTGCTTCCTATTGAAAGCAGGTGGTTAATTTCTTATTTAAGATCACTCAGAATTTCTTCCTGGATGTAGAAATTGGAAACAAATTCTACCTCTTTTACTGTTTTTACATATGCAAGACTAGAGCAACATTTTCAGCTATATAGGTGGTGCAGTCTGTGTAGGCTTGGAGTTCAAGCCAACTTGGATACTTTTAGATGACTAATGAAAAAGCCTTGTCATCATTCAGTCTCTCAGTATAATGAAATTCAGAAAAATTAGAATAGGTAAAAAAGAATGCAAATCTGAGCAGTCAAATTGCTGTTTTTCTTTATTTTCCGTTGCAGAAATAAAGTTCAGTGGTGCAATTTTATTTTTTTTTTATTGTTTCTATTCTACTTGTGTTTTGATCCTGTCAACAGAAATATTTGTAGCATTTCACTGCTCCAAATGTCCCAGTACAACAGCTACTTTGGGGACTGCCTTAAAGCAGAAAAGGATACATCAAACTCTGAGGGACTTTCTGGGCCATTAAACACAGGCCCTGTGCTGCAGAGAATGAGGGTTTTATATATTACATTGTAGCGTATTAGTGTTACTGCTTGATCGCAAATCATGTATCTATCAATATAGAAAAGCATTTAATAAATAATTCTTCTGACTTTTCTCACTCATGCCTTCTCCTTCTCCTTTTTTTGGGATAGATATTGAACTCTTGGCAGCTTGCAGAGAAGAGTTCCACCGAAGGCTAAAGGTGTATCATGCTTGGAAATCCAAGAATAAGAAACGCAATGCAGAAACAGAACAGCGTGCTCCCAAATCAGTCACAGACTATGGTGAGGAGAGATAATTTTGTACTTATAATAATTTTTCTGATAATATTCTAAAGAAAACATTTCTAGAATGAATTTTTGGTTTGCTAGGTTGAAGAAACTTGGAATTTTTAAGAGTGTTTTTATGTTGATTTAAAGTAAATATTTTGGAAAGATTGAAACTGGCAAATTCTTCAGAGAAATTAAAATTCTTTTGGTAGACTCAGCTACTTGTGCTGAACAGCTCTCTGTTAAAACCTTTTCTCACATCCAGCTGACATCTGTTAAAAAGAGCTCTTGATCTACTGATGCAGTTGCTGGCATTTTTGTTAAATGTTCATTGCTGTGCTACTTTATTATTTCATAATATATAGCTATGTAGACACAGATGTAGATAAGTTTAAAAGGTGCTAATAATAATTCTGTTTTTTACATCACTGCTTACATACATCATGTTACATCCTCTTTTAAAAATTCTCTGAGTGTTGATACTGCAATTTTGGCTCATGGGGTGGCAAACCTTGCGTAGACCCTGCTTTCTATTTAAACCCTCATTCTACTGATTTCACAGATGGGTCTTCATTGTCAAAGCAACACACTAATCAGAGTTACTGCCTTTCACATGCATCAAGAAAGTGTAGGAGTTTTACTGCCAGACCTGAAAATGCCGTGTCCGGCTTCTGGAGTGATATTAACAGAGTGGACTGTTACTCTTTTCCCAACATCCCTCCTCAAAGTCCAGTGATTGTCTGTTATAAAAGGAATCTAAGAAATTTAAAGAATCACAGTAAATGCATGGAATGATTTAATCAGATCATTCCTGCTGTCTTCTGGTTCCATGATATTTGTGTTCCTGCCACACAGTTCATGGGAGAGACAAAGGAAGGGGAAGATGGGGAGAAAGTGCTCTCCCCAAAGTCACATGAGCCTGAGATTAAGGCATTGTCGTGGGACATGGAGAATGAAGATCTCAGAGTATGCAGGTGCCCTATGTACTCTCAGCCCATGTACAAAGGCATCTCCTTTCCCCTTGATTCATTTACTTGAGTTATGCATTGCTTGAGCATTACCTGAGTTTGAGGTTTTCAGGGAACTGTAGTATGGATATGTGGCAGGTGAAATCTGGACCCCTGGAGAAGATATTATCAAAGAATAGGTCCTTGTGTCTGAAATGTGGTGGTGCTTAAGAAAGCTTGTGACTGAAATGGCAGGAAAAGACATTTGAAGCACTTCTGCAAAGTGGTAAATTGCTTTGAATTTGAGCTCGCAAGTTCTCTCTGGAGTTAAATGGGTAAAATATTCATACACAGTATTGCTGATGGGAAGTATCACACAGCAGATGATCTTCGGATTTTTGCACACAAAGCTGGGAATATTCATGTTCTCATCTCATTTATTCAGACATTTGCTGCGTTCTTTTCAGTGTTTTTCATTGCATTTTTTTACCTCCATTGAAATATGGCATCATATTTCTGAATAAGAGGACCATGCAGTTCAGAAGAAAATGATAGTGACCTTTAGAGACTCTTCATGTCAGTATAATTCTTCCTATTGCAAATAATTATACTACATGGGCATTTCACATATATATATTATAGTGATCTGAAAAGGTAGTAAGAAGGAATTCTGATTTCTTAGGTGTTTAAGCTAAAAGTCTTTCTGGTGTCAGTGGATGTGTGCTTCAAATGATGTAGTTTATTCTTTCCATTTCTTCAGTGATTTAATGTAATTTTACAGTATCCTTTAATGTAATTTTATAAGTATCCTTAATTAAATTCATGCATTCAGTATAGAAGCTACACACTGATTGATATATTATTGTTGGAATAGACAGGTTTGGTATTGACAGAGGTCTGGAAGTTTTTTTTCTAGCAGAAATGTCAAAGATGAAAAGTACTACATTAATTAACTAGCAGATTTGTCACAGCAGTCTGTGCTTAGCATGTATACCACTGAGGCTTTGTAACAGGCATCGCAAATTATTGAAGTGATTAATTTCAAGGTTAAATCCTAATGAAAATAGAAGTAGAAAATGAGTAGAAATACTTAGAATCTGTGTTTATTTTGTAACTAGAATTCCCATTTGTCTGTCATCAGCATTGGTGAAAAATGTTGAAGTAATGAAACCATAACTTATAAAGGATCAGCACTTTTGTGTTTTGTTCAACATGTAATATTTGTTCACAGATTTTGCACCATTTTTGAGCAACTCAAGTAAGTGAGGAGATGGTTGTTTAAGCTAACTTTGAAGAATAGGAACGCTTGAGAGCTCTATACTAACATTGATTGATCCAGTGTTTTGCTACACAAGTACATAGAAGTTAATAGTAAAATAAAAAAAAATTACAATTCGACAGTGTTATTCATCTGATAGTACTTACACATTATTCTAGTAATTTACAAATGTACTTGTCTTCATGAAATCCTACCCATTTGAGGAGTCATGGGAAGGGAGAGTGAAATAACCTTCTTATGTAAATTTTTGGAAGGTATAATCTCCTGTGTTTTTCCACACCCCCCATGAAATAACATTCTTGTTCTAACTTTTTTTTTTTATTGTCTGCACATGGCTTTTTGTTGTAGAAAAACTCTGGAATCAACTTAATATAACAACTGTTTTCCTAGCACACAAACTAACATTCAGGTGATGGTTTCTTCTGAATAAAGAAGTTCTCTACAGTTCTGTAGCCCTGAGTAGAGGCTACATTGGCGGCTTAGCATTCCTGTCCTCTAGATTTGCCCTTGGATTTAGATATGCTTAGGGGTAGAAATGAGCCTTAGCAATTACCATTGCAGTGCCAAAAGTATTTGACAATATTAAAGCACTGATCTGCTGGGATAAATGTTCAGATAATTTGTAGAAAATAGAATTAGTTTTTTATAAACTCTGTCTCCCTGTAAGGTATGTGTTTTATCAGAGTTGATATATAAAAGTAGCATTCACCTGTTAAAATCTGTGTTTTTTTCTTCTATGTTTATTGTTTCTGCATACATTAAAAAAAGGAGATTTGATTTGTGTAACACATGGGGGTTTTCAAGGTTCTGCTCTTCAAGTTTAGAAAAACTATTTTTGCTTGAATCTTAAGAGAAGAAATTTCAAGGTGCAGTTGTATTAGTCTGTATTAGTCCTGTTCATGACTGTAAAAATACATTAGTAAAAGTGATTGTCATTTTTCATAATATTAAATATGAGCTCAAAAATTACCTTTGTTGCTGAACAGACAAGGAAAAAATTGGAATTCACTTTAATTACCTTTTATGCTGAAACATGCAACTGTTAATACTGATTTTCTTTTGTAGAGATGGTAAAGGTTCTTAAAGAGGGTATTTGTAACAGTGGGGTAAACCACTAAAACAAGATCAGTCACAAACGTTTGGGCAGTCATTAAAGGAAAAGATTTTGCCTTTAAGAGCATTTAGTATTTAAAACTAATTATGATAGTGTATATGTAAGATTAAGAAGGTTGATCATTTGATAAATTAATGTAGAGAGTATGTGCTTTTATTTGAAAGCAAGTTTCTCTCCAGAGTCTGAAATATGTGGAACTCAGTCCAAAACTGTGTATGGAAAATATTTACCAAAAACATGTATGAAGCTTGAAAAAATTTCATGTAACTTTCTCCTTTAGAAGTTTGGTCAGTTGATCTGAAATAAAGTCAGTTGGTCTGAAATAAAGAATTCCTTGAAAAAAGAAAGCAGCCAGAAATTAGCTCTAATGGGAGATTTTGACATACAGAAGTCTAGGCAGAAAATTGTTTGGTGGCAGCCTTGTAATAAGCAGTATTTATTGTCAACATTCCTATTAACAAATTAGTAATTTCTAACAGTATCCTTTTGTGTTGACTGTCAAACATTATCAAGTGATGCTTTGTATGCTTGTAACTGAAAATGCTTCTGTGCACTGTGACCTTGTTTTTTACAAAGAAATGGACTGACCTAAAGCAATTAATGATAAATGTTTCTGGTTGGTAAGAAATGTTATATGGGAAGTTTTACCTTACATATTGATTTAAAGCAGAATGCGTTATTTTATTTACTTTGTTTTGTCTAAACATGCCATTCAGCAACATAGAGATACAGTAGTTAACATGAGCCTTTTCTGACCACTGTTCTAGCTGTTGTGATTAACAGAATGCACATTATGTGAGATGGGAGTACTTTTTAGGTTTGCTGAGACTTAGATAACCTTGAATTCAGAGAGAATCTCTTTGGCAGGAGTTTATTTGTTTTCTTGTTTGTTTTGTTGTTTTGTTTGTTTGTTGTCTAATTTGCTGATTAATAAAGCAAGTATTATGGCTTTCTTGTTTTCTAATTGTTTTGTTTGCTTATTTTTGGGGGAATTTTTTGTATGATAGCCCAACAGAACCCCACAGCCCAGCTACCAGGCAGACAACAAGAGATTGAAATAAACAGACAACAGCGCTACTTCCGCATTCCCTTCATCCGCCCTGCAGACCAGTACAAAGACCCCCAGAACAAGAAGAAGGGCTGGTGGTATGCACACTTTGATGGGCCCTGGATTGCTCGGCAGATGGAGCTTCACCCTGACAAGGCACCCATTCTGCTTGTAGCGGGTAGGCATTGAAAGCATAATTGGAACTTTGAAAAGGTTCAGGGTTGATAACGAACCTTAGAAAAAGAGGCTAAGGTTACAAGTTTTTCTTTTTTTTTTTCCTCCAGTTCTTATCTGGGCAGGATTTGAGTATTTGGCACTGCTGTTGATGGTGGCCGAATGTTTAGGATGTATCATTTTTAGATGTAACTGGCTACATGTTTTACATACTTCAATTTGGGAAGCCATAGACATAGTGGGAATACAATTATAAAGGGTTTTATTATTAGGAGTCCTCAGACTACTCATTGAACTGGAGACAGCGTGAAGATAAAACATCACAATTTATCTGGGAAAGGTGATAGCAACCTTGATCTAGCTTTGATTACAGTATGCACTATCATTTCCAATACTTTGATTGGGCATTGCAGAAGTCAGAAAAGGTCTACTTATCATTGTACAGTTTTTTAGTTAGCTGTGAAGAATTACAAGCAGTTTGTATCAAAACAATTTGTGCATATGTTACATTGTCTTTCCATAGCATGGGGCTATTAGCGAGCTGATGCTTTTACCCTATTTATGTTACCTAATATGGGAGAATAGTTTTTTAATCTAAAACATTTAAAATAAATTTGCAATGAATAGGTAGAGATTTATCTAGTAGTGAAATGTATCCACGTTTTCTGGAGGATAATGAGCAGGGGAGAAAACACAGGAGACATGCTGCTTATGGTTCTGTGTTTTGAGTCTTTGTATTTAACTTAGAGACTGAGGAGAAGGCCATAACCAATTTGTTTCACTTCGGAATTATGCTTTACTAGCAACAAAAGTTTGTTTTCTGCAAATTATTTTAAGTAGAATTCCTTGTACCAACTGTCACTGTTCAGTGCCAAAGCCCATAGCTAAAAGTAGCACTGCTGTCATGATCACCTGTTAAAAATAAGATTACAATTTAGTGTGTGAGCTACACCTATCATTTCATTGGATTGTCTGTGTTGGTCCCGTTTGGTAAACAATGTTTGTTTTGGGTGGTAGGCTGGCAGATTAGCTACTTGATCCAAAGTCTGGAATTCTTAGTTGCTTTGCTACATTTAAAGAAATAGTAAAGCAGTTCACTGTGAAGTGGCCTGAAATTGAAAGTATATGTAATCCAAATGCAGTTGTCATCCTGTAGTGGGTTTCAGAAGAATATACCAAGGTGATGAATTTTTAGCTTCTTTGCTTTATTCATTTTTGCTTGGTGTATAAGCACAACTTTGTCAATTGCACCATCTGATACCAGTTTATTCCTGTACTGCTTTAGTGTTCTCTGTGTAACAAAAAGCCAGCAAACCGGAAGATAGCTGTATCTGAGGACTTCCTCATAAACTATGAAGTCTACTAGCAAACCAGAGCTACAGAGAGGAAATGTAATTGACAAAGGTCTAATCTTTATTAATGGGACCCTTGAATGATGTAAAAAATGTTTTCTTTCTCACTTTACCATTTCAGGTAAGGATGATATGGATATGTGTGAGCTTAATCTTGAAGAGACTGGCTTAACCCGAAAGCGAGGTGCTGAAATTTTACCAAGACAGTTTGAAGAAATTTGGGAGCGCTGTGGAGGTATCCAGTATCTCCAAAACGCAATTGCAAGCAGGCAAGCTCGCCCTACCTACGCTACGGCGATGCTGCAGAACCTGTTGAAATAACGGCATTTGGCACAGGAGTGTTCGGATGAGAGCCTTGCCCACGATACAAAGGGAAGAGCCCCTCTGTGCTACAGAGGGCGTAAACATTCTATAATCAGAGTAGATGTTTAATATAAAGTGAACAGATTTTATTAATCATGTGGTTTGTTCATTTGTACTTCATGATGTTTAATTTGTGTAGTGAACTTTACTAGGTATGAGGACCTTGAAGAAACTCCAGTCAGTGTAGTTTGTTGCATTTTGTTTATATGTTGCATTTTCTTAAACAGTTTCTGTTATAACTCTTAACACTTCTAAGCAATCTGTCTGTTCTTGGGTACCTACTGCAAAGAACTGCACTGCAACCACTTTTTTATAAGATTCCTTCTTTAAAACACTGAATAGTTGGCTTCAAGTGGTGGCCTAGTAAAGAGAATATGCTGTTTCGAATAACTGGAATTGGGAGGCCTTAGCTTTGACTTCTGTTACGGTGAAGTCAGAGTATACTTTTATATAAATCTGAGACATTTTATGTCCTGATTTGCAAACTGGTTAGTGTCTGTATTTAATGATTTTTGTTTTTCCAGAACCTGATGGGAAATCCTCCTAAACTTGAGATCCCCATAAACTCTTATTTAATGCATTCTCTGTCGTAGTTTAAGAGAAATGGTTTTCTGTGCATTCCAAGAAGAGCATTCATGTATGTCAATATAATGTAATATTGGAGGTCCTCAAAGAATGTACTGCTCATTAGGGCTTATACCACTTCTCTCATAAATTCTTTTTTTTTTCTCTTTAAATACAAATCTGCTTTAGACTTTGTTTTTCTGACCACATTTCTGTTAGCAATTCTTGGACAGTTTGTTTAGCCAAGTAGTATAATTTCAATATATTACGCAAATTTGTCCAAGCCTTATATCTGAAGGTATATAAGATTAAGGATAGCATCAAGGGAAATATGTTCAGCTTTTTGCCGGCAGTATAACTTAACTGAATATTGAGGCCTGAGCCTCAGAAATTCTCTTTATTTTAATTGTAACGAGATATACAAGGTCTGTACTTTTTGTTAGACTGTGTAAAAAATTGGTCCAATAACATAATGCATCTTAATACTATGTGCTGATGAAATAGCTACAATTTTTAGTGTACTGGAATATCATAGTGATTTGGATGCTGAGCTTTATATTCATCTCCTTTGTCAAGTTTCATAGCTTGTAACAGTTCCCTTATTAAGCAGTTTGTTTGGGGAGTTTTTGTGGGTGGGAATCATAATTTCATACAGTTTTAAGACACAGCTCTTTCACTTATGTGAACATTGCTTTACCTTGCTGGCCATTATTTCAACAAATTAAACATGACCATTTGTTATCTCTCTGATAGAAATTCAAAATACAAGTAGCTTGATGTCCAATTATGTAGCTTGATTTAAAAATGAATTCTACCCCTTTTTAACTGACAGAGTTTGCATACAGTATAAAATAATTTCCTCACTCTTTACTCAGCATGAAACCTCTTGGAAACTTTAGTTTTTAAATGCATAAATATACTTAATTTTCAAGAGGTGTGGTTCTGTAGCACGGAGAAAGCTCCTTGCTGACCTTAGACTGTGGTTGCATGCCACAGTCTGCTTGTTATAAATGCACTCCTTACTGGAATAATGTGGAGATACTCACGTGGTAGTTAACTCTCTACACACCCACTGCATCAGGGAATCTCAGCTTCCACTGCAGTTCCACTCTACTTCCTGGTCATGTGATTGCAAACAAGAAAATAGTTTTCATTTTACCCAAATTCTTCACTGAAACAGGCTTTTTTTGCTGGAAGATGCAAGGAGAAGTGCATCAGACTGCTGGCTGGAAAGTAGTGTGCAAACCTGTACAGTGTTGCATGAATTTAAAGGTGCAGCTTATGTAATTTAGGTTACTGGTTTAATGTGTTACTGCATTGGAACCAAAATGTCACAACTTCCAGTCCCTGGACACTTAGCACCGCAAGCAGCTGTGCTTGCTCATGTGATCCAAGTAATAAAAATCACTGGCCTGACCTGTGTTTATTTCTGTCTGGGTTTAGCTGCTTGACTTAACACATTCCATCTCAGTGTATATATCTTTAAAAATCCATGGATTTTATGAGACTGAACATAGTAAGCAAAGAACCTCAAATGCTTAAGTGTATGTGTAGGTATATACACAAATATGTGCTTAAATACTTTAGTATGTATGTGTGTAAACATACCCGCAGGGAACTTTAAATTAACTGAATTTTTCCAATCTTTAATCTCCTTTAGTTATGTCAGGATTTCCTTGACTGGCATCAGAAAGAAAATTTATTCTTCAGACTGGAGTATATGGAAATTTTTGTTTACTAAACTACTAACAGATAGGAGCTATCATGAAAATAAAATGGACTTGTAAATAGAGTAAGGGGGTCTGGTGGCTGGACATCTCAAATGAGATGTTCCCACCTCTCTGCACTGCTCCAGCAGTATGCCTGAGGGAAGCAGAAGATGCATTCCAGAAATCAGGGTATTCTAGTTTGCACAGTAGCAGGCTGCTTTTTTTCCCCCTTTTTTTACTACACACCAAAAGCAGCTTCTGCTCTTAGTTTTACTTACCTTTTTGTGCAACAACGTTAATTTGCAGTTAGTTTCAGATTGTTTAATTTTTTTACATGTCTGGCAATATTTAGCTGCTTACCAGTTGTTTCCGTGGTCCCTCGTACTGTGCCAGATAATTACACAGTTGGTTGATTTGGAGAGGAAATATGAAAGGAGGCAAGGGGGTTGATCTTTAGGACTGTAGGATGACCTAATGCCCTTCTGATCTACAGTTATAGAGAAAATTATAATTTGGGTTTTAAAAAACACTGGCTTGGTTCCCTATGTGTTTGATTAAAAAAAAAAAAAAATTCTTCCTGCCTGTCAGTGAAGCTGTCCATTATAGTTGAGATCTGCCTAAAATGCTCCACAAAACAAAGGAGAGGAAGAGAATCACCACACTAGGCTACATTTCTGACTAGGTGACCCAGGAATATGCATTTTCTTGAGAATGCTACTTTGAAGATCCTAAGGTCATTCTATACTTGTCTTTTATCCACTGATAAGATTGTGTTTTCCTTTACCTACTTGAATCCTCTGGGTTTTTCTCAAAAAATCTTTATTTAAAGTACTTAAATGACCTCCTAATACTGTACTGAAAATTAAAAATAAAAAATAAACACATTCTGTGTTGAAATCTCACTTGTATCTTCTTACCATTTTGTGTTTCAAAAAGCATAAGAGTTAATTAAGTTATGAGAAAGATGAAATTATTCCTTTGCTGGTACTGTCTACTGCTTTTCTATCAGATATTTTTGGTGCTTAAAGCTACTTTTTAAAGCTTTATTCTAGTAAGTATTTTGTCTTTATTTTCTAAGGTAAGTGTTCCTCCAAAATAACATTCTGGTATTAAAAAATTCTCATTTTGTTATCTCAAATCTCACACTTAATCTCATTTTGAAACAAGTATCTTTTTACTTTTATTACTGCTTCTTTTTTAACATTTATTGCTATCATTTTCAATATGTCAGCCATTTTCTATGCTGTGTACTCTGCAGCCTTTTAATTTTAGATTGTGTCAGTCAGTGACTAGTGACACCAACTCTGCGGCTTTGGGGGTGTACGCTGTGTGGCAAGCTTTATGTTTGGGATGGAGATGTGGTATTGCTTTTGTGGGGTTTTGTTTGTTTGTTTTCCCCTTAGAGTCTAAGGGAACACTCTTGTCTTAAGGGCCAAATCAGAGTGGTAGTTTTTTAATTTAAAAAGATTCAAGTAATTCATACTTTATCTAGAAAATGTAGTTTTGTTTGCTTCCATATGGCTTTTATCTCTGATATAACTTTACATCAGTTTTAAAGTAACGTGTTGTGTTTTAGTGTAAGATTAAGTACCAATTCAATTCCCTGCGAAATTTTCAAGTAAATAGTTTTATTGTGTTTTATTGAAATACAAAAGGTTTACCTCCAGCAAATATATTTGGTAATTAATAGTTGAGAGTGATAAATACAATCATGAACAATCATTGTTATAATACACATTTTAAAATTACTTATTTTTTAATCTGGCTAATGATAACTAGTATAGGTGGAAATACACTAAACACATACAAAAATACATTTGTAATGGAAAAAAATGGAATGCTATCAGCATTCTTAATGTATTCTTAGCTTACGTGAGCAATAGTGAAAAGCTAGCATTTGTAGGCAAGGATGACTTCCAGTGCCCTGCAAAAAGTATTTTTAAAGTCATTTTCTTCTGAAGTGTTACTGTGTAAAACCACATTTTAGGTTTCTTCTTTATTTTTCTTTCCTACTTAAATAAAGTAAGTAAAAATACTATTTCAGCTGTAAAAACTCAACCTTCTATTCTTGGTGCATTGCCTTCATTCGTACGCAGTCACCAGTTCTGGTGGTTTTGCAGGCAAATCCATGCAGTTGTTTGGAATTTGTAAACAGTTCTTTTGAGTGGACTTGGGAAGGTAAACTAAAGTTCAGTCTTTGCTGTGGTAACTGCACAGTGCAAAGTAAGAATTGTCACTAAAATCAGCTGCTGTCCTGAATACACAAAAGTTTCACATCTGAATGAGGATGTTGTCATCCAGGATAGTCATGAACTTTGTAGAAGCTCAGTTTGAGCTGTAAGTACGACTTCTGGTGTGCACCAAGCAGCAAACCAGTGCCTGAACACAACACTGGTACAGAATATAAATAGAGATAAATTCTCAAGAGAAAAATAATCAAGATAAAATGATGCTCATACTTGAATCAGGATTGTGGATTCATAGTGCATAAATTAATATGCCTACAAAGTACTTAATGGCCACCCATTGTTTAGATTTCTTCTACAAAAACTAACAGTAACCTCTCAAAATTATTTGTGTGTATACTGAGTCTAAAGCATAGGTGCTCGTGTGCAATTCTAATCTACTCACTACCAGGAGGGTGCTTGTGAATTTAAATCTCATTATCTGAAAAGCTGAAACTCCACATATCGTGCCTTAGCAAAAAGTTTGAAGTCTTAGGATAACCCGACAGTGTCACAATCACCAGAAATTAAACAGCTAAGTGTATATGTACATATGTAAAAAGAAGTGTTTATTAACAGAAAAATAGGTATCTGATGTTCACAGAAACCCTTGAAAAATTAAATCCAACTTCTGTGTGATTTGCAATGTGAGCATTGCAGGGAGAGAATGAAGAAGTTCCCAAATGCTTTTTATGTGGCCTTTGGTCAATGACAATGGTTATTTCCATTCACCATTTGGAAGGTTAATGAAGGGGCATAGAAATGCGGTGAAGTTCACTGACATTTTTACCAGAACAACTGTGACTTACAATATTGAAAAATGTCACAGCTCAGTAAGATCTGTTTCTAGCATTCAGCTCTTAAATAAGATGTGTAAGCACCAGAAGCTTAATGCATGCATCTTAATGGTGGGGACTTCCTACCAGGCATTTTAGACATGAACAAATAGCTGCTCAACGTGGTCATTTGCTTTCCTTCAGCAAAACTATTTTTTTTTAATGTGCACTGATTTTAGAGCCAAAATTTTTTATCTTCAGGAATCCTTGATTTTTTTTTTTCCTACTTATCTTGAAGCCCAGTCTTAAATAATGCAGGCCTTCTTTCTTGAGTACCTATAAGAGAAAGTCTCATAAGACGTTTGAAAAGCATTGTTGAATTTGAAAATGTTCTGTTTATCTTACAGCTAATAGGCAAGGTCACACTAAAATCTGTAGAGATAATTGTAGTTCATTGTAAGGAGAATTGAGCCTTAAGAAGAGAAGGCTTCAGGGAGACCTTCTAGTGGCCTTTCAGTACCTAAAGGGCACCCAAGAAGGAGGGAGAGAGACTTTTTGCAAGGGTAAGGAGTGGCAGGACAAGAGGGAATAGCTTTAAACTGAAAGAGATTTAGATTAGATGTAAGGAAGAAATTCTTAACTGTGAGGGTGGTGAGGCACAGATAGAGATTGCCCAGAGAAGTTGTGGATGTGCCATCCCTTGATATGTTAAAGGTTGTTAGTTTTTGAAAGACTAATTGGGTAAAACCCCACCCAGTCAAAACCCCCTCTGATTACTAAGCTTTGCAATAACTTTCCATGCAGTGATTCTGTAACTAAACTGGAGAGATCTTTTCATATTTGGGAAGGATTAGAAGGTTATTTTAGCTTCTACTGGAACTTTGTGCCTATTTTCATATATGCCTTTATAAATACAGAGCTATACTTACTATAGATAATACATCCTAGAAAGCTGTCACTGCTGTCATTACATATTGCAAACCAGAATTTAAATACTGAATTTTCAATTTGGCCTACAAGCTCTAGATAGCCACATCCTCCTGAAAATTCAGTTGAAGAGCCATACTCAATTTTCAACATTTTGGCCCCAAAGGAGTTTTCTAGATTGTGACATCAAAGTGCTGCTCTTATTTTCAGCTAATGAAAGCTGTTCTACATTCATTTTATTCCTGCATTGATTTTTTTCAAATCATTAAAAACATTTTGAATGTAGGGGTGGTGTAAACATTCACTGTGAACTTAAAAAACAGTGATAAATAGTCACCTTACTTTTTCAAATCCGTTTCAATTTTGTGGTTGCTGGATTCCTCACCACATTAATTTATTTAACTAGATCTTGAGAAGAGTTTGGTCAATGTACCTTTGACAATTAAAATATGGTCTAGATGTCACAGACCTAGTTTTCTTTC
Organism: Corvus kubaryi; assembly: GCF_017639235.1. Taxonomy (NCBI): domain Eukaryota; kingdom Metazoa; phylum Chordata; class Aves; order Passeriformes; family Corvidae; genus Corvus; species Corvus kubaryi. The sequence goes on from NW_024582091.1 coordinate 12,061,369, forward strand.
ACAGATGTGCCATTTTATTACTTTAATAAAATATTTAATGCTTTTCTATGTAGTAATTTTAAGTAGTTTAGCTAGTATGAAAGTTTATTGGTCTACAATTTCCCATGGGCACATTTCTTTTAAGATGGGTGTAAAATACTAATTGCAAACATCTGCGCTGTTGCTTTTATGAGCAGTGAAGCCAAGTTCATTCTTGAGCTTTTCCAAACTGCTGCTCCCTGCTGCTTTGTTCATCTCTATGTTTGCATTCCAGTCCCCTCATTTTCAGCTCAGTCTGTAAATGTGGCTGGAGTACCGGAAGAGACCAGACCTGGGTATGATGAAGATCAGTGAAAATAAATCTTTCTATATGGTGTCATTGCTTGTTCCTTTATTTAATAACAATAAACCTGTAAGGAGCCAAAGAATCACGTAGTTGGTGTCCTGTCTTTCACAATGTCCAGCCAGTGCCAAGGGCACTCCTGTACTGATACTTGCCCTGAAAAAAATGGATGCTAACAGCTACAGCAAAACCTTTTGGTTTCTGATAGGGTTGTAATTCAGAAAAATGAAAATGGCGAAGTAAAGCTTTTTACCGATCAAGAGGACATACTCAGATACATCAGAAACAGTCTGCCAATTTTATAGGAATTTTTGACTCAACTTTTCTCCTGTCTTTTTTTTCCCCACAAAGATACAAGGAGTTTTAAGTTGCAAAACTTGAAATAATACTTGATATATGAGCAGTATTCTGCTCAAATTAGGATTCCTACTTGTTCAAACTCTATGTAGCTTAACCAGACTGAGTGATCTGAGATTTTAAGTGATCTAGTACTGCTATTTAAACCTCCCCTTTGGTTTGCATTTTGTGTTAATTTGTCATTTCAGGTATTTCTTCCTTCACATGTTCCAGTGACTGCCACATTACCACATGGTTATACAAAATAGAACTTTGTTACAGAACAACATTTAAGAAGAAATTGTAGTTGTCGTATCAAGCATCCAAAAAATCCGAGCTTTTCTTTGTATGGAATTACTACAAAGAGGCTCCCTGGTAACATTAACAAATGGGACACAACAGATTTTTAATTCTTGAAAATAGCCACAAACCTTGGTTTTGTCTGGCTGATGCTGGAAACGAAGAATTCCAGAGACTAACGTGTCAGTCTTGGTTTCGTAAACTCATCTGGTGACCTACAAGAGTTAAAAAAAAAATCCTCAAACCACTACTTATTTCACTAAATGACAAAAAGCACTCGATAGGATAGACTGCCAGAGCCATGCAAGAGAGCTGTAAGAAAAGCAGTTCTACAGTCCTGGTATGAAATCTACACTCCAGTAAGTGTGGAAAGCAATGAATGCATTAGTATTTTCAGTTCTGAAATTGGCAAGCAAGACAGTAGCTTCAAGTTTGATTTAGTTGTGGAGTTAATACATGGAGGTGGACCTGTTATTTCAGGTGGGGCTGTTTGTTGAGGGATAAGAGAGGGATTTCCGTGCAGTTTACCTCCAGGCTGAATTGTGTTTTCAAGGTCATGTAATGCTTCGTGATCAAGGATCTCTGAGGAACTGAGACAAGCACTTACACTGCAGGCTGTGTGACAAAAGCTAGATAGGGGTTCATCGTGTTCAAAAGCAGGGTTAATCCTTACAGCACTTTCTGAATTGCAGCTGCTGAGAGTAGGACCTCTACAATGCAGAACATTTTTGTTTAGATAAGATTTTAAATTGCAAAAGAAACAAAAGGAATACTTTGAAAGGTGAAGAAGAAGACTGTGAGCAGCTTACTGCAAATTAGAGTTTCTTTTGCATTTTCTTCTTATCTCAATAATTAAAATGATGAAAAGAAAACCAAGGCTTCCTAAGCCAAGAATGAGAGGTTTAAAACTGAAGGGTTGTATGGGTTCTGGACCAAATTTTGCACAGCGCTGTCCTTGGTAAAGCTGGTGTCTACGTACAGGACATCTAAAATAAGGAAAGGAAGAGAAAAAATGTACAGAACTTGAAGGCAAAAAATACTGAGTACCTAAAATGAGAACAAAGGAAATTCTTCCAATTTAATATGACCACATTATTTCCACTACAAATAATCGCTATGTGTCTGCATGAAAATAATGTGATTGATGATAGGGAAAGATAATATTTTTACATTCATGAGAGTGAGTTAATAATAAGCCACTAATATATTCCTTGCTGACCTACAAATTTTAAAGAAGTTATGAATTTTAAATCTCTCTGACAAATTTCTAGCCCCAGAGCTAACATTTGTGTTTTAGAACCTTAGAAGCTCAGGTGTGTTTTAAGGTAATGTCCGAATACATCTTTGAAGCCTATATTCTGTTTTCTGGTGTTTTCACTCTGAGTAGCAAGGTCTGAAATAAGAGTTCTATGACAAATAGCAGGGCTCTACTCCTCTTTACAGGACAAGGGAAAAGTGAACTTACGTGGAACACAAGTGCAAATAATAGGCCATAATTTTCTCTCTGACTGTACACATTTGCACAAGCTGTCAGTTTGACACTGGTGGTAATTTGTAACTTGCTGTAATTCACAAAACTTTTCATTTATTATTTTTAATACTTTTATAGTTCCATGTGATGGTTTGGTTATACCTGTACATCAAGTCAGGGCTTTTCTGAATGGGAAAAATGTTATTTTCCTCAGTGCATCAGTATTGGTGTAGTAGGTCGAACCCCTTGCTACCTTAGCAAACTTTGAAGAGGATCTTTCTCGTTCACAGGCTGATTTCTAGTACTAAATGCTGCAGCTGCACTACTGTGGCTCTGCAAGTAAGGAATTTGGCAGTAACTATGGCAAATTCAATATAACTTCTGTGATACCCATTGAAAAAAATTAATTTTGGCAGTTGGGTTGTTACAGTGTATATAATTTGAATAATTTGTCCAGTGGTCTTATTTTTTGATGTTAATCCTAAGTAAGGTAAAAGATGTATCATTCACCTAGCCAAAGTATTAGGAGAGAATAAACAAATGCAAGAATTGTACCTTGATTCTTGCTTATGCACATGGCTGGTCAGCTACTGCGTGACAGTCGAGTGTACAGTTTCACATAATGCTCTGAATTGTCTAGTCTTACAATGAGAAGACACTTGATACTTTGTAAAGAGTTAATATGTTCAGGTACTGTGTGCTTCTCGATATTGACTTAAGATAATTCCGTTTAAAAATCCTTAGGGAATATATTTGCGGTGAGGAAGAGCTGTTAATCTTCAAGTCCTTCCCAGAAAGGCCTGAAAGCAGCCTCAGCCTCCATGTGCTTTATTTATTTATTATCTATCACAGCAGTCTTCATAGCTGTGTCTATATGAATAAAGATTTCCTTTTTAATACATCTTAGAAAAGGGTAATTTCTTAAAATTTCTTAAAATGCTACCAGTTTTGCTAATCGATAGCAAAACTGTGAATGTGTTATTTCATTTTTCCAAAGTGTATTTGGAAATCGAAAGGAATGAACGCTTTTGTGTATGTCATCTCTGCCAATGATGCTGAATTTCTACTAAATTTCTGAAGCATCTTTAAAAATAACTAGATCATGATGTTCTGTGTATGCTAACAGGCAGAAATGGATTTATCCATGGTGAGACTATTAACACTTTAGAAGGGTATTTGCAGCGTGACTTACAGTATCAGAATGTCGAGGTTTTGGCTTATTAGTGTAGTTTATGCTGTTGGAAAGTATAAGCTCAGCCCTTCTTTTTCATGCAATGCACATTACCAGGGGGCTGAATTCATGTCAATCACCATCTATTTACCTGCAGACAGCTCCTCTTCCTGGAACCAGCTCACATTTCCCACCATTGACACAGAGATGGGGCTCCAGCTCGCACAGGCTCCGGCAGGGCAACCCATCCTGGCTGGCGTAGCCAGGCTTGCAAAGGCAGTCGGCCTCTTTTGTCCACTCGTTCATTATGCATTCAGAAAACTTGTCACATGCCATGAATTTGCAGGGGTCTGCCCGATCAGCTGTAAAGGATGGGTAAATCATTTACTGAAGCATTACCCTAAAGGGCCTTGGCAAGGCTTGTGGCAGCCAGAGAAAACACCTCACATTTACTGGCCTGTCACTTGGGTGTGCTAACAGGAGGATGTGTCCAGCATGGAAGGACACACAGCCTTCTTCCTGTACAGGACACAGCAAGCATGCAAGTTCATGCTGACTTCTGCACTTATTTACCCTATCCCTGTTAAGCTGTGATTTTATTTTCATCTCACTGACAAGGATTTTCACATTTGGATATTTTTATCCTGTTTTTGCCGTGAGTGTTAGCATCATACTCATGGATCCCGTGCTACAGCCTTACAAGTGAGAAATAATTTCAACTGTAATGATCTTAAACACATAATTTAGGACAAGACAGAGGGATGGGGTTATTGAATATTGCACAATATTAAGACCTGCTATATAGAAATACTGTCGTATTCCAAAAGAAAATATATGCTTACAGGGTTTGTAGTGGGCTTTTTGTTGCTTAAGTTTCTTCGTTTTGTGGTATGTTAACATTGGGAAGGCTTGCTGGGGTTTTTGTTTTGTTTTTTGCATATTAGTAAGGGATGCCTCAGTGAGATTAAGGGAAAAGGACCCTGCTGATGTTCATGGGAAGGCCCAAATCAGAGACAGCTGTTACACAAGTCTGCTTCTCCTTTCCCATTCTCTGCTTCTTACTAGAAATGAAAGGAAAAAAAAAAAGACACCCAGAAAGAGTGATTTTAACCCAGGGCTCAACCCCTCAACCCATCTTGTGCTGATGGGGTGATGAGGAGGAGGGCTGCATCCACCAGTCTTGCCTCATGGAGCCTGTTTCCTGTGTACCATGGGGCAAAAACCTTAAAAGGCAAAAGATGAGAAGCAGACCAGGGGATACAAATCCTGTTCTTGCCAGCAAACAGTCCCAGTAAGATGTATGAATCCAGAAAGGAAAAGAAAAAAAAAGTGGACAAAACTAGAAAAAGAGAGCAGCGAAGGAAATGAGAGCAGATATACCTGTATGAGCTGGGCTATGTGATCCTTTATGTAGGTTAAAAGGAAGATTTGTACTGGATATTGCAGCTTGTTACCTGCAGCAACTAACTGAGCTTAAAGTTTCTTCTGCAGCCACTTCATGCTCTATGCTAGATGCTCAGTAATACTAATTTCAATGAAAAATGAGGATTGCATTTGTTATAGGAGTGCTGAAAATCTCAGACACACACTGGGATATGCTTCAGTGGTAGAAATGAATCCATCAGAGCAGTTCACTTATAACCCCTCGATAATTCTATGGCTATTTCCTGCTTTGAATGTTTGACTAGTGGGTTTTAGCATGCACCATTTGCCTTTGCTGTATGCAATGTGCATGTTGGTTTGATATGTCCTTTGCTCCTGGACTGTGAATGTGTGCACTTGTCAACTCCAACAACAAGGAGAGCTTGGCATGAGCATTTGGCTGGGTCGAGTTTTTGTGATAATGTTTCATCTTTTTTAATACATAACTGCATACTTTGTTATATTTTCTGATTTCACTTCATTTAGATTACAGAAATACTGCATGCAGGTATTTTTAAAAGTCCTTCTTTATGGTGTTATTTGTGACCAGTGCATTCAGCCCTTTGCAGCTGCTGACTCTTGATACGTATTTTGGACTGTAAGAGGCCCATCCACGTTTAACTTTGGTAGAACATCATTACCACTAGATGGCTCTCAGTTTCACAATAAAGAGGAATTTGCTTGTATTTCCTTAATTTGCTACCCAGGTTGGGGTTTATTTATTTGCTTGTTTTCTGAAATGAAAACACATCAGGCTTTGAAACATCTGTGTTGGAATATACTGGTTTTGTAAACACAGTTTCTTCTATTTTGACTGCATACTACTGCTTGTAAGACTTGAAAGATCAGCTCCTTCAACAAACTCTCTGTAATAATGTTTTCTTGAATTAATGTTGAAATACCACATCAGCAAAGCATATCAGATGAAGATGAAAGACTTAAAAATTTTTCTGAATTTAAATTTCTGAATTTTTATTTAATGAAAATTTATTACTAAATCAAGGGACATGCGGCAGCCCGAAGTTCACTCTTTATATAATGAATTAATTAATTGTATATTCATTAATTTTTATGTTTTTATAATGAATTAATGAATAATACTTTATTCATCAAACATCAGTTTATCATGGCAGTATTTGAAGGGTAGAATACTGTGATTTTGTTAACTTTCTTTACCACAAGGTACCTATGCTTTTAGTGGCCACAAAGACGTATGTAAAATGAAAACTGGTTAGAAACTGCCTGCCTGAATTGTAAATGGATTTTTGTTCTGAAATTGTCAGAGATCTGTACATAGAAAGACAGCTTAACCAAAACTCCTAAAAATATCTTCATACCTTTGCTATTGTTCTTCTCCACGACAATGAAATTAAATTCAACCCTGAAATAATTACCAGAGTCTGAAAATAGATTCAGGCTTCAATTTTATAAAACAGTATCGTTTTTGAAAACACTAAGCTTTTGACATAAGAATAGTGTCTAGACATGTAGTTACTGACTTTCTACTGTTTAACAAAGACTAAAAACTCATTTGAAAGAGATAAATCCAGAGGGATTCTAGAATTACAAATCTATGGAGTACTACATGAAGTCATGCTCCAGTTAGTATCTGTAGAATCCAATTATTCATAAAAATTGTCTCCTTTTGTTTTGAATGCTGTATCCCTTTAAAAAAGATTTAATGATGCTCTAGACCATGGTTTGCTTACAACATTGCAATAATCATCAGAAATTATGTTTACATACTCAGGTGCAAGAATTTCATGTCACACCTGAAAACTGCATATGAGCATTTCTTATGCCTGTCTTCACCCAACCCTTGTTCTAGACAACAATCTATTTGTCTCTGAAAAGCAGTAGGTGAACATGTACAGCCCAACAGCCCCACCCAGCTTTTCATTACAGTACGAAAATACATCTGCAGAGAATTTGCAACATCTTTTTTGTCTTACTACTCCCTGTCACTGGGAGGCTGTTGCTAATATGGTTATTTCCAAGACAGTCATACTTCTGAAACTGTAACAGCCTGAAAGAAGATGGTCTGCTTGGTTTTGATTTTGCACTTACATTAGTAACGCAATCTTACCTGGCTCAATATCCAGGGAATAGCTGTCAATCTCCAAATTGAGGTGTTGGGCTGCAGCATCACAGAAATCTTCCAAAACACAATGTACTGCTTCTGTGATATTGTATGGCACTGTCCTGGCAAATTTCATTTTGCTGTTCACAATCACACTTCCGTTCCTGAAGTTGAGAATTTCCAAGTGCTTAAAACCGGTAAGGTTGGACTGAAGGTATGGAAGTAGCTGCAAAACAGAGACTTGCCTTTATTTTAACTTACTGTCAGGGTCTACCTGCTATTAATTTCTCTTATAGTCAATTTTCATTAACAAATGCACACATCACAGATTTATTTCCCTAAGTTTAATACAATTGTTAAGCTCCACTAGCAAATTAACTTTTCTGTTTAGCAGTATCTTCTTCTGGATTTCTGCACTTTCTCAATAATGTATTGAGATGGATGGGCAGCAATTTCCCCTGTAATGAAATGCATAGCAACTGGGGAGTTTATTCATCTGGAAGAGAAAAAAATTACCTCACTCAAAAGCCAACTTACTTATTTTCAAACATTCAATCCAGGCAGGTTAGGGCATAGTATTATAGGCATGTTACTGATCTGACCTGTGCCCTATTGTACCCACAGAGAAAATCCATATCTAATCACAGTCTATGCTATGATATATTTTTAAAGGCCTATTTTTAAATGCAGCAGGCAGACACAAGCCTTAGATATAATCAGCACTGCTATACTGTTGGTGTGGATCTAAGAAAACGCCAAATAAATTACATGCTGGCATATATCTGGGTTTTCTTGAGCAATAAAAACTTTCATCACTGACTTCATAAACTCTGTCTTCATACTCTAAGGGCATCCCAGGCTTATGTATCCTTTAAAATACAGCTTATCAGATTGAATCATAGTAGGGTTGATTATTGTTAAAAACTGTGCACTTCAGTGTATTCCTTCAAAGTGCACCTGATTACCACACTTGTTGAACTTGTTCAAGTTGATTTTCACCCACCAATTGCATGAGCTGTTGTTCTAGTGCTTTGTATTCTGTCGAACTCCTGTTGAAGAGGTCATCGGAGAAGTGCATGTTGGTTACCCTCAGGCTGAAGAAAACCACGAGCTCTTTGCCTTTGGCTGCAGTTGTCATGGAGCTGGTAGTGACGTACTTCAGCACTGGTGCTGGGGTGGTTTCTGCAGGTTCAGTGGTCAGCACTGAGATAAAACCACTGCCCTGCTCCCCTTCATACAGCCCTGCTGTGCTCGTGGCACCGATGAGATCCAGCTCGGCAGTGATGTCCTGCACCCCTTCACCCATGCCACCTTCAGGAACGCCCTCCTTTACTGAGGAATCTGGTAATTCAAGGGACTGCTCGATGATCTCAGAGGGGCTGTAGGATGGGCTGGTGGCTGCAGGCAGAGGTGCTATTGATGGCAGCACATCTGTAATAACAGCTCCAGGCTGCACAGTGGAGACATGACTTGGACCAGTAAAGACAGGCAACGTGTCATAAGTGCTGGCTGTAACAAAAATGTCATCACCTGATGATTCTAGTTCTTCCATGATCTTAACTGCTGCAGGAAAACAGGGTAAAATCAAATTAGCCATGTTGAAAATTAAGCATAAAAAACATTGAGCGTGGAAAAAACCATGTATATGGGATTTCCACTGAAACATTTTTAACAAGTTTAACAGTATTTAAATAAGAAAATGTTAACTCCATCACCAGGGAAGAACTACTGGAATAAAATACCACATACACATGTTTGAGTGATGAGATTTCTGTGGGTTCTGTGGTTAGTAGTTATGCTTGGCAAGTATTTCCTGAGCCTCTAAAGCACATTCTTGTTCTGAAGGTACATAATCACACTGTCAGTATATATTGTCTCAAAGAGGAAATTGGAGCTTTGAGTTCTCTGCTTGGAACACTTGTATGCCAGAGTCATTCTGTTCCCCTCTGCAAAAAGTTAAAGCTAATCATAAAATGCTAAAATCACAAAAAACAATACAGACCCTCCAGATGCAAACTGTGTCAATTTACCCAAAAGACAACAGCACCAATGAAAAATATTCAAACCTTAAGAAGCCATCTACTGCACCTGAACCAGAGCTTTTATGGGGTCCCCACTGGGGCTTGGCATGGATCTAGGATATGTGATAGCTGTAGCTGAAATCCAAATCTGAATTGTCAGGAATGCTTCTCTTTGAAATCGGCTTGCAGCTACCTGGCCACAATGACTTCAGTGATGGCCTCCACCAACAGCCACCTGCCCAAACTGGTGACTTTGTCCTTTTCCAGTGATCTACCATTCTTCACAGGGAACTTTTACCAGCCCCCTGCAGGCAAAATCACCTATTGGCTGTAAGGAAAGAAATTTTTCTCCAGCTGATGAACTCTCCCTACATGCTAATTTCCTCCCAGTGGCCAATGAAAAGATGAAAGGAAAGCAAACTTTTGCATTGAGAATATCCTTGACTGAATGAGTTTGCAACTGTCCTGGCCTTGGCACAGGTGTTGGGCATGGATATTCTTTGTATCCCTTTCTGTTTCCTTGTTTCTAAATGAACACCATAATATTTCATTAAAAGCTTCAGATGTTCTTCTCTTGCCATGTCCTCATGTTTCTTGTGTGATTAAGGATACGGACAGATTAGAAAAGCAAAGCCTAGTGATGCTCTCTGTTTACAAAGCTCTTGCTTTGTTATTACTTATGCTGATAAGGAGTGAGAGTCACTTATCAGTTAAGAGAACTCAGAACAGCTTTCCTAGCATTAGTGCTTGAGGTAATAATGCAGGATGATCTACTGATGGGATGAGCCTGCAGCTCCACAGACACCTCTCTCAGCATGAGGGCACACACTCGAGCATACGATGGTGATGGCATTTGTTAGGCAGATTATATTTTAGAAAGATAACTACAGGAGAAAGATGTACTGAAGTGGCTTTAAAATTGCAGCAAATTTGAAGCAGATATTTACAAGCATATATATATTGCATACTTGGCATATAGCTGTGTATATATATATACATTCATATGGACAATACGTAAACTATAAAGGTCTTCTGGCATGCTCTTATTACAAGCAAAGTAACCTAAAAGGCCTTGAGGGCATACCAAGATGATCACTGAACATGTATCACCTGTTTTCATAAGCTGCCAGTTCTTAGAAGTCACTGTGACTCCAGCTGGAAGAGACAGACAGCAACTGACCCAACAGTTTGTGTTAGTTCCTGTTAGTAAACAGGCTCACATCAAAGGCTGCTGAGCCCCTACTGTGGCACAGCACCAATCCCAAACCCAGGGATAACTGATCTCTTCTTTGTCTAACGGGTGTCATGTTACTGCTGCAAGACTTGTCTACACAAGTGACGTGGAAATCAGCTGTAAAATGATCTATTTACCAAGATTTTCCTCTTCAATAAAATTCAATCCCAAGAAGTTAAGAACTATAGATGAAACAAAGAAGACCCAGACATTCCATACAATCACAGAATGGTTTGGGTTGGAAGGGATGCTAAACATTATGTAGTCCAAGCCCCCTGCCATGGGGAGGGACAGTTTCTGCTAGACTGGGTTGCTCAGGGCTCCATCCAACCTGGTCTTGAACACTTCCAGGAACGGGGCATTCACAAATCCTCTGGATAACCTGTTCCAGTGCCTCACCACCCTCACAGTAAAAAATTTCTTCCTAATATCTAACCTAAATCTACACTCTTTCAGTTTAAAGCCATTCTCTGTTGTCCTGTCACTACACGACTTTGTAAAAGATCTCTTTCCAACTTTCCTGTAGGCCCCCTTTAGGTATTGGAATGCTGCTGTAAAGTCTCCCTGGAGCCTTCTTTTCTCCAGGATCAACAAGCCCAGCTCTCCCAGCCTGTCTCCATAGGAGAGGGGCTCCCGCCCTCTGACTATCTTCATGGCTCTCTTCTGGACTCTGTCCAGCAAGTCCATGTCTTTCTTGTGCTGGGAGGATCCAGAGCTGAACAGAGTACTCCAGGCTGGTTGTGACAAGAGTGGAATTCAGAAAAGAATTACCTCCCTTGACCTGCTAGTCAGTGAAATGAAAAACAAAAACCCAACCCTTTGCATTTAAAATGCTGGGTTTATATATGACATCAATATATATTGATTTTCAGACTAGATGTAAAGAGGACACTTTTTTTATGATGAGATTGGTGAAACACTGGAACATGTTGCCCAGAGAAGTGGTGGATGCTGCATCCCTGGAAATATTGAAGGTGAGATTGAATGGGACTCTGAGCAACCTAATTTAGTAGAAGGTGCTCCTATTTATTGTGACAAGGTTGAACTAGATGGCCTTTAAAGGTCCCTTCCAATCCAGATTATTCTATGAATCTGTGAATCCATATGCACATAAAAATATGTATAAAATTCACATCGTTTATCATAAGGGAATTATTTTTAAAACTTCACCAGTTTGCTTTGTAGATGGGATTTTCACATCAGAAAACAATTATTTTATGAAACCTCTGCAAGTACAAACTCAGACAGTTTAGACACTCAGTCTCAGCATATACAGTTTTAGCATAAAGTTTAGTCTACAGCACCATCATTCAGGTGTAGGGAATTCACAGAGGGCACAAAATAAGACACTGAAATCAAATATACTCCCAGAGTAACCACATTGAAGGTTAAACAATACCATGGAATTAAAAGCTGATGTCCGCAATAAAAACCGCAACTCAAATTTCAGCCTCCTCTTCTCCTCCCACAAAGTTGTTCACTGAACTCCCCAGATGTTTTTTTGTACTAAATAGCCAAGGCAGGTCAGTATTGTACTGAGAGTGTTATATCAAAAATTAAACACCTGTTGGCAAAGATGTGAAAACATTAAATTAAGAGGCAATTTCCTGTGCCCATGCTATATGAAATCTTTGTAAAAGGCATTTTGCACGCAAGCATTTATTCCCTGCTGAGGGAATGAAATACATAGATCTGACTTATCAGAAAAAAATCAACTGCCATTTCAACAACTTTATTTTAGGTATCTAATTAGTTGGTCCTCTTTTTTTTTTTTTTAAATGAGGAAAACCCTGCTAATTGACCATGAATAAGGCGTAATTGTTTGGGAAAGGTCAAATTGTCATGAGACATTTTTCTAGAGGGCTTGCATTAATGAGCAGGCCCAGAATGTTATACATTAAGAGGTCCTGGCATTTCCTTTCATTCACGAGCATAATAAGCACTGACAAATTTTCCAAGTCCCCTGGTGGGTATTCTGTATACATTCTGTATATGAAACTTAGAGTGTTACAATGTATATGTATATATTTGCATACTTGCTGGCTGAAGAAAATAACCAAAGAAGGGAAAAGTGTGCAGTTAAGAGATTGGTTCATAATACAGAGTAAGAATCACCTTGTGTGCAGCTCTGCTGATACCAATATCAGATGGATACAGAAAGTAGCTGCATTCAAATTTACATATTTTGTTGGTGCCTGAAATGTCACTAAATCCCTGGATGCAGGACTGCTGTGTACAAAGTGCTGAATTTATGTTCGAGGCCCTTAATTTTTAACTAGGGCACAAATAATGTGAGGATTAAAAGAATTAAGAGAAGAGGATCATTAACCTAATGTGTCACAATGAGTGTCTCCCAACACATAATTACTGATTACATTCATCTTTCTAACTGTACAGGCAAGCCAAAAGAGCCACAATGATCTAAGACCGTCATTCTGTCTGTCTGTGAGAGCCCTCCAGAAGCTAGGTTCAATGTCCAATAAACCCACAGGACTCTTTCTCCACTGACTCCAGAGAACCTCGGTTCACTGGTAATGCACCCCATCTCTCCTCCATCTCCAGTCCTAAAAATTCTTTTCTCTCTTAACCTTTTTCCTTAGCATTCCCACTGGAACTTTTTGAGTAGTCTAATTTTTCATAGGGCAGCCTAGCTCTTTCATAGGCAGCTCTAGCTGTGCTACTCACTCCACTACTGTGGTGTTCTGTGTAACTTACAGAAACTGTCATCATATTTTGAAAATTTCCATACCTTGCAGCTGTGCTTCATTATCAATATTCTCAGCATCAAAGATGCAAATAAATGTCATTCTCACATGATGTCACAAGAAGAGTACTTTCTATCTTGATAAAATACCTCTTAGTAATGGTGATCTTCTTTCATTATTCTCAGGACTATTCACTTCTACCTCACCCTGAAAACTTAAAGGGTAAGATAAAATCTGTGAAATCAAGACCTGAAAATCTAAACCACTACAGAATTCAGGGCACCGAGCAGCCAAAGCTTACTAATCCTGCCTATGTTCATTATGAATGAAAGAAAGATGATTCTTTAGCTATCTCCACAGTGGCATAAAGGCCAAACTTCTGTTCAGTACCAGACAAGCCTGTTTTACTGACTTTCCTCCTTAGCTGAGCAATTTGTCAAGGGCAACAGACTGTGTGTTTGACTTGGGATGTTTGCTCCCAAACTGAGTTATGACATTGTCCTCATCTCATTGGTGTCTTTACCATGATTTCTTTTTGGGAGGTCAGTAGTATTATTTACTTCTGCAGTGACTGAAGAAATAAAAAGCAAAGAACTCTTCACTTGTTCCTCAAAGATGCATAAAGATTAAGAGCAAACCATTGAGAACAAAGCCATACCCTGACTACCTTTACTCTCTGAAACTTTTCCCTCACAGCAGCCAAGTCTGCCTGAGAGCAGCAGAATAATGCAGTTCACTACAGTCTGACTGTCCATAAACTTTTTACTGAAGCAAGTTAGCTGGTCTTACTCAACTCACACAAAAAGTTTTCAGTACAGAGAATGTATTCTCTTTACGTAGTGCCTGAGGGTCAGCATTTTGATTGATCCATCTGTCCTTGGGAAATGGAAGCTCCCTTAGACTTTATGGAAGTCTATGCAGAATGGAGTCACATCTGGCTTTAGCAATTTCATATTTGGTCACTGTACCTATAAGAGCCCTCTGAAATATCAGTTTCTTGTGGGATTAAAAATTCTTTCTTTCTTTGATTATCATTTTCACGTGCATTGGCCATAGCATGGCTGAAATTAGTAATTCAGCTTGCCATTTGCTGTTTTATTAAGGACTTCTGTTACTTCAATTACAAGTTTTCTGAAAAAGCCTCTTTCTGTAAAGATTTGAAACAATGAAATCAATACATTTAATATTTTTTAAATTTTTTTCAACTTCAAGTTAATAAGTTAAGCACAACAGGTGGAAATACAACAGGTAAACAATTAATTGAGAAATCTTACTTTATAGACCTGTGTCAAATTTACATGCTGAAAAACCTGATGTTGAACCTTAATGACTGCCTTTGGCATTCTCATATTTCAACAGCTTTAGAGGATTAAGCATTTCAGAAACACAAATATAATTTAAACAATACAGGAATAGCTGGTGTTTAAAGCATACCCAAAATTCTGAGTAGGATATAAGAATATTATACAGAGAGGTGAGGTGTATAATCAGGTACCTTGTATGAACAGTAGGTCAGTGGTAGGTTATTTCTGTAACGTGACAAGTCACTTTTACCATTTACAGAACCTTTACCTCATCTACTACTGAGATTGCCAGATAAAATGACATACTATTGCTCAAGCACCCTAAAAGTTAGTTTTCTGTGTAAAGTCCTTGCTAAAAAATGATGCAACCAAGATTAAAATGCTCTTGTGAAGTAAGGGGGTTTGTAAGTACATTTACATGAAAACATGTTAAAAATGCCAGGGGTACCATGGCTATTATGTATTGTAAGATATTTTGTATTGAAGCTCTGCACTATTTGCTACCATAGTAATATCACATTAAAATAGATATTAAATAAGCAAGGTACCATGCTAATCTTGGAAGCAAAACCAAGCAATAGTGAATTTGCAAATAGGAATGCACTTCTACAAAGGAATAGAATCAAAGCCAAATAAAAAACCTCTTTCTTAAAACAATAGTTTCAGGAGGATTTAACATCTCTTATTCCCATTGTTGAATGTTCTCAATTAAATTCGAAAAATTTATTTCATGAATTTAAAATAATGAGATCTATGTGAAACCAGCCTGGGTCTTTACAAACACCTGGAAACACAAAGAAACATCCATCTAAATGTTTCAAACACTGCTGCATGACACCATAACAATTTCAGAGCACCCCAAATGGAGAACCTGGAATACTTTTTTGGATTTATTTTACTTTAGAAAGTTTGAAAACAAAATCTGACAAGTTATAATACCCTTCAGAACTTAAGTACTCTCCAAATTCCTGCCTATTTTCTCTGTTTTTCTCAAATGTGCAACAGGAAAAAATCAGAGCAAATTTTGCAAATGATGGGACCATCAGACAGTTTTGTGGTATCAAAGTTTATTAGTTTACAAAATGGTAAAAACAAAAAACAAGATAGAAGTTACATGGTATAAATTCAAGTAATGTGTTGGCCGAGGACCTAAAACACAAAAGACAAACATGAAATTAGAAAGTTAAAACCAGTGATTCTCTTAAAATCTCATCACTTTAAGGCTTGTCAAGAAAAATGAAAACACTGCATACACCTTTTTTTGCCCTTGTACTACATAGTCACTTGTATGACAAAACAATTCATGGAATGAAAGTCATAGAACGAGGAGTATTTTGTTCTTCTAAATTGTGCCTTGGATGTAGGTAGTCTGATTTTTCTCAAAGTTTTGAAATGGAAGAAGTGACTCTGTGAGAGAGAGATAGAAGGAGATATTTAAGTAGGAAGATCCTTCTGTCTTTGTGTTTCATTGTAAGAATACATTTCAGTCTTACTGATATTGAACATGACTTTGGGCCAGATGCCTTGGTGCGGACTTGGATTGTTAAATGCGCCCATAATGCCTGGATTGTGGACTGGAGCAGCCCAGAACAGCCAGAGTGCTCTTGTCAGGGAGCCGGCAGGATGCTGAATGGCAAACCCACAGTGCAGTAAAATGGATCCATACAGCCGTTAGCTGCAGGTTTGTGCTGAAATCCCTCAAGGGACCTTCCTGTAACACTGGGGTGCAGAAGCCTTATGGCATAAGCCAGTTTTTCAAAAAATGACAGTTAAATGAATATTTCAGATTGTTTTCACATAAAATTTTGGATTAAGGTACATGAGTTTCATTTAACTTTTCCAAGTGTTGTTGAGTAGCAGTGACAATACAATGATGAAACTTTGTTACTCTAACTGTTCATAGAACTTACATATATTGGGAAACTAAAAACAGGAAAAAAATAAGTAGTTAACTGTCCATAAAATACCCTCTTCACTCCCCATGAAATAACTACTAAGTATTACTAACACTAACCTTCTTGCAATAGTTTTTAAAGGAATTGTTAATAAGAGGGCAAAACCTCTTTTTAACCAGCAGGGGAAAAGAATAATTATTTTTGTAAATGCAGCTGATGCTGACTCTATTCCCCTCTTCTACTCTGCTACGTATCACCATTGAAATCATCTGTCTTGATGCTTTCAGGCTTCCATTCTCCTCAAGCCATACTACTTTTTTTTTTTTTTATTCAAGCTTTGTAGTATCATGGAGGCCTATTGTGAAGTTCTTTGAGATTTATTCATCACAATTTTGATTTTTACTGTTTCACTTTGAAGTGTCAGTGCCTTTTTCTGAAATGGTGAATAAGATATAGGGATAGATAGGTATAGATATAGATATAGATACAGATGGTATAGAATAGGGATGAGAATAGAACATTTGGCTTATCTTAATTATTTAAGACAAGTTTAACCAGGGCTTCAGCCACAGATCTAGGCTACATATACATTTAGGAGAAAGGACTGAAATGTATTAAAGTATTTTTCCAACTCCGTTCCTTCCAATCTCTAGAAAGATAAATTAAAACTACAGTAATTGCTATTGAAAGATAGACCTTAGGAACCAAAATCCTCAGCTATGAAGACTTCTTTCATGAGTAATACTTTTTGTTTTCTCAGTCAACCCCCAGCAGGCTTTCCTGTGCCAACAATTCCCTGCTCCAACTCTGCTTGAAAGCCCATTATTCCAAACTGCATGGCAATAAAGATGGTTATTAAAGGAATGTTTGACCCTGTATAAAATTCTGACCGTAAAACTGTTATTGGAACCAGTATTCTACAAATATTGTATGCTACCATAATTAAATTTTAATAAGTCTGCCAAATGGGGAAAAATGAAAGAGAAGCCTAAACATGTAAATGCAGTAAAATGGAGAAGAAATTAAATCTTTTGCATCCAGGCTTGGTTTAATCATGTTCTTACTGATGCATGTAATGATCTTACCATTCTACAGAATGAAAGTGAAACTTCTGTCTCCTTTTGATCTACACCTGGATATCATTGCTTGAAATTGAGTTTAGTCCTTTCCTCTACAGAACTTACAGAAAGTTAATTGAGAAAGAAATGTAGAGGACTTACTGGAAAAAAATTGCATGTTATCTTCAACCAGAACTTAGAAATTACTTGCATATTGCAATTAAAAGAAAAAGTATATGACACCCCTGACAAGAGCTTAGGTTCTAAATATTCATAAACATGAATCTCATTAAATTTAGTACTAACATTATTGAAAATATGTCTCCATTTTAAGATTTTTATACTTTTTTTTTTGTTAGTTTAAACACTATAGCATTTTTCAAACTGACTAACAAGCAGCTTAAATTGATATCAGCATCAGTGTTACCTTTGTAAGGCATCTCAAGATGACTGAGAAGATCAAAGTTGGAAGGCCAAGCCCTCTCTGTAGACAGAGATACAAAATTCCATTGAGATATGGAGCAGATGTTGGAGCAGAGATGATTCAGAGCACCCAAGTTACAACTTGTCTATAACTCATGCTGGGGGCATGAGTTTTTCCCTGTCAAGGAACAGACTAAATTAATTTCTAGGCTGAGGTCAAATGGACTCGCCTAAGTTGGAGAGATATTGAATTCTCCAAAGAGAGGAGAGCAACAATTTAGAAAGTCAAAGTTTTAGTACAGTTTTCTCATAACACATTATTTCTCAAAGCCAGCATTTCTAGCAAGACCAAGGATTTTTAGTAAGTGGGGGAATGCATTATTTGGGGCATGTTAGTCTCAGGGGTGCCACTTTGCCTAATATTTGTTCCAAATGGACTACATGACATGTAAACTTCATTAGTTTCTTTCATTTATGACATGGCAAAGGTTAGCCTTACACTCCCAGCACTGAAGTCTGTATTATTTGTTTTAAAATGTCTTTCTGATTATATTACTGCAAAGGTCAGGGGTTTTAAATTAATTTTATTCAGGACATTAATATATTAAAATTATTTGTGATACTGGCTCTTCTACTGGCTGAACTTATTTCTGCCTTTTATATTCCTTTTTTATTAGACGATTAGAATTCTTGCAGTCATATCTAAAGACTGTAAACTGCCTCAAATAAGTTTTTAGCCCTTTAGTTCTAAAGAAAATTAATTTTCTGGAACAAAGTGGAATCAGACCACATGCAGCAACAAATATATATATCCCTCCTGGAGGGAGACCTCCTTCATGCACTATACAAAGAAGAAGAATTATGGGTGCGTTGTAGGCTTGACTACAAAGTGTGACTGAACAAGTGGTGCAGCACTGAGGTCTGCCTTCCTGCTATTTTCATAGGTGCAGAACGAGGTGTTACATTTTTTCATTATACAAGTGGCTCAGGAGATTTGCATCTGGATAAGCAAATTTTGTTAGCAGCAATATAAGTTGTTTTCAGTACTTTGCACAGATATTTCACTGAGTCATTGGAATTACCAGTTGAGTTTAAAGAAAATTATCACTTGTTTTGGTGAGTTTGTATTGTGTATTTGGGGGGGTCATGAATAAGAAATAATATTTGAGGGAACTAAAGCTTAACCTTAAAGTAAAACAGAAATGGTTGGATAGCTTAATAATTTAAACAAGTCGTGTTAAATTGGAAAAATAGATAGTGCTCACTTTCTCTCAAATTTTTTGCTTGGATTAGTCATTTAATTTCAGCATTTTTAAGTATATTTTGGAGACATGATGTAGATTTTATTCTATTTCGATTGCTCCTGCTGTTCCCAGCATGGAGATAGCTGGGCAGAATGCTCTCATTAAATTCTGACCAGATGCTAACAACTTATTCTAATATGTTTAGGATTCTTCAGGAACAGTCTGAGCAGGCAGTTCTAACTGATCAAAACTTTTCCTTCAATCCAACATATCCTAATATGGGCCTGCTGAAACTCTTCTATTCAGCCTCATCTTCAATTCATAGACAACTTTCAGAGTACTGAATATTGTGTATAGTGCTTGAAAAAATGGCATAGCTAGCCCTACCTGTTCATTCCTCCAAACGTCAGACAACCTTCACAAAAACCATTCTTTGCACATCTGAAGCAGCAGGAGACAGGTGGAAGGGTGCAGAGAGAAGCTGATGGGGAAAACTGTTGAGAAAATCCTATCAGTTTAACATCAAAGAAAACATAAGGAAAACATAAAAATATGCAAGGGAACAGAAGAGTTCTTACCCTCTATATCCATCGATGTGAAAAAAATGGTGAGCATTCCTGGCACAAAGAATGGGTGAATTCCAATCCTGGGAACATCCAGAGAGGTTCTTGCAAGAAACAACGGGATTTTCTTTTCTGTGACAATGCTGGTTATGCCAAATAGAAAATTGTGCTAAGCAAAGACAGTGCTTGGGCAGCTGAGAATGAACCAGAGGCGGAAAGAATCCCCAAACATGCAGAAAACTGAGGTTTTTTTCTGGAGAGATTACGTGGAAATAAGACTGAGTGAAGAGTGTGACACCTAATTAACTGTTGAATAGCAGGATAATATTAAAGGGGACAACTCATGGCAGGTTTGTGTGAACATGAGAGTAATTATGGCAATAATTAATGAGGCTTTTATCAGTTACACATACAGAGATATGATCATCATGTACTCCTTATCAATGTTTTTTCTCATAGGAAAAAATCCCTGCAATAAACCCTGCAGAGTCTTTGCCCTTCAGTCTTCCTTGAGAGCCTGAGGATGACCCAGGCTGGTCATACTGAGATGCAGTACAATGGACTAGCTGACGGATTTTACTGCTAGCTTTATTTTGTTCTGCAATAACTGCTCCAGAAATAATGCCTCCTCCATGATGGCCAGGATTTTCGGATAAACTTTTACCTGGATTGTACAATTTGTTTGTAGCTACAATTAAAACAAATTCAAATTAAATTTCTTCTTACTGTTTAGGAAGCCAAATATTATTATTTGTTTTACTGCTGAAATTTTCTTGGTTTTTGAAATAACAAGATGTCTAATACATTACATAAATTGCTTCCCTTTTGAACTGTCATACTGTTTTAGGCAGTCATGGGAAGACTGCAAAGAGAGTAATTTTAACCATACAGAAGAAATATTAATGACTTTAAACTCCAGAAGGGGAAAAATATGAAGAAGAAAGAGGAATGCTAGAGAAAAGTCATCAGATATCATCTCAGACAGTAGGGGTAAAAAAGGTTTTTTTTTACACTGGTTGTAAATGAAAAGTAGAAATAGCCAAGATTTTAAAGGTGCTGCAGCAAAGAAAAAACCTTTGTGAGAAGTCAGATATTGAATGGTGACATCTGGTGCAGACACTTCAGAACTCTTCAGTAAGAGCTCTGGAAATTTGTGCCACACTTTTTCTCCTAATTCTATAGTAAAATCTCAGAATGGTAGGCTTACTTTAAGGACCGCTTGGCATCTTCCTGCTGGTTCTGGACAGGGGGTGGAGTAGCTGCCATCACCATGTGGCCAGAGCAGCACTCCAATCCTCACTGCCCTGCTCTCTGCTGCCCATGGACAACTTCACTGCGCAGAATTGTACTATCACAGGGCTGTCTGAAAGAGGCCTCACACCTGCTCCTGGCTCATCCCTCCCACTGGCTGCTCACACCTGAAAAATCCCATTCTGGACTCTTCATCCCTCACCTGTTTTTTTCTCTTCTTTCTCTAGGTTTGTATGCAGAACTTTGTGTGTGAGGCTGAGTCTGATTATCTTTTTGGGAGCTGTGAAAGAAATTTTTTTATTACTTTCTCTGTGACCTCAGGTAGGCACAATTAAGGCAGTTGGTGTAGGATGTAGATGTTCAATATTTAGGAGTCTGTAGTGATGTCCAGCCCGCAGCGCACACGTGTGACAACCAATGCAATAAAGTCCATCTCTGAAACAGAGCTAATACCTAAAAGAACCTCAGACTATGCTATTTTTGGTGGCCAGTTTTTCCTTTTGTGGTAAAGAAGAGTGAATTTAAATTTCTAATACATATGATTAAGAAAATGTGCTCCATCTTCTGGACAGTAGGGTGGGGAAATGGCTGAAAACTAGTACAGTAGAATTTCAGACAACTGTTTAGACCCTAATCCCCTGCCCAACCTTATACAGCACTGTCTGAGTAGTTCCTGCTGTTTCACACCAGTAGCAGTTTAAAGACCTTTTAAAAGAAATATTGCTAAGAAAAGCATCTATGAAATGCAGCCACAAACAAAGTGTGAAATATTCTGTACCAGGAAGCTTCTGCTTGCCATATTAAAATTAACGGTACTAACACTGCTGACTTTAATAAAACCTGAATTTCCAGATCAAATTCTATCACTTCCTATGAAATACACAATATATAAGGAAATAAAAAACTACAGGAAATACTGTACACTCAGGACTGCCAGAATTGGAAAATGCTTTAAAAAGGGAAAAAGTTTTAAAGAGTATACTTTTTAAAAACTAAATAAATAGGTGTTCAAGAGCTCTCGTGACTGTTAAGCATGCAGTGTGCTTTGTGTACTATAAGCTTTTAAGAAAATATAATAGCTACAGCTTTGAGTCATTTCTAACACAGCATCCCTACTTTTTAGACAGGGAACAATTATTTTTCCTCCTGCTACTCAGTTGCAGAAATAATGATGGAATTCTTATACTTTGGTGCTTATTTTAGACATAACTTGTGTTCAACAAGGAGAAACAAGACAGGATGACTTATTTTCCGGGAGGCTTTTTTTACAGCTTTAGAGTTTGGTCTGCTTTGCAGCTTGACAGGTTCTAACCTAAATATGCAGCAAATAATTTCTTGAGGGGTCAGTATAGGTCAAAGACCCTCTGCTTCTCCTTGTCAGTCATTTGGAGCTGATAGGCAACAGATATTTAACAAATTGGGAAATGGATATGTGACTTTATGCAGTTTTTATGACATGAAGTCC
Source organism: Corvus kubaryi (assembly GCF_017639235.1). Taxonomy (NCBI): domain Eukaryota; kingdom Metazoa; phylum Chordata; class Aves; order Passeriformes; family Corvidae; genus Corvus; species Corvus kubaryi. Next base: position 12,083,634 of record NW_024582091.1, read on the forward strand.
CTAGTGCAATGAGTGAATAGAATGAAAAATGCATTACTTTCTTTGCCCTGCAAACGTAACACTTTTCCACAGTCATAATGAATGTTATTTGAAGGTATGCTGTGCTTTTATCAGTAACACTACGAGACTTCTCAGCATGCATTTGAAAATAGTTGCATGTAAAACTTTTCATCATGAACATTATTTTCAGGAGCATTTGACAACTGATTCTCATAAGAAGTGATTTTTCTAAACTTTAAGTCACTCTGCTAATCATAAAGTATTTGCTTTTCTCTCATTTCAGAACTCTGTGTATAAAGGCAAGATTATAGAATGGGAAGTTTATATTCATTATAAGCATAATTTATTATAAACTACCATGCAACAACATGAAATATGTGTTCTTCCCAGCCCGGGTCATCTTTTACATCCTTTACTCTCTAAAATGCTGACGTAGTTATTTGCTGGATCCAGCCAAACAATCCTATAGGCTGTACGATGCATGGGCATTCCCCACTCCCACACTCGTGCTGTGCAGGCCCATTGTGAAGGATGCTATCACCGTGCAGGGAGTGTTCCCAATCAGCTATGCAAACACTGCCTGTTTGCCTTACAGGATGTGGCCAGGCAGCAGGGATGAAGGCCCCTTCCTGCTGATTTTGGACATGATGGATAAGGAAAAACATGTAGAAAGGGGGAGGAGGGTTCACTGTTCTCACTTCAAGAGATTTCTGGAATACAGGAGGGACATGAAAGGCCAAAGCCTGAGCAAGGAGGGAGCTGGTTGAACTGGGACAGAGCAGAGCCTCCTAAGGGAACAGGGAACTTTCCTGCAGCAGGGAGCAAACTTGCAAGCTTTGAGCATGATATTCTTGGACATCCAGAAACACCGAGGGTCGTTTTGCAAGCTAATACATACTGTTGGAATTTTGCCCTGAATTTGCCTTTTTTTTTGTTTTTCTCTGTAGATTGTTTTAGCATTGCTTAGAGACCACGTGGGGACATCAAAGAATCCTGCTGACTCCCATGATGTGCTTACGTGCCCTCTGCTTTTCTATTGAGAGAGCCAGTCAAAAATCTGAGACATAGCACATACGAATATTCATCCAAGAACTAATTCGTCCCATGTCCCTGTAGTGACCTCTTGCATCTTGCACAGGAAGCACAGGCTTTGAAGAGTAAATAAAATTTAAGTTTACTGACCTAACACTGAGGTGGTAAGGCCAGGCCAGGAAGCAGGATTGGAGAGGGAACAGACAAGAGCTGGGACAGATGGGGGGGCAACTCCTCCAAATCGTGGCTCTTGTTGCTTTGCCAGGGGACGCTCTTGTCCCACACAATTCTGTTACCTGCACACAGTGGCTCGTATGGCTTTCTAGCAGCTGGTGGAGGTGATGGAAGCAGTAGCCTTACAGATATTTTGCTGTTCTGGGGGAAAGCCTAATTTGCCTGTGCCCGAAAGCTGGCCCTAGTATCTTTGTCTGAACTTTCTTTAGTCTGCAGGGTAAGCTGTGGGAAACATGTCTATCATGTGTTTTTCATTTGAAATTCTGCATTAACCAGAGTTTTCTCCACATATGTATATATATATCCTTTTTTGTTTCATTATGTATTTTTCCTCATATAGATAGCTGCCTCTATGCCTATTGCATGGATAAAATGGAACAAACAAACACAGAAAACAGCAATTTTTTAAAGCTTTTCACATTAATCAGACCTTTAGATATGTAAGCTTTTCTGAGCCATGGTACTCTGCTTGGAAGAAATTATATAATGTTACTCTCACTGCTATCATCCACAGATGTCTGTAGAGCCCAAAGTAATATACTTTCCATGTTTTAAGTACCAATTTTTTTAATGTTAATCTAGAACTTCGTTTTTTTGTTCTTCCTGAGATGTCTTTTTGCTCTGCCTTTTTGAAATTTTACCATAGTACTCTGCACTAAGTGCTCCGTATCCTTAGGCATTTGTTGTTGGGTTTGACAACCTTGAGCTAAGGTGCATTAGGATTTTGCTGAAGAAGCCATCAGAAATGTACATTTTTCACCTTTGGTTGTGAAAGAAAATTTTGTGTCACAATGGGAAGGAACGCTTAGTGCTCTGACACGTGACTGTATGTGTCACAACAGCTGCACCTCTCCTACTCTCTCTCACAGAGAAATCCCGTGTCTTACCTTGTCCTGATGGACTGTCTTGGTCGACATCCTCGAAAGGAGGTTCTGCTAAATCAGTCAGTTCTTGCTTCTCTTCAGCTTCACTGTCTGCCTCTCTGGCGTGCAGGAGGTCGGGTGTGGTAAAGCTTCCTGTGGTAGCCAGCTCCACTGGAGACTCATAGCCATCGGTGAGGAAGTCTTTGCCAGCAGAATCATCTGCTGGGGGAGGCAAATAGGAATCCTCTGATTTTGGAGGAGTGCTGGTGCTACCCAGAGCACTGAAAGGCACTGTGAAACTTGGGTGGTCGGTAGCAATAATTTGGGTGTGTGGATATCTATCCTGAAATGGTTCTCTGGAGGGTTTGGTAGGAAAATCAGGTTCAGATGTAATAAAATTATTAAATTCTTCAGGGATGCTGATCTCTTCACTTAGAGCAGGGCTTTCAGTTGTAGATTTATCACCAAATACATCTCCTCTTTGATCCACTGTTGCTGGACTGGGATAACCTAGTGGGAGCTCCTCCTGAAAAAGTTTTAAAAGAGCACTTTCAGTAATATGTTTGAGTTTCATTGCTAAAAAGGCAATAATCTTTAGCTACATGAGCTAGCAAATAACTAAGTCAACGTGGAATCGTATTATGGGTTGGGTTGGAAAGGATCTTAGAGCTTATCTAGTCCCAATCCCGCCTGCCATGGTAAGTGACATCTTCCACTAGACCAGGTTGCTCAATGTCACATCCAACCTGGCCTGGAACACTGCCAGGGTTGGGGCATCCTTAACCTCCCCAGGCACCCTGTACCAGTGTCTCACCACCCTCACAGTAAAGAGTTTCTTCTGTATATTGAACTTAAATTTCCCATCTTTCACTTTGAACCCATTATCCTTGTCCTATCACTACTGCTCCTTAAGAAGAGTCCCTCTCCAGCTTCCCTGTAGGCCCCCTTCAGATACTGGAAGTCTGCTGTGAAGTCATAGGATGTGTAAAATATTTGGCATGTGCATGTGATCCTAATCACATTGCCTGTAATTTAAAAAATGGTCAAAGAAAGATGGCCTTAACTAGCCCTGTAAACTGCTCTCTCTGTGTCATTAAGACATGCTACTGAACTGATGAGACACTGTTCACTTTGCAATTGAATCTGGAAAAGGTAATCAAGCAGTAATAGTCACCTGTAAATGCTCTAAACAGTACCTCTGTTGCAATATAACAATACAACATTCATCCTCACAGTATGTACAAAAGGCAGATATGTTATTTTAGCATAAGAAACTTTTTGTATGTTTATGTACCTCTTAACACTGTATAATTTCATTTCCCTTGGAGAAATAAATAAACATGAAAAACGTTATTAACTTACCAAATCAGGGCCTGCCAGAGGAACAGTGACCACTCCTTGGATATCATTATCAATATCACTAGGTGGTATAATAGTTTCTGCAAAAAAAATCAAAAACATTAGAGAGAGAGAGACAGAGAGCAGAATACTTCACCACCAGCACATTGACAACTGATCAAAACACATAAACTCAAAAAAAAAAAAAAAGTACTAAAATGTTCTCCATCAAAAAACTGCTTTTAAAAATCCATGTTAAGACAAAAGGCATCAATTCCCATTCAAACAGACAATTATGAAGAAAACCAAATTTTATAGGCAGTATTCTTCTTATGCTTTATTTAGCATAAATGGGATAGGTCTGCAGAGAGCTGAACCATGGAGGAATGCTTAAAATCATCTGAAGTGTGAACCCCTCAGTTAAATCTGCATGGGCTATGATGACTCATTATATTGTGTTCATTAAGCCTAAAGTCATTCCAGCTTTACCCTGAGTCCACACCATTGTTAACGTCAGTGTTTTGGCTTTAGTGCTCAGTTGCTCCTTTCACCCCTCAGAGGAGATCTTTAAAGTACTTGCATGCAAACTGTTTTCATAAATTGGTTATTAAAATTAACTACTGGGAGACAGTTGATTAAAATATTTATTATTGAAGTGTTCTATGTAATTTTTTTTATTGAGAATTTTAAGCTACATTAAAATATGACACTTTATTCTTACAGAAAGGATTAGTTCAACCGAATACATTTTTTTGGCAAGAAAGTGCTGCTGTTTGCAAAGGAGACACTGTAGCTAAAATTTGGTATGTGTTTTGAGGCTGTTTCAGTAAATATGCATATGAAAAAATATTTTAAATTATTTTCCCTCTTTTTAACCCATGTCTCCAAAACTAGTTTGCTAGCTTTGCAAAAATCATTGATGGACTAGAAAGGGATATTTATTAGCTGGATTACTGAACAGGGAGCAGACCTTCAACTTCTGCTGGAGGTTTTCACACCCAGCTTGTCATCTGCACTCCCTCTGTGTTTCAGAGTGTGAGTGAAACACATCTTTACTGATTTTATCTTGGGATCAAATGCTGTTTAAAGTGTTGGTCTCTCTGATGTTGCTGAGAGGTTAGATGGCTTGCTTACAACCAAGATAGAGCTTTCAGAAAGCTAATTTAAGTTAGAGGCAGACCTCACTTTTTTTCTTGTTAAAGAAAGGAGGCTGTCCATACTGGGAAGATAAAATGATACAGTGAATATTCATAGTATTTCTTTTATTTTTCTCCTCTTAATTATCTTAGTGTGAAAAATACCCAGATTTTCTAAAAAAAACCAAACCAAGAAAAAATCCTCTAATATGGTTGCAAGTTATGCTGTATAATTATAAAGACACATTTTTCTATAAGATTTAACTTATTTCTCTACATCCTTTGGATCCTATACAATGCCAAGGGAATGGACTGTATCAGGTGAAAAAAATCTGCTAGAGAAGCAAAGGACACCTTACTGAAATTGCATCAGTTTGGAAAGGCAAGATTCAGGCTTGTGCCTGCCACCTGCCACCTGCTTTACTGACCATCAGTAAACTGAAGTGTTCCAAGGTCCACTGGCAGGGACTGGTCTTCATGGAGTGCAGTGGCAACCAGCTGCTGAAGGTCTGTTACTGTGAGTTTAGCTGCTGATATTTCCCCCTCTTCAACTGGAGAAATGGGAATTTTTTCACTTTCAACCTTATTAGATCCAATAGTCGAGATGTCATCTGCTGTGCCTTTGGTTTCTGAGCCATCTCTCTCAAAGTTCACCACATATCGTGCTACTGTGCTGCTTGATCTGCAAGGGGAAAAGGTGAAAATGCCCAGAGCAGCAAAATCAGTCACTGCCTGATTTTGCACACAAACAAACAAATATGCAACCATAACATACTATCTTCTGTAAGAGTAATGCCAATTTACTTCTTTCTAATGAGACTGTCACCTTCAAATTAGTTTTTCTTCACCTAACCCCTTTTTTGTCTATGCATAACTTTTGATAAAAATTCCCATATTGAAGAAAATTTAAAAAAATCTTCTAATATAATCTGATTTAATCTGACTACTCAGAAATCTGTAGAACCATAATGTAGTCTGAAGTCATTGACTACTGATTCAAACAGCTATAAATGCGTGCTGAGGTTATTAGAAGCCATAATCACACATTAATTATTCGGGAACTTCTGAAAAGGGATTAGGCAGTTCATAAAACTGCAGATAAGCAAAAATCTTATCACAACTGAGACAGCTTTTGGCTGTTTTTTAAAGTACAGCAACCTAATGTGGCAAGCAAATCACTTTTTCCCAATGGGACTTAGCTTTTCCAAGTCCAAATGGGTATGTATGGCTTCTCACTAGATGTTCATGTTCAACAGAAGTCTCAAATGTTCACCATTTTTAATACATCATTTTCATACATGTTAAATTCACCTAATTAAATGAAAAATAATGAGTACATTGTAAACATTTCTACTCCACTATATTGCTTTTTTTACAGTGTCAAAAAACTGTAGGGATAAGAATTTCACTTTATCTAGTATGTGCTATGAAGCATTTGCATTTATATGACATTGCAAGAATTCAGGAAACACATGAGACAGTTCTTCCTTTTAAAGCATGAGCAAAAGAGAAATTCTGGGAAACTGCTAGACAAATTATTCCCCAGTAGCACTTTCAAGCAGCAGCAGCAATTGACTCTGTAGCTGTTTGTATTACCAGTGAAAAGCTCCCTTCATTTTATCAAGCTGGTAACTGGTCTCTTTGCTATTCTATCTGGCTTGATAATGGAGACAACAAATCAAATTCTACATACTTATTGGAAATACTGTGTACATGGGAATAGAGCTAGGAAACATCAGATCAAAAGTGAAAATTTGAATATAAAGTTTCCCTACTTATTTTTCACTTCCAGTATATGGCTGATATAAATCTTTAGTCATAGAGATGTGAATTTTCTTAGGTCAAACATTTTGTTTCCTTCAGAGACATCCTGACAAAATTTGATTACATGAACCATTCATATTAAAGTAAAACCCGTCCCTGACACTTTATAGCACAGATTTTGTACTCAGTCAGAACACAATCAATTTACTTTGTCACATCAAGATAAAAGACATTTACTGATTTATCTATGTACATCATAAAATTATTATTAATAATAATAATTATCATCAGTCTATGAAACTATTAATTATGAATTACAGAAAGATTACCCATCTTTCTCCTTCTTCTGTCTTCATTTCATCCCAGAAGAAAGAGTGTGAGAAAGGATTGCAAAAGAAAGAAAAACAAAGATTCATGTATACTGGTAAATTGTTTGGTCACACACATCACAACCATCTTTTGACAATTGATCTTATCTTCTATGTGTTGTCTGTAACTTTTATCTCTGTGTAAAAATGACAGTCTACTCTCCATCAGTTCACTTTGTCCCTTCCAAACAATGGAAATCACCATGGTTTGTGCGGGGAAAGAGGAATTTTGTTTTACCATGGCAGTTTGAAATATCAGCTTTCCTATTTCCCTCATCCAGTGGTGTAATTTGAGCCCTTGTCATTGCTAATCTATATCTGTATGGTGGCAGTGGACATTTGTGGCAGTACTTTCTATGATCATGGTTACAGACTTGATGCCTACTCAGACTGTAGTCACAGGGGTAACCTGAACCATTAAATACCTCAAGACATGCCTATGTTGACCTTCTGTATATAATGCCCTGTTATTTTCCCTGGTGAGGCCTCCAGAATACCTGTGATGTGTTCCTTCTTCACCGCCTTGTGGGAAATGCTGCTAATATATGTAGTACTGTGGCTAAGGGAGAACGGACAGCAACACCCATCTTTGCTGATCTGTAACTCCCAGAGCTGACTAAATTACTGGATAAGGGGAATCAATCCAATTCTTCCACACTGATGAATGTTCTTTCATATCAGCTAAGCCCAAGATATGAAACCGAAATGGCTCCCAGACCTCCTGGAGTCACAACTAAAAGAGGTTAGTTATTGCAAGTAGTAACTATGAGATGCTACTACAGATTTTCTGTGCTTGTACTGCAGTAAACAGCTTTTTTGTTTTATTAATTTCAATACAAATATATAAGCAACTTATTTTCAGACTATTTTGCTCTTCTCTCTTCTTTTCCCCAGCAATTTCTGCAGAGAGAAAGGCTAGGAAGAAGAATGTTCTTGTCTAAAATTACATTGCAATATGAGTGCTCTTCAACATGTATTAAGCATTGCTAGAAGTACTGAATGTTCCTGATGCTGTGCCGTAAGACCACATAAATTTGTCTTTTCCCCTGCTCTTTATTCCTTTTGGCATAGTTTCTTACTACTACTTATTTGTTTTTCATTTGATTCTTTATGCAATGTGCTACCCCTCCCCTACAGATTCTCCATTGAAAAAGCACACAAGAGCTTGTATTAATAGTAAACACATGAGGAAGATAAAACGAAACAAATGGCAAGACAGAACACAAATTCACTGAAAAAGTGAAACTTTTAAAATTTTTTAAAAGACGTGAGAAACAACTACTGAAAAAGTTTTATATGTGTGAACATGTGTCCTCGTGCAACCCTCTCTTGCCAAGGCACCTTCACTGTGACTTATGAAGGGCATGGGGTCCACACACAAAAAAGTTGTCACCTAAATAATCATGCTACTAACTCTCTTTATCTTGTCATTTTAAAAAGTCCTTAATACAGGGTTGTTAACAAACAATTCAAAGAATTTATTGAATCCTTCAAGCTTCAGGGAATCAAAGCTACTTTACTAAGTAATTCAAAACCTCATAGTCTCGCTTGGGATGTGTTTGCACTTTTCATATTGTCTCTATGATATTCCCATAAAATTGTTTTCTGTTTACAGCAATACACACCCCACTCTTCTACAGGTCTCTTCATTTTTGAGGACAAGAGGGAAGAAGAGAACCCTAGGAGCCAACAAAGAAGACAACCCCATTTTCTTACTTACTTGAATCCTAACACACGGATTTCTTTGAATCCTGGAAGTTTCTCAAATATTTTTCTCATCTAGAAAACCATTAAAAAAATAATTCAGCATAAGATCTATGACTAAAATCAATCACAAGTTGACTACCTAGACAATATTTTTCATATTTCAGAAAGATCTTTAGGGAAAAAGTCTCAACTGCCCTCTTTTGGGTATCATAATTGCTCAGCTTAAACACAATATTTGCTTTGCATATACCTGTTGTATTGCCTGTTAACAGGCAAAATGAAGCACAAAATATTGCTTTTCTTAGTAATTAATAATGCAAACAAATGATAATCTATTTCATAACAGAGCAAGTAAAACAACATGAATCAAATATTTTTCTCATTTTCAGCAGTCTAGGTTCATGAATAATTTTGTGATTCAAGTCACCTGTAAATTGTTAATTATTTAGAAATATTAAGCAACTGCAGATGGGTTTAGATTATTTGACAAATCATTTAGGAATTAAACAGTTTTAACTGTCTTGTACAAACAGAATAACAATACATTTTTAATTCTAATGTTAACAATAGTACAATTACATGGTTTTGAATAGAAGAGGCATTATGTGTGCAGTAAACCATGTCTGCAGGCACTTCTGTTTGAGGGTAATACTGAAAATCTTCAGAGAAACCATTTTTTTGTCATCTCTGTCAATGCATCCTTCACCATTTTTTGACACATATCTGGAACTGGACCAGGAAAGTGAAATAGCTTCCACTAAAGAATGCTCATGAAACTGATGAGAGGCTTTAGTTAACTTTGCTAAGAAAACCTTTTGGGAACCCCAAGGCATTAACTGCTATCAGTTAAACTGATAGCTGAACATTTAGTTAATATTATTAATTATATGAAAACACCACAGATGTTCCAATTCTTACGTAAACTATGGTAATGCATAATGAATGTAAGTCCTTTGAAGAATAATTCAGACAACAGTAGCTAATTATTTTTAACATTTATATTACATTTTTCATTAGGTTTATTGTAGAAATTAAATTATGACAAAGTGCTGTCCATGAATTCCTGATTAAGTCTGAACAATATTCTTAAAGTTATTCTGTTCATCAGTTATCTGAGGCTTCTACTGCTGTCAAAGATGTTGGCTTGTTAGCTTGGTGGCTGAACAGATGGCTTAAATGAGGGGAAAACTGATACTACACGCGGAGGAAAGGTGAAGGTCTGAGAAAACAGGAATGACCTGTTTAAAGGGAGGGCAGTAGATTCTATTTCGTGGTGAAGGTAATTTCATAGTATGAATCTCAGTCAAGGTACAAAGTCAACATTTTTGCATTCACTAAGCCTCCCTACCTGTAGCTGAAATTTGGCAGCTAGCTGTTGGTACTCTGGGGAATTGGGATTACTGAGTTCAGCTGTGTACTCCTGATCAGTGAGAGTGACACTGAATTCCACCATTTGCTCCACAGGCAGTTCAGGGACTGCATTTGTTCCCAGCTCCTGGAAAAGAAATGGCAAGGACAAAAAGTGAAGAAATAAAACTAAGTGATTTTTTCCCCCTCCACAATTCAGTATTTAATAGGTAGAAATGTTCCCTTTTAAGCCCATCCCCAAAATAACTTTCTGAACTATATTCCACAAAAGGTGAAAGTTCCAAGACATATCTGTTGGCTTAATTCCTCTTTCTTTGCAAACAAGTTTCTATTACTGTAACTTGAGAGTTGCCTTTGATGTGCATAAATGAAAATGAAGAGAATCAAGCCTTGCACAGAGACTGTTACTAAGTCTTAGTTCCATTGTCATAAAGTGACTTAGCTCTTTCATGTTCAGAGGTTTGCATTTGTTTTTTTCTCATAACAGAATAGAATTATCCCTACCCATGATACATCTTCCTTATGGAGTTGATGTTACTGCTATTAAAAGTTTTCCTTTTTTTGTTTGCTGTTTCCCTACAGTATTTGTAGCTTTTCCCTCCACTGTGAGGCCACACATCTCTGCTGAGACCATAGCAGCCAGAACAGGGAAAACAACAGCCCCTCCCAGCACCCCACCCCTCTCTCAGAGGTATCTTTCACAGCAGGTGCTGTTAATGTGTAGAGGGGCAGTCTCTAATGCTCTACTGCATGGCTGCACTGAGCAGATAGCACTGGAGAGCCTTCTGACAGCTGGTTGGTTAGAAAAAGGCAAGGAAGGCCCAGTCCTATCTCCTGTGTTGTGGAAAGCCCAGCAGGTATGCTTTTTTTGGCATTATTTAATGAAGAACAACGTTACAAAAAGGTGCAAAGTGGGCAACAGGCCCCTCCTTAAAAGAATGAAAACTACCTAAAAGCTGGTTGCCATGCTTTTGTACTTTCTACTACATGCTCAAGAAGCATCATGCCCTACTCCAGTATACAACAGATGCTTATAAACCCCTTTAGTCCTGCCAGCTGAAACAGAGGGGAGCACTCGTGCTTTGTATGCACTGTTTATAAGGTTTCTCCCTCTCTCCTGCTAGCTGAGCTCAAAAGGAAAAGGTGAGTGAAAAAGTGGGTAGGAACACAGACTGCCCTCACCTTCACAGGAGTCTTCGTGTCATTGAAAATTTCATTGAGCAATGTGCCATTAGGTGAGAGGGGTGTGCGAGGAGAACCTGTGGGGGGATGGAAAGAAAAGTCAGGAAAGAAAGGTTTGCATATCAAAAGGCCTCCCCTTGGTGTGTTGGTCAGGTGTCAGCTCACTGGAGCAGCTTTCCTTCGGGAGGGTGTGTTTGAGCACAAGCCTGTGCCAGTGCAAGGTGGCCATGACTCAGGGTGTGGGTAAATCTGCTGTGTTTTATACAATAGACAGCCTTTCTTCCAGGCCAAACATTAGTGGTGTGGCATGTGTGTGACTGAAGGCAAAAATGGCACTGACTATGCATCAATGAAATTGTGTGAGTTAATAATATTTGATCATTTCCTGTCATACCACATCACATATCACCAAGTGTCTAAGCTTAATTTTGCCAGTTGAGATCTTTGTCTCTCTGACAGCCCCTTTTCTTTAGGGTCAATTTAAAGTAACAAGAGACACTGTTTTCCACCTAGAGGCAAAATTGCCATGCTGGAAGTCCTTACCAATAAGATTCTGTAATATTTGGCCCTCATAAGAATATATATTCAGGATGGTTTCTCCTTGAACCAAAATGATCATATTTACAGATTTTTGTGACTGAGTGAATTGCTAATATTATTTTAAAGAACAGTAGTATACAACGGGGTTGGTAGGTCTAATTGTAATAATCTGATCAATTTACTGTCAATTTATTGTCTATTATCACTCTGACTTTTTAGCTTGTCAGTCTTTATTTGCTTTGCTTGCTTGTTTTGGTTAACAAAATGCAGCAGCTGACATACTGAATGGTATTTTATAAATGAAGAAAAATTAACCCCATATTATCTAAGTTTGAAACTAGGAAAACATATACATTTGAAGACAAACTTTGAATGCAACATTTGAGTAGCAAATATGTTGAAAAGAGATAAAAAATTTCTTCTCAAAGATTGTTTTGCTAAAACATTTTCACTCCACTGAACTTGTCATGCTTCTACAACAATCACTAAATTGTAGCCTTATAAGACATAAGAATCATTTGCCTTAGCAATTTTTTATTTAATAGGCAGACACACAACAAGCAGATTTGATTTTACCTGTGGAAATAGAGGGAATTTCTTCCACCTTTTTGCCTCCTGTTTTCTCTGCTGATATTTCATCTTTCCTATCAATCAAATAGAAATGAGTGATTTAATTATCAGCATATTGTACTGGCAATGACAAAAGTGTAAAAAACCAAAACAATATAGAAATGACCCCTATACGAAGTGTAGTTTAAATGAGAGAAGTTATCGCTAATAGAATGTTTTGTGACCTGTGGAAAAGTCAGGAATCTGCTCATGAGGTTTTGTGACAGATTGCATCAATGCCACCAGAGGGGTGGGATCACAGAGATTAAATCAATGCACTGCATCTGTTTTTTTTTTTTTTTACTCCTTGAAGTCAATGAAGGGTTGACCCCTGTGTAAAATGGAAGCAAGACTTCTTGTACATCATCTAAATCAACCTTTGTCTCCTTTGCTATTTCTCATCCTATCAAGGTAGTTAAGTGAGAGCTTTGGGATTCTTCTAATTTTAGGGCCAATGGACATTTCAGGTTCTAGGTGTGTTTCATATGGTGTGGTGTGAGAAAATAGTGGGTGGGGTTATTTTTCAGTTGTCAGCCTGCATTATAATACCATAAGGATGCCTCCAAATAATGATAGTATCAAATCGGATTCCTGAATCCAGATTATTTTGAGATGCAGAAATGTTAATGTTTGCTTCTGGATGTAATATTCATGGGTTAATGCCTACCATGACCCCCAAGGAAGACAGCTAAAAACTCAAGTAAGAATATGGGGGGTATGATGTATCACAGGATTTGGTTTTGTTGATAATTATTTTCTGTTTTGAGTTTTACAGTCTTGTGGTGATGAATACATTTTTAATAGCTACTGTTATCTTGCCTGAAAATCAGCAATAATATCTATCTGTAAGTACATTTTAAAATAAATAGGTATGTTAAAGATTCTTCTACTTGGAATGGAAATTATTCTATAGCCTTGAAACCAAATTGTTATTAATTTGTAGCTTTTGGGAAAATTTAGGTTCTTAGAAAAGAATCGTCTAAGAGACATTTTGAGAGTTTTCTGTCATGAATTTGGGGAGTGAAGTATAATTCCTCAAATTTTCTACAGTGCATACAGATGGAGTATTTGTGAAACTGGTATGAGTGAAAGAACTAAGGGCACTGCAAGTGTGTAGTGTGGTGTTCACTGAGACAGCATAAATCTTGTATCATAGACAGAACAGGTGTCTGAGCTGCTTCTCTATACAGGAACAACCTAGATGTTTAACAACATAAATAAAGAACATGAATGACAACTGATTTACCACATCCTCTGGATATCTTTTGTGATGAGAATTAATGTATTTGTAATGTTTTCACAATGTTAACTAGTTACGTGTTGTATCTATAATTGGAGACTGATTTCTCTACATGACAGCTATAGAAGATACAAAATATTTCCTAAGCCACACAGTAGTAAAGATGAAGTCCAACCATGCATAATCAATGCTGTCTATATTTCCAGCTAAAATACAATCAATTTCATAGAATTTATTTCACCTTCTGAATTGTGTCTAGGGAAAACAGTACTGTTCACAAAGAACCTAAGAACTCTGAGATCAGTCACTTCACTTAATGCCTTGCTGCCACTGCTTGCAATAGGATGAATGAGAAGACCTCCCTTTGAACTTACAGGGGAGTTTAATTAGGGCCTACATTATTAAAAATATGTCAGATCTCCCATGTGAGAATAAATTAAGATACATAAGACCTCTGTGATCATGAGACACTGTAACCTATGAATGGAAAAGATCATTTGCCTGAAAATCAGAGAAAACTGAAGGAAAAAACCAATATATCAATCAGAACTTGGGGACTATGATTTGTCTGGCTGCACTATAGTATTTATATACAGAACAACAGAGTTAAGTATGGTAGCTTTAATCCTGCCATTCTCAGACTTCCGAGCATTGCTAGGAGCATATTTTTCCAAGGAGTTTATAGAATAAAGTATCACGTTAGTTAACACCGTCATGATGTACAAAAAAATACAGGAGAAATCTAAAGTGAAGGTATAGAGTTTTCATGTTACTGTTTAATGTAGCCTCTCAGCTAAACTTTTATTAAGATCTCTGGCTTTCCTTTTGAGAATTAGAGCAACTTTTGTCACATTCCCAATCAACACCAGTCTAATGCAAAGCCATGTCTCTGTCAGGGTTTCATGCTCACATTAATCTTAGAAAACGTTCAGTGGTGTCTTGAAATGAACAGGTAACTCAGACATTTGGCTGCATCTATTATTTGTAATTCAATTACTGTGTCCTATGATACATCCAGTATACACATCTCTCACAGCACACACCAAATACGCCACAGCGCTATCTGAATATCTGCTCACATCCACACGCATCTACATGTATCTTTTCAAAGAAGGCAGTAACATCAAGTGGCAAGGTTCTACTTGGGCTACTTACCTTTCCTGGAAGGTTCTATGTTTTACTCGCTGCAAAAAGATTAAGAAAAACAGCATTTTACTAGTGGGTGTATCCAACCATTGAGCCTGTTAGCTCTTTTGTTTACTATAATTTTATGTTTTTCTTCTAAGACATGCCCCCTCCTTTTCCTGAGCAATACTTTGCCCTTAAATATGCAGGTGGGGAGGGACTTGGAAGTCTCTCCCACTTTCTAAACAAATGTCAATAATCCTTACCCGTTGAATTATTTCCAGGTGCTCTTGGGAATTGCTGAAGTTTTTGCCAATGTCGAATATGCAAAAGGTTTCCCTCTGGCAGGCAGTAACCCAGTTCTGATATTCAGAAGTATCGGGAATCCGATCCAGAAAAATACGAAAGGCTTCCCACACAGCTTCCTGGCAGACTGAGTAAGAAGAAAGGGGTTGGGGATGGATGCTTTGTACCAAATAGTAAACTTGAAAGCCTTTTAAAAGTGGTTTGGCATTTACACATTCATCAGTCAAGATGAAGGAACACACTTCTTCAAAATGTTGTTTAAAAATGCTTTTAGAGAAGGGGATTTTCAAACTTATTAGAAAAACCATTTTAACCAAAACTTGCTAGTAATTTAAAAGCTGTTGCCTTTAGCACTTTACTGTGCAAAGCTCATTACTGTGAGATGGGACATTTATTTTCAGTACTTGATACTTACTTTGGCTTAGAGTGAGTTCATTATCTGCATTATCTAAAATATCGGCGTTTCTGAAATTAGTGCAGTCAGTTTCTCTAAGTATACTCTAAACTTGCTGTAGGGGTGTACTCACCTAGCTGTGTTAGGGCCCCTCAATAATACCTCAGGAACGACCTGCCCTCCCAGTAGAGCAGCTGCATGTGGAGCAGATGTGGTCAGGTTATTAAAAAGGAACAGGCTGTCTTTTGAAGAGATGAATTAATTACGAACTAGAAATTAAAGCTACTTTCTACCTCTTTTTTCTTGCAACTCTCTGGTATTTGTTTTTCTGAGCAGTAACTGCTGAATAAAGATACACCATCTGATGATAAGTAATCCAGTTACCAGATAAATGTGACACATGACCAGTTGAGGAGGCATTGTAGTGTGTTCTCCCAGTTTGCCCCACATAGGGGACTATCCTCATGGTGACCTAAGCTGTGATGTGTTAGTTCAGAGTTGGTATAGGGTCACGGTAGGCTCAAGTATCCAACAGCAACTGTCTGAGCTCCTTTATCTGAGCTTTTTTGTGTTGTGTGCTCATCCCTGGAAGCAGAGAATACATATATATGTAAAAAAGAATAAAATTGTCTAAATTTTCTTAACAGAAAAATTCTCTAGAAGACTGATATGATCCACAGTGCAATTAGAGTTACAAATGTGTTGTGGGACT
Organism: Corvus kubaryi; assembly: GCF_017639235.1. NCBI lineage: Eukaryota > Metazoa > Chordata > Aves > Passeriformes > Corvidae > Corvus > Corvus kubaryi. Next base: position 12,099,552 of record NW_024582091.1, read on the forward strand.
TGGAGCTGGGGAGGTCATCTCCTAGGCTTTAGACGCAGAAAAGAACAGACCTGAAAGTATATCTCCAAAACAAAATGAAGGTAAGATTTGTCCCACAGATGGGTACAGGCTCTAAGGCTCCAGCACAGCAACCAGATTACCTTTTCATGAAGGATGGTACTGTGGTTACAGATTCAAGGATGATGCTTGAATTTTCACATTTTCAAGTGTCCATTTTTTTTTCATTTATCGGTTTCATCAGATAAATTTACATGCTCAACTGGGAGGGCAGAAGTCTTTATCAGAAGTTCTGATCTTTCCTTGAAGGAAAATTTTTTGACGTTTTGATGAAGAATGTTGTAATGGAAAACATGTAATTGTTCAAGGGAGCAGAAACACCTTATTATGAATGAGTGTGCAAATTATTCAGATGCAGAGGCATGTTTTGTTGCTTGCTTTTTGGGAAGTACTCCAGTTTCAGTTGAAGAACTGGATGACAACTGCTTAGAAAATTTTGTAAGTGTAGGACACTGCTGGGAAAAAGGAGTATGAGTTTAAAGCTTCTTGCACTACAAGACTTATAGTGTCCAATATCCCAGCTGTTGTGCTGCTCTCCAAAAAGCTGGGTAGTACTGTCATATTCAGTTTTTTAAATGAAAGGGTCATAGTTTCAGGTTTTTGAGTTCAGGTTAATGATACCTGTCTGTTTCAGGATAGCTTGTTTTCAGCCCAATCTGGGATATAACCAGGGAGTTTCAGGGACTTGCAGGATTAATTTCTATTTAAGAAATGCTTTTTGGGTCAGCCTCTTTGATGCATTTCAGATTTCTGTTTAATGCCCATTGGATGTTGCAATGGATACCAAATATTTTTATATCTATGGGAATAGCTACAGACTTTAGTGGAGTTCTCCCATGCTGCCTATAGCAAGTGGCCGCTGGAGTAAAATTTTTGCAGCTCTACATCCAGGTCTCATTTCAGAGGGAACTAGTTGGTTCCCTGAAAGAGAGCTGAGGAGCAGCCAGGTTACACAGATGAATGTGGATGGTTGGTGCCTGATAAAGGAAAAAATAGATAAGCAAAGGTGATTTAGGGAGTAGATGTTGCCTTAGATACTTGCATCCCAGAAATGATGACTAGGTTTTAGAATTAGCTTTGGACCGTCTCGCTGCAGTGCAAATACATGCATTATTGTAATATCAAATGGAAAAGCTCCATAATGAAAGATTGGGAGGGGTAGAGAAAGGAAGAGACGAAATTGAACCAAAAATTGGAATGCTAACTCTATAGGCTTTCTACAGGCAACGGAAGTAAAAAAAAAGAGCGGGGAAAGGACTGACCTAGTTGAGAAAGTCTTATTTTTAAAATGTCTCAAATATTTCTTATGCCCTAAGTGTTTTTCATGACCTGCTGGCAATTATCTCAGTGTTTATTAGGTACAAACACTGCCACAGACTTAATATAACTACAGATACACCAACATATTTGTGCAATGACCATTTAATAATTCCATTACTTGTCTTACACTGGTGCTATTAATTCTGAGTAGCAATGATGGTACCTACTCTTTTGAGAAAGGTGGTACTTCTTTCAATACTAATGCAAGCACAATTTTTTCTTCATGTTCAGCCATGCTAGAACACTGTGCAATTACTCTGAGTTCATTAGTCCTTTGAGTGCATTGTTTTATTTTCTTCTGGTCACTGTCTATCTTGAACACTGCTGATGCACATGTACCATTTGATTATCTATGTAAAAATAAGGCATAAAGTCAATAGCATATACACTGCCTAAAGGTGAAGAACAAGATTCTGGAAAATTACTGTGTTTCCTCAACTAAAGGAAAGACTTTGAAGGAGGAAGTACATACTACAATAATCATCTTACCTCTTAATCTATAGTAAGCTTGGTGACTGGCTAAAATCTGCTTCACTGATTCTTGTGGGCAAACTTTCACACCAGTTGAGAAAAAGGATGACCTCTTTGTTCGGTGTTTTGCCATGTCAAATATCCGCCTTATGGTTGATATCTTGGACCGCTTTGTCGTTTTTTCTGTTTTGTCTGACCCTGAGGTGACTGCAAGATGTTTGGCTTCAGCACTGTTTATTTTATTAGGAATTTCTGTAAAAAATTAAAAATAAGAATGTACATAAACACACTTTGCCTATGCAGTAAGTATCCAATGCAAGTTCAAGTCTGGAAAATGGGCATGACCTTGAGAATTCTTTTTGTTGTGGTGTCAATGAACTGGGTGAATTATTGGGCTGAGGAGAAGCGGCCTGTGACCACATGGGGGAACTGAAGCTCAAGTGACTTGGTAACTAATTCCCTTGTATTTCAACACGTGACCCCAGGACACACAGGGTAAAAGTTTCAGAAGCTCTAAATCCCGTTTCAAAAGTGACTTTGGATTAGATCCACAAAAGACACTTAAGTGCTTGAACTTCGTGCTACAGCATCTCATTTGTGAGCATATTGCCCTGTAGGGAAATTTACAGTACAGTGATAAGTAATGTGAACACTAGCAGATAAGTAAAATGAGAAATAGTTGTACCTTAAATTTTTAAAATCTTATCTTTCCTTTGGGCTTCAAGGGACATCTTCCTTTAAATCAGGTTTATAATCTTGAAGCTATCCCAAGAACTAAACCCTGAAACTTTCAAAAGTTGAGCAGGAGTTTTGCTGCCTTTGGGAAAAGAAAGACCTGTTTCAGTCTCTCTTTTACTCTACAGTGCACTCCTCTGTCCTTCCCTCACATAAACTGAAGTATTAACCAGAACAGACTATGATTGTTTGCTTGCAACTGGATGATAGGTGTTGTGAATGCTCTGGCATCTTATTTCAATAAATCTTTAAATATTCCTGGCAAAGTGGAACAGCTACAGTAGAAAAAAGTGAAATCAGTGACTAGGAATTGAAGACATAGGATTAAATTTTACTTACGAAGCTATTCAATTTTGAAAAATGGAAAAGCTTCTAGGCTGTCAAAATAACCTCAAGCATAGGAACACCCATCACAAAAATTCAGGACCCATCTGGTTCCACTTCCTAAGTATTTCTGTTGTAGTATTACATGACATAGCAGCTAAATTTAATGTAAAAAGCTTAATGGTAAAAATAGCATGTAAACGACACATTTAAATGAGCTGAAATGCAGCCTTTTGCAGGATCATGTGACAGGGCAATGAGTATCTTTTAGATTATCTTCCAAAATTTTATATACTTGTTAATAAAGATGTTAAAGCAAATTTGGAAGTACCCATTTTGGTTGCCTTTTCATACATTTGATACAGTAATTACAGATGAAAAATAAAGAAAATGATAAGCAGAATAGAAGACAATTTAAAGAATTAAAAAACTTTAAGCAAAGTATGTGTGTTCCTGAATCCTGATGAATCAAATAAAAAAATTACTTTGAAAAATGGTTTAAAAGCTTCTAATGGAAAAATAAAGGGGAATAACAGGGTTAAAAAAGAAAGAGTTCAGTAGGAGTAACAGTATCAAAAAAAAAAAAGAGTAAAAAATGATCAGTTTGCTGGAGAAAGAAGAAATGTCATGCTGCATATAACAAACACTAATTATCCTATTCTTAGGCAAATCAAGAGAAAATAAGGAAGGTTAAAACCACTTTATCTTGACACTTTGGAATTGTGTTAATTAAATGTTTAAAGAAAAGTGGGCAGATAAATGAAAAGAGAAAAATAATTGAAAAACATACTTTTATAAAAAGAAGAGCATGTGAAATGAAGAATGGGGAATGTTCTTCCATGTGTGTCAGCAGTCACATATATGCATGTCTATCTGTATATGTCTCAGTTCTTATTTAATTTCCAAATGAACATTCAATGTTTACTGTGTAGAAACCATAGTAGTAACATCTATATTTTGAGGGAGGTGCTACTCTGATATGGAAAAAGTTGACTGCTTGATTGTGATGAATATTGTCTGAGAGAAAGGAAGTTATAAAACAAAGGCAATAGGTGATTGTTATTACTTTTTAACATGTGCCAGAGACAGTGACCTGCAGACCTATAACTGTGTAATTGTTGCAAGGTAATTTAAAATGATGATGCAGTCATATGATGTTTGACATTAAATGACATGGAAGTAATATTTCCACATTAATGTCGGGTCACAAACCATAAACTGCATAAAAGGAATTTCCCCTGTGAAAACATGGCGTTGGGTTCAACAGAAACCACAAGTGGCCAAACTGAATCAGTTGAGACATAGAGCTATTTGAATGTTGTATGGGATGAGAGAAGAAGATCCAATGCCACTGAAATCTCAAAGCAGATTCATGAAATCCTCTCAAAGAGAGAATCAAAAATCCACATGGAAAGTAGCCAGTTGTAAGTCTATTACCTTTTACAAGGTGTATTAACTGTGCTCGACCAGCTGCACAGGCAGCCTGACCAACTGGGGCAGAGGATTTTGTCACTAAGCTCTTTGATAGCTTTTGTATGAAGCAGAGGCCTTTCTTGAAGGATTTTCTTCTTCTCCAGGATTTACCTCTAAGTCTTTAACATGAATTAAGAATTATACTATTCATAAAACCAACAAAGGAGATTCTTCTCAAATGATTGTTGTAATGATTTCAAAGTCTCCATGTTAGGGCCCCTATTTGGCCTTTTCATTCTGAGAAAGTGACCAGCTCTTTTCTGCTTTCAGTTTGCTGCACTATTCTGCCACCCTATTTAGGGTGGGTGTAAATTCTTTTTCTTTTCATTCTTTCCCTTCAATGCTCTTTTTTTTTTTTCTTCTTTCTTTTTTTTTTTTTTGAGGAATCTGTTTCTAAAGTGTATCTATTATGATAGGTTTAATTTAATTTGTATCTTGTGGTTAGTAAATTTCTCTTACTAGAATAACCTTTATTATCATAATTCTTTGAAATCACTTTTTTACTAAACTTAAGAAAATTTTAGTTGGAGAAAGCATCAGCCTTTGTCTCCACATGATTGTCCAATATTAATTTCCCAATATTTGCTGATTGTGAATGGAAGAAAACTTGCCTTCTGGTATAAACATTTCCTCATAATTCTTCAGATCTCCGTTTTCCCCTGCATCATAGAAATTCTGAACTGAGAAATTTTTACGTAAGCCTCACAGGTGTTTCAGCCATATACTTTACTAAAATATGCCTCCATCTACACCTTTTCAGCTGCTTTGATTTCAGTTTCCTGGGTTGAAAAAAAGAAATCAAAAAGATACACACTATTATGGAATCGAATCCATATATATTAGCTGATCCTTTTTCTTTATATTATGCAACATAGTAATCGAATAAGCTGGAGTGATGCAAATTCTACAGGTACATAATTTGCTCATGTAAGTAATCCCAATAACACTAGGCTGATTAACTTTTCTTGAAATAAGTAATTCCTGTAATTTTTCCTAGTTATTTTTTCTGATACAAATGCATGCAATTAAAATATTTACTGTTTACCATAAATATACCCTGCCCAATTGGAATTTTTCTTATTTAATCCTGCTGTTTGACAGATGTGACTGTTTCAGTTTTATTTTTAAAAGGTTTAAGTTTTTTAGGGTTTTCTGATAGTTCTAGAGCAGGGCAGATAACTGTAGAAGTTTGATAACACTTTACTTCAGCTAATCTCCAAGATGCCTTAAACAATTGTCTAACTCTCCTTTATTCTCACATGAAAGAATCTATACCATGTCCAAATTTTCCAGGTGACATACTTGAGGAAAAATATTGAGGTAGTTTAACCAAAATTATCTACAGAGTCACTGTCAGCTGTCACTAAATTCTGGAGTTCCTGACCTCTAGTCCTGAACTTAGACAAATATAACAAAATTTTTTTCAAAACACCATAAAGCAATTTTCAAAATAGGATACAGCAATCTAATTCATATGGGATCTAATCAAAGTGCTTTGGTATCCATACCAGTCTCTCAAGTGCACAGTACTGTTCTTCAGGTTTTGGTTTCAGGCAGATAAATGGCATTCATTTCACATATTAAAAATCTGAATTCTTGAAATTAGGCCAGGCCTCTCCTCTGTGTCTCTTGAGACCTGCATTATCACATTTATACCCTAACTAAAATTACAAGGCAGGAGGAACAAATTTCAAAAGTTCCTATGTGTTCTTAATAATCTGCATGTCGAAAAGGGAAAAGTACATCGTTATTGAAATGGATTCTAGAGAAAAAGAGTTTAAAGTTATTCTGATAATTGGTCAGCTTTGGTTTTTTTTAAATTTGCTTTTATAAACATAGGAGCAAGAGGGTCTTATTCATACCTTTTTGTGTAAATGAAGTGGATGTTTCTCTATATAACTTTATTAATTTCTCTCTGTTGATAGTACTAGTTTTGGAAGGCCTCAAATTTTGGAGTTGGTAGTTTGGGTTTTTTTCATCGCTGTAGATGATCTCTGGATATGAACATTTATCTACAGCATTATTTTGCCAGTAAACGTTTATTTTTATTTGACTGGAGAAAATTTAGATGCTATTGAATACGAAGAGAAGAATTTAAAATACGGTAACTAAAGATTTTATAGCAAAATTTGAGGTGACAAAATTGTTGAAGTCTGAATAGTTTACCATTAAAATCATCAAAAGGTTTCAAATGTGTGAAAAAGCAGATTAGTCTGAAAAATCAGTGGATGTTCTTAGGATAGAGAAGAATGCTTGATTGATAAATGAGACATATTGCCCACAGAATAAAATAATAATTAAAAGACAAGGCTTATGTAAGGGGAAATGCTGAAATACAATGAGGAAAGCTTATCAAGAAGGTTAATTTGGCAAAGATCCCATAAACATATTGCAGTTAAATTTATAGTGGGGCAACTTTTTGTTGCTAATTGAGCCAGTAACAAAAGCACAGCTGACTAGTCCTGAAAAGTTGATCCTGAGATCTCTTAGTGGGCTGATCCATGGAAACACCAGATGGAGGACAGAAAGTACAAAGAGAGGTAATAGTCTGGGCTCTTTCCCTAGAGGCACTCTCCTCCATTCATGGCAGTAGTGAGGATCCCACATTTTAATGGTGCTTGCCAGTGACAGGGTGCCCATGACATGTCCTCTCTTTATTCCTTTTAAAATCTTTTTTTTCCATGGCGTATTTCCTCAGGTCACTGTCATGGGAAGAATCTAGCTGGATTTGAAGGGGCTTAGATGAGCAGGGACAGACTAAAATACGGCATGGCTTTATCACCAAATGCTTTCTGCATCTTGTGTGCAGCAATCTCTATCTTCCCATGCAGATGTGAAAGTGGAGGCCCTTTCCTTGTACTCTTGCTGATGTTCAGGGCTGCTTTGCCAGTGCTTTGTCAGACACTGCAACTTTGACTGTGTTTACATTGCATTTCCAAGTTTGTTTTCACAACTATAAAGGCTCACAGTTTCAAAAATTCAGTGTGGAATTCCATACTAGAAAAATTAGTACTAATATTTAATCTACTCAGGTCTAGTCTGAGAGCTCAATGCCCTTCAACCCAAGGTTGTGTGGCTTGCTTGAACTTATCTTCACGTCCGATATGTTATTGAGCTGTTTTCAATGTACACAGTGAAAGAACTTTGAAAGGAAAGGCTCAGCCACGATGGTTGTTACATTCTGGTGGGCGTTATCTGAGCTCTGACTGGGGTAGCTGAGACACAGCAGGGAACTCACTTGGGATCTCACTCCTTCACGTTTAGTGCACTTAGCCAGTGAACTGCTGAGTAAGAGGCCAGTATCCACTACTGTGGGGAAGTTTTGCTGAAAGATAAGCAGCTGACATTGATGCTTAGCTTCAGTAGAAGAGGACTTGTGGCCAGAGGAGAATGCTTCTGTTTCCAAAAGAGGAAAGAGGGCTAAGACATATTTATTAAAAGTGAGTAATTTTAATTTCTCAGAATGAATATGGACAATGATGAGCTTGGTAATTCCTGTTTGATATGTTGGCTTTGTGAATGCCGGTCTTAAATGTGACTAAACAGTAACATTGCCTGTGGAATGAGGCCTGGATCTCTAAATGTGGCAATTGTGTATCTATGGGGGGCAAGTCCAGGCCTCCAGTTTGGAAGATCCTGTGTCCAGCTGCCTAAAGTTCATTCGTGAACTTCCTGTACGAGTGCCACAAAGATGATGGCTAACACTCAGCACTATAGAACCCTTCCTGTACCTACTAATATCTTGTATTATGCAAGACTCAGCATCACATTTACATTTTAGGGAGGTGCCAGGCTCTGCTTGTGCAGTGGAGACTTTATACTGAAGACAAAATATGCGTGATCCCTGTATCTCTTGCTTGGATTCAGCATGACAAAACATCACGTTCACATATTTACAAGCTGCATTCAAGCTCTCTATGACACAGGAGAGGAGTTCCAGGCTTCTGCTTAAAAGGTAAGTTCTGTAATTTTCAACCTTTTAAAGACTATGTTAGTTTTTAAAATTAGATCTATAGCAAGGGATTTTTCTTCTTGAGAATTCAGGAAAATGGTGGGTTTTCATAAATCTTGCTTCTTATCAGAAACACATGATGATGTTTAAATGTTTATGAAAGGTGAAGAATCTGGTTTCTGTTGACACAGTCCTCTAATAAGGTAAGACTCCCATGAATCTTTGTGATACATTCCTATTGTAATCCTTATGTTGAAAATACTAAATGTTTAGTTATAATGAAACAACCTACACCTCAGAACATGTATGGAGATAAATCTGAAGAAGAATGTGATAAATTCTGAAATATATAACAATGACATTAGTAAATGTGCAAATTTTAATAAAAGGTCCAAACCTTTTTGTTTTAATGGTTTTATGTTCAAAGCTAGGAGATGGCATTAGGTAATGGTTCTTTTTCAGAATGTTGATTTAGCCAAAGATCATGGGTGCCATCAACCAATGTGCTCTTGGATTTCAGTAAGTGTGAAGAATTTAATTTCTGCAAGTAGGTAACACTGGGAAGCTAAAATAGATATCAGAATCCCTCAGCTGTTCCCCTCCTCCTCTGCTCATACATATCTGTGTGGTTTTCTGTGCCAAGTGGAGAAATACAATTGATAACCAACTTCAGGAAGAATCTTGTTTGTTGACTGTGAATTTGGAGCAATTTTTATGGAATTTATATGTAGGCCTTATAACAGACAAACATAGTTTTTTCTCCCTCTCTAGAGGAGATAATTTAGTAACTTCTTTGAATTATACTAATTATACAATTAATGGGAAAATAATTGTAGCGAATTATCTACCTATTATAGATGAGAACAGAAAGCATAACATGCAACTGGTAAGATTTTCCTGCTTTTGTGAATATAATTGTCATATAGTAATGATGAAGCCACATTCACAATAAATGCTGTCTGTACACACCACAAATATTGAACATGCTGAAATCTTAGAGTCAACATGATTTTGACACATTTTCTTGCAACCTGAAAAAAACATAGTAAGAAACTCATGTTTTCACAGATGTAATAGGTCCCGTTAAATGTAGAAATTTTTACATTCTCTTTCAGACAGAAAGGTGAAAATTGTTATTCATCAACTCTGCTTCTGGAATTCATAAAAACTTCTGCTGCTGGAATTCATAAAAAACATCAAAGGCCATCTATGGTTTTGTTGCTAATTTGTGGATCTTGTAACAGTCTGCTTAAAGTCCAGAACCTGGACTAGAAACAGCACTGAAGAATGACTGGTTTTAATGCTCGTGTATGATGCAAGTACCTATTTGTATTTCTTTGGCCATCTTAGAAGCATTTGACCTGAAAGGTTGTTCTATTAATTGATATGGATATGATATCAAAAGATGTAAGAAAATGACTTAAATGTTTGAGTAGTTCTTGGAGGGGTGCTGTGCTGGTTTGGCTAAATTTAGAAATATATCCTCTGAGAGAAGGCAGGTTACAAACCACCCCTCCCCCACCAGGTTTGGGACAAATAAATTTTCCTTGAAGGAAAGTGAAAGAGATAAAAACTATTTATTTAACAAACACACGGGAAAAGGAAAGTAATGCTAAATACTAAAATCTCTCGCTGTGGAGAAAAAACCTGGGAAAGTGTCAGAGTCCTCCCTTTGGTCTCCTCCGAGCTGGGGCTTGGCCCAGGGCCAGGCCCTCTGTGCCCGGTGGAAAGTCCTCCCGATGTGCTCTGAGGTTGAAGCAGTCCAGTAGAAAAGGGAGAAAATCCGAAATTCCAGGGAAGGAAAAAAAAGTTCAACTCTCAGTCTCTCTTCGGAGAAAAGGAAACTGAAAAACTGGCCAAAAGCTGACTGGAAAGCAGCAAGCCGGGTGCTTCCTCCCTCCCCTGCCACAGCTGGAAAAAAAGTCTCTATCTCTGTGTGACCTTGAACAAGCTGCAAACTGCTTTGGGAAAGTTGTGCTCAGTTTTTCTTTCCCCCTCTCAGGCTCAGTTTAAAGGCATAGAAAGGCACAAAAACTAATTTCTGGGCATAGGGCAGCGATATGGGATACACATCATAAAGTCACCCCAAGACATATGCATCCAGTCTGAAGCGATAAAACACTCAGTTGAGCACCTCTGCTCTTAATTTTCTGATTAGTCATTCTCAAGAGGTACAGCCATTCCCTCAGAAAGTCAATGAGACAGCATAAGTTCAAGTTCCAGTGATGCTTTGCCATACCTGTCAACATTTCAACAGTTTTGATGGTATAAGTCAAAGAGTTGCAGTCCAGAATGGGTTTATTGAGGTAACTGTATTCACATATGATAGCAACTAGAATGTCTGGTATATCAAAAGGTGCCAGAAGCCCCAGTGTTATCTCTTTACTTCAGCTTGTGTAAGTGGAACTGGTTGATTTTCCTCACAGTTTAGGGTCACTCATTCTGCAGTACAATCTACAGTCTCTGGCTAATTGGCTGAAACACATTTTGACACAGCGTGACTTGCACTTAACCTTACTTAACTTAGTTATGTATCAAGCTGCATAGACCAAGTTTGGTTTGGAGGACACCTAATCCAATTCTTGATCTAAGCATGACAACTTATTCATTTAGTTTTGAGGGAGAAGAGGAAAGGGAAAATAACTTGAATAGAAATGTCTTCACTTTGTGCCATCATCATGAAATCACAAAATTAAAGATGAGTGATCACTGTTCCCTGCCTGAAACTGCTGGGGTTTCTATGATCTCTGCTGAGTCATATGTATGAAAGGTATACCTGCAACACAGCCATTAAAACTGGTATTTCAGGTAACAGGGTTACCAAGATCGTCAACATGAAATTGGGTAAAGTCTGAGGGAGGTATTGGAACATTTGAGTGGCCAGTCAGAAGGTAATTTTGGCTCTGCACTGAAGCAGAAATTTAAAAGCCAGAACCTCATCAATGAAAAGACAAGCATGATGACCTAAGCACAATTAGTTATGTAGCTGTGAGTCTGGGCCCTTCTGATTTGCCAATGTCTGTGTAACCAGGCAGATGCTCTGAGAATCGGCCCAGAAAACTCTGCTGCTGTCCTGGTGTATGAGTGCAATGCTTCTTACAAGCCAGGACTTCAGTTTCTGTGTCACACCGCAGGTCCTCATGCCTTTGTGAAATGAGGACGATAGTGTTCTCTGTCAGAGCAGGTATTTGGGAAAGGTAAAACTGGTGGTGTGCTTGCATACAATGATAAGGCAGGCTACAATTACGTAAGGGTATATGAACACCCCTACACTGTGGCAGGTGTCAGGGTACTCCCAGATGATTGTTAATCTTATGTTTTCTGGACGGGTTACTGTTCTGAAGTCTCTGTTCAGTAAATAGCAACTGACAGTGACTAAATGCCAGCAGACATGTATATGAAAGCAGATAGATATTTCTTTCTTTTTGAGAAGTGTGTTATTCAATATCACACATTCCAAAGGGGAAGAAATTGAAACACAGTTGGGCTTACAAAGTACAAACCTCATGGAATGTACAGGATAGTGCACCTAATTCCTGATTAACATGGAAGAATTATGTGACAGAGGATGATCAGAAGACTAATTTTAGTCCCAAAGGGATTAGACTGAGGTAAAAAAGGAAGGAAAACATATTTAAAATATTTTAAAGCATCAAAATGCAGTAGAATGCATACAGAATTTTCCTTTGGGGAAGAAAAACTGTCTTCTGGAAAGAAAACACCATATTTACAATATCTAATGGGTGTTGGCCATGCCAGTGCACTGCTCAAACCACAAATTTTCCAAAATTAGCTGAGAAATGAACATGAAGAATCTGGATTTCTAGTAGGTTAAGACTCCAAGTTATTTTACTGTAGCCTGTAAATTAATGTCCTGCAGAAGGAGAAAACTGTTGATTATTAATAATGATCACCTTGTCCACAGGTGTTTTCTGAGGAAAATCCCACATATCTTGCTGTTCATTCACATGCAGTTCACTAATCCCTCTGGCACGGGTGGGACTATTTCTGGAATGAATCTTTAAGATTCAGTGACAATGGTCTAGTATTTATATTAAAGTTTGGCTTTTAGCCGGAAAATAGAAAAGATCAAACCCCATATGTAGTACATTTGTTTGAGAAGGGAGAGAAAAAAGGAAAAGGCTTACTTTTCATAGTTTTATAAGCCCAAACAGGAAAGCCAACTTTAACATTGTAATTCTTATTTTATGGATGACAGTAGAAGATAATATCACTGCAAAAAGCAGATATCTCTTGTTTTCTTTCTCTGTTTGGAACTTCATATTCTTTGATTTTTCTTTTCCTTTGGCACAAATTTGCTTAATTTTTTCTTTTTTTTTTGAGGGCAATTATAGTAATGAAGATCTGAAACATTTATTGCTGAATTAGAACAGCCTAGCGGGAAGGGGAAAGACAAAATGAATTAAAATGATTTCACAGAGCACACAAAAAGCCTTTGTATCCTGAGGAATGGCTGAGTAAATAGCGGATATTTGCTTGCTGAATAAAAAATGCCACAAAACAGCCTTAAACGCACTCTGGCTCCCCTATGTTCCCAGTATCAAGTGCTAGGATGTACCCAGCATCCAGGCATAGTTTTGAGAGTTCAAAGCTCCTCTGCATTTTGGTATTTAGTCTGTCTGTTCAGTAGTTTACTATTCAGATGTTGTGCATGGATTCTTTGCTGCCACAAAGTTTTGATCCCTCGAACTTTCCCTTTCCATTGCTAGAGACAGTTTATGTCAGGACAGTGGCAAAATTATGGCCAAAGGTAAACACTGCAACTCTAAAGTGTTTATTTTGCTCCCTACAGTTTCCTGTTTGTTTACTGTGGAACTGGAGGTGCTCCTGGAGAGCCTCCAAATGGCTGGGAGAAGGACTCTTTTGGTCCTTAAATAGGGACAAGGAGGAAGGACCAAAAAAAACTTTACTAAGCAAGCTCCATATTTCTTAACCTACTTTTTGTTAAATATAAATGTGAGAAAATAAAGAATTTGAATTTTAGTTTTTCTTTTTCATTAGGAAAAAAATCAACTGACTAACTCTGTCAATATTTTGCAATTATCTCTATTTTTTTGTTAAAGATGGGGCTATTTTATATCTTAGTCTCTTATTGCCTAGTCTGTCACAGTTTACATGTACTGCAAATTTGAATGACCATAGGGGTCTCAAAACACCTGTGCTAGGAGCACTAAGGAGTGATTCATGTGAGTATTCAGACTACTGGGAGAGCCCATATACTTTTGAAAAATATTTTCTGACCCTAATGCTAAGTCATAGAAGCATCTCTGCTCTGAAAAAGAAGTTTCTTAACACAAGCATTAAGTGTTTTGAGATCTGTGTGCATATATTTGAAATAACATAGTTTAAAAATATTATGTATGGCATGACTAAATGTCAATAAAAAGTTAGTATTATACACTTATGCATACAACATGTACTTTATAGAACTGGTGGCAAGGAATATTTCTAGTTATTCAGTATTCCTCTCTGTCAAGATAGCCCCCCATCATTTTGCTGGTCTGTTATGGAAAATGTATCGTCACATGCAATCACAGTTTGCAATAGGTGAAACTATGTGACACCACTTTCACCACTATTGCTTTCTAAGTTGGAATTATAAATAGGGGCTGCAATGTCACCATCAAGCATGCGTGAATTGCCTGGAATTCATTCTGTCTCTTTCCATCACAGAATATGCAACTTAAATGCAAGAGCAATGCATCTTGATAAAACTTGTTTTCTTGTCAGACATGAAGTATCATCATTCTCTCTCTTTTTTTTTTTTAGTTTCGTTTAATCACTAATGATATTTCCGAAATATCATTAGTGATTAAATGAAACTACTTGCATAGAATAAAAAGTAAAGTTAAAGAGCCGCAAAACATAATTCTAGTGTTAACTAATGCAGTATACTTTCCCAAGGATTTTTTCAGTACTTTAATTGTCCGCTAGAGAAGACTTACATAATTTAACTGAAATACAAGAACTGTGTCCTGTATTTCTGTATTTCTTTAAGAAAAGCAGGAATTTCTTAAAAAAAACCCGAAAGTGTAAATAAAACTTTCCAAACAGTATTGACAGCAGACTATATTTCATACTGTCTCCCTAAAAATATTTAGATAACACTGGGGAGACTTCTCTTTTATAATTTTGCATTCTTTGCATTTAATTAACAGGTCTGACATAAAAATAGAAGGTTGTTGACTTCGGCACACATAGCAGTTGTAATGTTAGCTTTTAATTCAATTATACAAATATCAAAGCATAGATGGGAAAGTTAATGAGAAACCTCCTCCAAAATTAAATACATTCCCCAAAGCTCTAAATATATTGAATATGGGAATAACCAGGGAAAATCACATCACCATATTTTCTTTTTTGTTGTTGAAGTAGCTTTAAAATTGTTGTGAACTTTTAAATGTTTTTAAATAGTGCAATAGTTAGCTGATGTATTAAGTACAGAGCAGTTGCCTGTATTTCTATTTTCTTGCAAATAATTTTATAGTTATTATTACAGTAATCCTTACCAGTATTGCCATTTCTTGTCTATTTGACGGTACAATGTATTCCTCCAGAATCTCTCTATCTAGAAGTTTTTGAAGTTGTTTTTAATAACGAGAATAACTGTCTTCACTAGTAAATGTGGAGATACACTTTGCTACTTTCTCTTCATTTCAGGGATAAAAGACCAACCATGTCAAAACTTAGATGATCTTTCACCCTTTTTTCACTTTCCATGTATTCGTTTTAGAAATAATATTTTTTCATAACAGAACATATACAGGTAAAATGGAGCTAAATAGCATCTCTTACAGATACTGTAAAACCTGCAAAACACACATGAGAAATAAAATCAATGTTTTCTTTTTCAGCTTTATAGCAGTATCAGTAACCGTAGTGTGTCTAGTTGAATTGTCAAAACACCACATTCTAAACAAAAAATTCTGTAACGTGAAAGCCCTTGATCTTGCAAATATTTTGTTTCTCAACATATGCAATATAAAATTCATCTAAATCTTTAATATAGGAACTTACCTCTGCTTCCCTGAACTTGGAGAGCAAGGCAAATGATCAAAAATATTAATCCAGTTTTCAAATGCATGCTGTCTATTGATCATTCAGTTTTCAAGACCAGTCATGCAGGAAATGAGAATATTTTGGTCAAGTAGAAGAATTCTGTTTTCTTAGAGAACAAAAATCCCCAAAGGTCTTTTTTGTTATTAATTTTCAGGTGTCTCCAGCCTTGGACTGCATTGAATTGCAACTAGGCAGAGTGCAACAGGTGCCAGAAGGCAAGAGCTGGGTGAACCCCTCCAACGTCCACACTTCTAGCCTGGGGAACTGGAGTGGTAAGACAAGAGTGACGAAGTTTTAAAAAAGAGCAGTGTCTGTTTCTGGAATAATCTGTTTATCTGCTGCTCAGACATAATCCCTCTTACAGTCCAGCTGGAAGAGCTTTCTTCATCTTATTAACCTTCTGGAGCAGCATCTGTCAACCCCAGAAGACTTCAACAATACCATGATAAACAACAGAAGTTTCTTCTAGTTCCCATTGCCTTCAAACATTGATCCTTTGGGTATTCTGGAGGTATGGCATGTGAGAGCTAATTGTGCTGTTTCCAAACCAGGGATCGTAAACCTCAGGGAACTTCCTTAAGATAACTTTTTCCTGAAAGAACGTACAATGCTCAACTCTTCCACTGCCTATGTCGTGCAATCCTCTCTCCCTTCTTGTACCACAAGGTTGCTGTTGCAATGTTCCTGTCAAAGCAGTGATGGTGATGTTCTCTGACAGTGGTGAAGTGATGACTCAGCAGTGAATTGCAGCAGTGTTCAGGGCTGGCACAATCTGATGCCAAACTGTGACTGGGGCAGGGAAAGTGCTGTATGGTGGGAGGAAAAGAGAAAGTGATGAGAAATGCTGTTTCAAGCACACAGCTCTAACTAGGCCAAGAATTGGCAGTCAGTGAATACACTGTTCAAACAGCTCTGCTCCAATTTCCCAGATAACTATTCCAGTTACATATTGGCAAGGGTAAATGTTCCATACTTACCCTTTTATTTTCCAATACCTTTTTTACTGTTGCATTACACCTGAAAATGCTAGCAGGTAGGAATTTCTACTGGGCTCTCCCCCTTAAAAATTTTTGTCCAAGTGCTTTAACATAAGAAGTATCTAGACTGGCAGCAAGAATCTGTAAGCACGTTACTTTAAGAACAACCTTCATTTGAACCCAATCAGTATTCTATTTTTACTTAGGATTTAAACAATGGTAACCTCCCTCCCTTTCCAAGATTGCCTGATTTTAGCTACTCAGACCAGCTACTGTGGAGACTAGGCTGTGACCAGACAAGATCTGCTTTTTTTTTTTGTGTATTACCTTTCATGCACATTGTTTTATTGTTCCAAAAAAACAAATTAAGAGTACCTTGCCAGCAGCACAATGCAAAACAACAGTAGAGATGATTAGGACTTCTACTGAAGAAAACTTTATTATATAAGGATCATTCTTTAGCAGTACCAATATTTGTTTTTACATGTTTTACATATAATAATCATATTGTATATAGTGTAATCATACCTGTGTGAACCAGGTAAGCTTTAGCAAACACTTTTATTTGAAAGATGAAGCTCGCCCCATATGTTACCTTATTTTTAGTTACTTCAACTTTTAATCTGCAACAGTTGGAAGCAAAGAGAATTTTTCTCAGGGTGGTGCAACCTGCCATTTGTGGTGTCATCTGAGAGTGTGGAATTGGTGACAGTCAGATTATTTCCTCAGAGCACTCTGGATACCAAACTCCACATGGAATTTGATAGGAATGTGATCCTTTAATTTCATCAGGAACCTAATTTGTCAGACTACATTTTGAAAATGTGCAATAAAGAAATTTACTTAATTACTCTAGAAACTGTTTAGTGTAGCCTGGGCTAGGAATCAGAAATACTATATCAAAGCTTTCATATAAAGATGTATTTTTGAGCCATTTACATGCTGGAGAATGCAGACATTTAATAACAAATTCTTATCTTTCAGAGATAGAAGAACAAGAACAATCCTAAAATATGACATTGTTTTTAGTGTCAAGATATGACTTAAGGAAAAGATTGAACTCTATAGGTAAACTGTGATTAAAAATTTGTAGGGCAGGAGTTTGCATACTTGGAGATTATGCTTAAATCATTAATATTTCAAGCTGTTTTCTGCTAAGGCAGTGTCTTCTATGTAGTTCCATTTAATTAAGAAATTTTGTAACTAACCTTGATAACTGCCACAGGGAAGCAAACAAGAATGATAAACACTCATTAAAACTAAAGCAATATTATCTAGGGACCACTCCATCTCTAAGTACTTCAGAGTTTAATTATAGGTCACTGTTAATTAATCTAGAACTGTTTCTTCTAGTTGGTTTGCTGTCAACAATAATTATATATTGCTAAAAAGGTGATTAAAAAAATTCTACTGAAATTCAATAGTGCCTTACAAATATACTACCAAGACATTGGAAGGGCAAAACTGGATGCTAAAATATCCATTCACCCAGGATAAGTGCTTACAAATGGGTTAAATTAGACTCGTTACTGGTCATCTGAGTGCATTGCTGCATGTACCTAGAATAATCACACTGATATGCTGTGTAAATACACCTAAAGCTGTTTCCTTTGTTTGCAGAAAAATGGCAATTGAGGCCTTCAAGGACTCCATTTAGAAGACCTTTGGTAAGTCTGGGGCTCTAGACACTGTCACGTAAAGATGGCCTGGAGGTTGTTATGCACAGTCCTGAATTTTAGGTACCCTACCTGGGTATGTAATACAGGGTGCCAGCTAACTCATATTACTGAAAATTGAAGTTGTATTTTATACCATCAGCCAGAGTCTATACCATCTCCGTTCAACTTCAGGTTGTAGTTTCCCTGAGTAATTTCTCTATTGGTCTAGCTAACTCTTTTCCTTAAAATTTCCACACTGCATTTACCTGAGAGGTGTTTCTCACCCTGGGGAAGGGGAGATACAAAATTTTGAAGTACTTTTTAAATAGCCTCAAGACTTTCTCCGGTGTTCATTATTTCCATAAGAACCAAATAGATACTTAGCAGCCAACATACACTGGGCACAGCTTCGGGCTTCTGATTAAAAGTGAGGAAACCTGGGTTCTTCAGGTCCTTTCTCTGCTGTTGAATTTGGCCAAATCAAGCTGCATCTCAGCCTCCTGATCTGTAAATGGGAGGGAGGGATGACCCTGGGGGAGATAGAAAAGATTCTATAGGAGCAAACAAGATGATACACGCTAAGAAAGAATGGCTTTTCTCCCCCTTTCTCATGCACTAAAATGTAGATAAAATATTTCACAGATGACTATTTTGTGTTTTAAAAATGTATTTTTAGATATTCTGGTTTCATATTTTAGATATGAAAGTTAGGCATAAGCAGTAGCCCTGCACTGGATTAAAGACTTTGCCACAAATGTCTTTTTGCTCTCTGAGTTTTTCCAGTTCAGCAGTAATTTGTACTTTGCCCTCTACCGCTGCCCAGCCACCATGTTTGGGTTTTTTTCTTACTGACCTAATACAAGATTTACATTTATCCTATAAATTAAAAAAAAATTTAAAAATTAAGAAAAAAAATAAAAGAAAGAGAAACCTGTATCTCTCAGGTCAGATATATATAGATATATCTATATATCTAGATATATAGATATATATATATATATATTACTGTTTTGGCTTTTTAAATTATATTTCATTAACAATCCCTAATAGCAGGGAGCAAATATGATCATATCAGGAAAGGTCAGTTTGAAACTATGCAAAATAGTTTCTTCCTGAAAGAACAGATCAGTGTCCAGACATCATGCTTGAAATCGTTCTCTTGTTTTTCAAACCAATTGTTCTTTAAACTTATTCCTTCCAAAAACTGAACTCACTTGATATATCCTGGAAAAGTGCCATACAACTTTGCTGATGGCCACAGACTGTGATAGCATTGGGCTAAAGCACATTTTTATTGGGCTTTCATTAAAATATTAGTAATGCAGCAAATGCTGTGAAAATGAAGGTAGTTTTCAGCCTGACCAAATTCCAGAATTGGAATAATAATTTGGGTGAGAATAAGGCTGTAAATACGAATTAAAAGAAATGGCCAATAACAGACTCAAGAGTTCCAAAGAACCTCAGCGATTAAGGTTCTGAGTTGATGGCTGTGCTACTGAGTGTTTAAATCAGCCTCTATATCAAAGCTAAGTTTTCAGGAAGGTTTTGGTCCAAACCTGGAGAATTGTACTTCAGCAAGGTAACCAAATCTGTTGATGGTGCAGCATAATTTCTCAAAGTCTCTAAGACTTACACTAATAGTGAAAAGGTGCAGAACTGTGTCCTGCTGCTCAATGAGGATAACAACAATGCAGATAAAGTATATTAATGGGAAAAAAAATAATGCTGTTGATGAACAGATAATTATTAGCTCTAAATTAATAGCCATTTGGCAAGGAGAGTTTGAAAGTATAATTTTCAATCTTTAACCATGATCAAAAAGAGAAATATAATATTAATGGTTTATTAGAAAGGGATAAAAAGGAAAGGAAAATGTTTAAAAAATTAAATCATATCTCATATTCTTGTCCTGCAATAACAATATTGCCTAGTAAGATTAGATAGAAATTCAAATGAGATGGTGGTGAAGGTTATCAGGAGAATGGATGGGTTTCTCTATAAGGAAATATTACCAAGCCTTGAAGTCTTTGGCCTGAAAGACAAATGTCATAAGGGTTGAGAGAATTTGATGAAATTACTCAGTTTTTCTTGTAAGGTGGAAGAAAGAAGAGGAAAATACCCAATTTCATTTTCAGGCATCTATTGACTTCCTTCTTCCTGAGCTTTTACATTTTTGGTCTTGGCAGCTTGCTGAGACAAACAATTTTCCAATTTAATTATGATATTATAAAAATTTCCTTCCTTTAAGAATAAGAAGGAATTCAAGACAATTTTGAATAGTAAAACCATCAGGGAATGGGATACACAAGCTCTTCCAGTTGCAGCAAAAGCAGATTCCACAAAATCAGTCAAATGCAACGAAGGCAAGCTAGGAACTGGGTCACTTCAGCTTTCCTGGTTTTTATGTTATTTTCTTATTCATTTATTTGCCATTAACACAGATAAGATAGTAGATTAACTGAGTCTTTGATCTCATCCATGACTACCTCTAGGCGCTGAACTGTAGTCCCTAACTCAGACTAACTTTCCATTAAAGTCAAGCTTACTGCTCAGGCTGAAAGCAAATTTGCCTATTTTCTGTGACACGTCTCTCCTCCAAAACAAGGACCCCAATGTTCTGCTGTACTGCAGCTGCAGAGACCATGGTGGAATTCTAGCCTGAACACAAAATTGAAGCAGGTGATGCATGAATGCAGTTCTTCATGTTATTTCATTAACATAACCCTAGATTACTTCTGCAATCAAAAAATATCTCCAGGTTTCTCTGGGGCCTTTAGAATCGTTGCTGTTATGCTGTTGCTAACACAGTTGTGAAGTCCTAGAACCCCTTATCCTTTAGAACAGGAAAAAGTATCATGTGCATATGATGAGTTACCAGTCAATATATCTCTGATCACTTCTTGACCCCATCACCTCTACTTTCTTCTGAAACTTTTTTTAGATTGTACACTCTTAAAAAGATCCATGTACTTAGATGCTGTTTAGTGTGACAAGGGAGATAAGGGTATGGAAAAACATGGTAGTAACTGAGTAATTCAGCATAATTATGAGGAAAATACCTCAGCCTCAGACTACTGCTTTAGGATGATCACTGATAAACAAATGATCCTCATGTTGACAGTTGATGAATTTTCTTTGGTATTTTCTAATATCTAAATGGGACTGAAATGATTTCTTTTTCCTATTAGGCTGCAAAACAGCAAGCTGACCACAGGCTTCCAGTCAATGGAGATAAAGACTGCAGTACATCTGCTCAAAGAGATTATCGGTCACTTGCTTGCATACCAATACACAACCTTCTGTTACTCCTGGAGCTGCCTTAAGCTTCTGTCATGGGGAGCCATAATGAGCTTGACACATTGCTTTTCTCTTGATGCTGGGAAAGGATCTTTCTAGATTTAGCTGATAGAGGAACTGATGGTTTTACTGTTCACAAAACTGTCCTCAGCAGGGTAGCAAATTAAGTTGAACATTGTAGTTATCAGCTTTAAAAAACTGAAGCTATCAAATATGTCTCTTTACATGAAGAAAGCCTGCAGAGATGGGGTCTTTTGCCATATATTTTCTCTAAACAGAAGCAGAAATCTGGTAGCTCAGATTTCTGTTTCTTTTAATGGTAATGGGAGAGAGATGTTTAGCAGTAAAAGAGAAGGCAAGAAGGGAGATGTCTAAAGAACTACATGTGCTTCTATCTTTAGACTAGCTTAGTTTTTCCCTCTTTGAATGTAAGATAATAGTTACTCTTTCTTGCTTAGCCTAGCAATGTTCACTTTTTTTCTTTCACTGTTTGTAGCTATTCCTTGTCATCCAGAGTGTCTGCATTTGTTCATCAGGGTTTTACTTTCTACATTTACCATGTGAGAGTGGAGTATGAAACGACTGTATTTCCTGAGCACAGGACTGAGCTGGTAGGCAGGAGTTTCTGGAAAGGTCTTGCAAAAAACCCTAATGTGTGTACCTGGGTTGTGTGCCACTGAAGGTGTGATTAAATGGAGAGAAATTAAAAACCTACCCAGGAAGATAAAAATATATGGAAATCTTTGGAAATTTATCTTTATTGTGGAAACAGGATATATTTTTTACCTAACAGTTTCTTACTCTTCTTTTTCAGGAGGGGGTGTGTGTTGCTATTGTTTTCTGAAAGGGACAGGTGACAGTCAGCACGACTCTGTGGACCTGACCTGAAACTTCCTGATTTATATGTGTGTTGATAACTGTCACTAACAAAGTTAGTGGCTGCCGTGATTCATAGTCCAGCAAAAGTAAATATAAATATTTAATTTCAACATTTTTTAAACAAAATATAGGAAAACTGGAAATAATGTGGAGATTGCCTGTAATTAGGCCTAGCAAGACTTGGAGAATTTTTAAGTAATTTAAGCACTACTATTATCTATATTATTGGTGGTTTTGCTTCAGTTGCTTTCAGTAATCTGCTGTGTTTGAGCTCAGAGTAATGCTGTGAAAGTGTCTTCTGACAAAGACGCTTTGGGAAGCAGGTTGTCTGTCAACTGTACAAGTATTGACCTCTCATCTTACAAGATGTTTTACACTTTTGATGGAATATGTCTTACAGTATCATGCTTATCATTCCTTACATAATAGATTCTGTGTATGTGCAGAAGCTGGTTTTCCCAGTATTGATGCTGCTGGCTCCCTCCATGGAATCTCACAAAATCAACTTGAATGTTGTTACCACCAATAAACTCCCTTAGGGTTTATGCATGATAACATTACCAGTGTGACACTGCCATTACTCATTTCATGCTTTGTTCCTTGTATCCCTCGTTACCTTGTCTTCCACTGTTAAATGAAGTATTATTATTATTATTGTTATTATTTTCCATTACTTCTGAAGTGCTCTGAGCCAAGTGGGCTTTATCTGCATCTCGTAGCTGCGTTTTGGAATGTAGCTGATGCAAAATAAGAGTATAGAAATGTTTTCTCTAATTCTTTAAAACCATGCTATAGTTCTTGGTTTTATTGCTCAGTTGCTCTTTCTCATTTTGATATTTTGGTATTGAAAATCTATCAGGGAAAGATCAATTAGATGAGTTCTTAGTTGGTATCCCTTCCAAACAGAAAAATATTGAATACTTTTTGGCTATTTTATGTGAGGATGGGTGTATTTTTACTGTTTCCAAAAGTAGTTATTGTAAAATTGTTCTCATACTTGAAAATTGCCTCTTCACTTTCATTAAGCAGCTTGAGAAGTTGTCATGTATAATTTAGTAAGGTTGTGACCTTGTTTTTCTCTGAAGATGTGAGTTACCTCTCAATTCCAGGTTTTTTTTTTTTTCCTTCTTGCAGATTTGTATTTCTGGAAGTGTTTGCAGTTTCAGTGTACTATTCTACAAGGCCAAATGTATTATACATGTATTACTCTGCATGCTGAATAGAGCTGGGATTGTTTAGCTTTCAGAAGAGATGACTCAGGGGGGAATCTTAACATTTAAAAATACCTGATGAGAGGGAGTAAAGAGGCAGAACCAGGCTCCTCAGTAAAAGGATATAAGGCAATGGGTACAAACTGGACTATAAAAAATTCTATTTGAACTGACTTTTTAAATATAAGAATGATTGAACACTGGGACAGTGGTCTCTAGAGATGGTTGTGAAGTCTACATTCTTGGAAACATGTGAAACCCAACTGAGCCACCTGTTCTAGCTGACCCTGGTCTTCCTTGGGGCTGGACAATGTGCTCAGCACAGGCCCCTTGCCCACTCAGCCATTCTATGACACTCTCATAGTGAGCAGTGCTTCAGACTACTGCAGGGCCTCTATAAGTCACAGTCAGCTCCAAACAGTATTTTCACAGGGATTCTTTGATGTGGCAAATATATTTGCACACAAAGATTTCAGAGTATAATACACACAGAGCAGGAAGAATTATTCCATGTACTATTTCATGTACAATTAGTAGTCTAGAAAGCTGAATTACACTTCAAAGAAGGAGAAGTTCAGTCTGAATGGGAAGAAAACATTTATAGAATGTGTTCATTTCTGGAACAAAATTGTGATGAGGAAAAAGTTTGTGTATTGTTAGAAGTGCTGTTAATAACCTGTTCAGATTTTTATTTTTTTATCATCATTATTTCTGTGATTCCTAGAAAAGACTTCAAAATTTCAAAAAACATGGTACAAATGCTCAATTACCCTTCCCCAGAAATGAATGCACAGCATTGATCAAAGTAATAGGATTGGAGTTCAAAAATATTTTCACAATATAGGATCAGCTGTGGTTAAGTTACTTCCAGTTTAAGACCTGCATCCTGAGATGCACTGATGAGGCATATGGTTGGCAGGAAGGGAGGAGCTGAGAAGAAAATCTGTTGTACACAAATCCCATTTTCTTTCCCTTTCAGCTCAGAATAAACCCTAAATTCTCAGTCTTTGATATTTTGTATTCATTTTTAAAAATCACATTTTCCAACCAATTATTTGTCCAACTACCATTTTTTTATTCTTTCCCCTGGTCACCATCTGGCCTCTCATCTGGTCCCTTTTCCCCATATTACCATCTGCTTTCTCTGCTTTCTGACCTTCCTATTTCATTCCATCTCCTAATTTCATTCTGCTTCTTTCTGCTGTTTTCTCATCTCCTCTATGTCCCAGCCTGAAGTTGCTTTCCAGCCCACTATGGTATATTATTTTGAAAGCTGAGAGTGGAGTAAAGGATTGTTGTGTTTATTAGCTACCCCTGGTAGAGAACTGCAACGTAAGAAGTGAGAAGCTACTTATGTTATACAATACCACCATCCGCTGGCAGTTCCTCCTTCTTTCCCTCTGCATTTCACTGATGGCTACAGCAATATACAAGTAGCTCCTGTCTTCAAAATTTACCAGAGACTTACAATTTAGAAGGCCAAATAGCTCATATTTTATTAGGAAAAAATAAGCAACTGTAGTGTACCTTTATTCTACCTCCCACCAGACTGTTTTAACATGAGGGTTTATTTAACTCCTTTTCAGACATCTTTTTAATTTCAGCTTCTCAATCTTCATTGCTACCTTCAGGTTCCCACAGTGGCCCCACTTCATGCTGCAATGCAGTGAGGGCCCTCCCTGGAGGATGCAGGCTTCAGAAACCAGGCTCTGTTGTCAGCCGAGCTTGATGCTCTGCTCGATGCTGATGGAAGAGGATGTTATATGGGTTCCTCCCACCTTACCCCTGAGGTAACTGAGCAGTGAACTGGGACTCCTCAGCATTCTGGTCTGAGACAGCAGAGAACAGGCCCCCTCCAGGATCCAGCAGCTTTTTGCATCACACTGATGATCAGCCAGACAAATGGTTTTGGAGGAGCCAGCTAAAGGCTGATTCTGGCACAGAAGAACTTTAAACCAGCAACTTTTCTGTGTAGCCTCACACCTGTGTGAGACACACTGGCTGGCTGCATGTCCTTATTACCAATTCAGGGCTGCCTCTGTGCTATGCACTTCTTAGAGGCAAGACAAGGTAGTGCCTCTGCCCCTAGACAGTTCACACCATAGATATCTGACTGCTTTTTACAGTTCCGGTTCAGGACAGCGCTGCCCTGTGCCATGCAGCCACCTTCTGCCACCCCCTGAGCTTCATTTCTTACAGACTCTGAGCTCAGCCTCACTCCAGACTCTTTCTGTTCCTCTCCTCCCTCCCTCTGGCTATCTTTAATACCTATACTCTGTCCTGTCTTTTTTTCAAGTAATCCCTTGCTAATTAAACTCTGCCCAAAGGGCAAGTAAACAAAAGTAGCAGAACTGACATGAAATTTGCTGGCTCTTACTCCTCTTGCTCTGTTTGTGTGCTTAATCCTCTCTCTAGCTTTTATCTGCCTATCTATTTGGATAAGAAGCTGTTGTGCAATAGGGATGCTGTGTGTGTGTATTGTACAAGCCCCACTTCCATAAACATTCTGGTAACAAATAAACGCTACTATCACACTATATGTAAAGGTCATCAGAGGCTGCTCTTGCCATGTCTCAAAGGTGTTAGTGGCAGCTGTTTTACTGCTGTCTGTATGAGATATTTGGGATTCTGCTTCTGCAAAAAGGTGTTTTTTGTGAAACTGCTCACATTCTCATCAGGCTGGAAGCTTTTTTTGGGCTCAGATGTTTTCCTGGAAGCTAGATTCCATGAAAATGTTCCAGGAGAATTTTATAGACCAGCACTTTTAAATAAACAGATCTCTTTAACCTGTCTTCCCATGTGAGGACTTGGCGTTAGCTCCAACTTACCCCCTCAAACAGCTTGAATAACTTGGAGTGAAAGAAAAAGAACATTGTCTTTGGAGGGATGTCAATGCCCTTTGTTTCTTCCATTTACCACAGATGCCATTCAGTTTGAATGTGCATTTTTGAGAACTTCTGTAACTTGTGTAGCAGTTCCAAAAGTCCATCTGTGTTTTTGTGTAGCTAGTGTTGAAACTGTAGCAGCATACACTCAGCATTGCTCAGAAAAGAGAGACAAGGAAAAAAATAAGCAGCCAGGCAGTGCAAAGCTCCATATTAACATTTTATCAGTGACTTAATTATCTAATTTAAAACAAGCATGGTCATCCTTATTTAATGCACAGAACACATGAAATCCCAGGTTAGCATCTGTCACAGGGAGCCCATGATTTTAGCAGCTGTCTTGTCTTGCCCTAGAGTGTCCACATGGGTAGGTGTGGTCATGATATGTGAAGAATTTCCTGCTTTCCTGGGACCTGAGTTTTCTCTGAAAATTATTTGTGGGCTCTACATGAGGCCCATTTGCTCAAATACCTTTGAGGCATTCATCTGTCAAATGGTCTTGCTTTGTAGGAATTCTGTTGATAGGGTGTTGGCTTTGCCCTAGGAAAGTGATAAGCATATGATTGTCTAGACTTACATAAACAAGGTGGAAGCAAAATTCTGTCCTACCTTGACTGTCAAATTCATATTTTCCCTTTTTTCTTTCCATATATTTTTCCCATTTTCTCATTTTCATACATGAAAAACATGTCTGTATATCTTAGTGTTGAAGTTGGCTCTCTGTTCTCAGCTGGAAAGAATTCAGTATTTTGGGAAATCCAACACCTTCTTAGGAACAATCCAAGAGAATACTTCACTAAGCTAAAATTCCTGAACTGGCTTTGTTGCGTCTTAGTAGTAATGCAAACTAGACAGTTGATTTTAATACAGAAGAGCACTTATTAAGCAACTTTTTTTGGTGTGTACTAGGAGCTTTCATGAATGTGCTTGTGGGATGTCTCTGGATGATCTGAATTGCAGGTCAGGGTTTCAGGTCAGATATATAGGTCAGGGTGCAATACAAATTGTTGATAATCAGCCTTTCTTACTGACAAGGGGGGCTGTTTCTCCCACTGGTTTTTCCAGAACTGTAGTTTCAGGATTTTTGCTGTCTGTATTTGGACTCAGACATTTGTCACATCTATTTCTGCAACACAAATATGGGACATTTTTTATGCCAGAGAAAGGATTTAAGGGTGAGATACTTGCTTTCACAAAAAGTCTAACACTGTTTGTATATGAAAACATCAATGGCTACTTTTGAGAAAATTACTTATTTTTTTTTAAACTCTGTGCTATAAAGTATAACTTATCTGTTAGTAAAATTTCCAAACAAGTTGGGACTCATGAAGGTCAGAAAAGAGAAGTGAATTTACATAGATTAAAAAAATGAGTTCTTGGTGTTACGGAAATGATCAGAAAAAAATCACACTGATTAGCAAAAATCCCTCATGATGACCAGTTTTTCATCCAGAAGCATAATATAAAAGCAAGTGTAAAAACACCAAAAAACCTACAAAATAAAAAGAGGTTGGAATGCAGCTATTTTGATGAAATAAAATGGATCATAAGGAAGAAGTAGAGAAAGAAGAAGTAGGAGGTCCAGTAGTAGCAAACACTTAATATCAACAATGAGAAAAATAGAAATAATAGAAAGCAAAGGAATATAATGCTGTATATAAGCACTCAGGAAAAAGACACATTTTTTTCCCTAAAATATCCTAGAACTTTGCAAAACCAGGCAAGAGGATGGGAGAGATGGACTGAGTTCCAATCTTTAATGCTTTACATGCTTTACAAATCCATTCATGGGACCACTGTCAATATTCCTACGTCAGCTATGAAAGAGAGCTAGTATACTCCATGTTCTTCTATAATGTTATTCTTTAAATCCAGAAACTGGCTTCTGTTCTGCTACAGTAGGACAGTCTGATCAAAACTTTATCATATGTAATAGCCTCTTATTAGTATTCAATTTTCCAATGTAGTAACAAAGTCTTATCACATATGTGACAAGATTCCTGATAATGAAGGTAAAATAGATTAAGTAACATGGTAAAATATTTCAAATGCTTTAGAATTCTCCCAGCAAGACTTTTGACATTGGTTCCTTATGTACCTTGGAAACACTGCTCAGCCAGCAAATTTCACAGCAAAACAAATAAATAAGCAAAACCGGTGAATAAAAACATTTCACTACTGAATTTGTAGAAGCTGTATTGAAGCCACGTGCACTGCATGCCTCATGGGAACAGACTGGATGAAAATGGAATTCACTGTGAGGAAGAATGCTGATTGCATATACCTAGACCTAGGTATAAGTGATTTACCTGG
Source organism: Corvus kubaryi (assembly GCF_017639235.1). Classification (NCBI taxonomy): domain Eukaryota; kingdom Metazoa; phylum Chordata; class Aves; order Passeriformes; family Corvidae; genus Corvus; species Corvus kubaryi. The sequence goes on from NW_024582091.1 coordinate 12,128,184, forward strand.
CAAAAATAAGACGTTTATGCAAGATAAAGTATTGTCTATCACCGCCAGGATGATTGAGAAGCATAAAGCAAAGATACAGAGCTCCTTATTTAATATTATAGAGCCTACCAAAAGGTACAGACGTGTTTCTGTAATGCATCATCATTACTTCAAAATTGGGTCTTTATTCACAATGGAGGAGAAATGTTTTCAAATTATATTTTGCTTTTCTGCAGGAAAGCAGTTAATGGCACATAAATTTAAATTGCTATGAATTATGTTACATGCTTAATTTTATTGCATTCATTAAATTATATTACTTTCCACAAAGAACAGTGTGCTGTAGAATAGTTGTCAGTTTAAGTGTTTTGTAAAACTAACTGAAAAGTCCCACATGGGACTTCATAATTTTCTTCTATAGAGCTCAGATATAAGTGCAGACTGTTCTTCTGAAAACTTGCAGAGACTGAAGACAGAGCTTCTGCTGAATGGGAAGAAAGCTTCTTCCAGAAAATTGCACAGATCCAGCAAGAGCAGATAAGTATCTTATATTTGCTTTAGTGAGTCTTCTTGTAACCGTCTTAGTAGACTGGATTTGTGCTTTTTTAGTGAAAGTGCATTGCCTTTCAGCTCTTAAATTAGCTTTATTCTAATTCCCATTAACACACAACAGATGGAGAGCTATAATCTGAAGGGTCCTGTAACTAAGTCTGCCAAGTGTATTTGTGTACAAAAGACTTGATTCCATCATGGTTTTGGCTTGATTTCTACGAAATGGTATATAATTGACTTAAAGTATGTGATCTGTTTCACAAAATCTGCTGAATCAACTTTTGAGCAGAGTGTAGCTTAGATGCATGTGTTTGTCTGACTGAAGCCCTGGGTATATTCCTTTCTCATGTTCATAGTTTTCCACTTCAACATAATACATGTATTAGATTGTTTAGATTGTCAGCTACGATTTACAGAAGTAGAAATCTTAGAATGATAAATAAGTGGCAAAGACATGGTTTAAACAGGATACTAAGAAAAACTAGCTAATTGTTTTGAATTCTGGATTTGTATTTGTTCCGGTTTGTGACTGGATTGTAAAAGTAGGTTGTAGTTTCAGAGACATCTTAAAATTTTTTACACAAGGATTCAAATGCCTCTGACCTTTACAAAGGTTGGTGCAAATTTAGGATTGGAATGTATCATGACACTCTCTCAGAACCTCTGTTGTAATATATAGTTCACTTATTTATGTCATATTATACAGAATACAAAAACAGTGAAAAGAGCACCAAGTAAAAGGTTCACTAAAAATCTTTCTGCTGAAGCGCTTGGTGAGGGTGAGGAAACTGACACAGTCCTACATGTTCACAATACATAAAACAATATAAGGGAAATAATAAGAATACACATATTTGTTAAATTGCAGAGATAAACTTCCCATCAAAGAGCCATAATTTCTTTCAGTGCTATAGGAAAGCAATTAGAATAGTTTCTACAGTTGTTGCTTTTGCTACATTTACAGACATTTCTTTACAGAGAAAAACATTTAATAACAGGAAATTCTGATGATTGTAAATATATTTCCACTTCATATTATAAAAGGAATTTGTGAAATTAAATGACAGCTACTGAAGCATTAGGGAATATAAAAATACTGTACAGCACTCGTTCAGTTTGACACGTGATAGAGCAGAAAACCACCTTTTCTCCCGTTTTTGTGAGGCTTATTTCATGTCCACAAATGCAGAATGGATACTTCGATACTGATGGTCAATTCTGAAAATTCCTGGTTTTTGAGTGCATTACAAAAATGCATTCCTTCTGTTGATAGAACAGAAAATATCAGTTCTTTTGATATAATGCAAATGGGCCTATTCTACTTTAATTGTGCAGTCAGTGCTCCTGTTGAATTTATTTATAGTCTCAAGGGAATCAGTGTGTAGTTTTTTACACCTGAGTTTGAAGTTTAAGATTTATTGTTTATGTTTTTAAGGCTTAACTAATTTGTAGTTAAATTTGAGAGGGCATTGGTTATAAAATTGCTGAGTCCAGAATTTCGATCTAATGAAAAACCACAGCTTATGAGAAAATCAACAGGCTTTCATCCCCAAAGAATCTATTTATGGGAAAAGCAGAAGGTTTCCATCCCCACAGAAATTACTTCATTATTCTGGAGACTGCATATTGCATAAGGAGGATGAGTAGGGAGTAACTGCCAGAGCTGTACAAAGGCACAGACTCAAGCAGAGAGGGAAAGGAAAGTACAAATATCCTTATGTCACATAAAAAAAGTCAATTGGATCTTTAATTGTCACTGGTAAAGCTATTAGTCAAACTGGACAAACTGAAAGAGCTGACTTAAAGGACAGCCCACAGCATCTTGTCCTACTGATTAGAAGGAACGATGCTATTTAACTGGGATTAGCTAGCTGATATTTCTGGATATGTAAACACCTGGATTGCATCTTCAAAATGGTAAACAGGCCTTCTTAAAGAAGAGACCTGTTAACAGGATAGTATCAAGCATGAATACAACAAGCAGACTTCCCAGAACTGACCTAGTTCAGCTTTATGTTGTTTACCAGGGACTACATCTCGTGCAGTATCCTACGAAGTGTGCAGGGACATCTGATGACCAAATCAGAGACTGCAATTAAACACACTTAGGCCACCTGAGCACACAAAAAATAAGTGTACAGGAGAGCCTGGGGTGGGTGCAGGCAATGCAGGTGTTCAGAAAATTACCTCACGTACATGCAAATATTACTTTATATAAAACAAAGAAAGTTGTTATCTGAATAGGAATGCTGAATGAGGCTGTAATTGAAATAATCCTGACCAATGCAACATTAAAGCTAATTGAAACAACCTAAAACCAACCAGCTCCCATCCCCTGTATTTTTGCAACTGAACGGTGTGTAGTTTTAAAGTGACAGGATGTATCTATATGTAAAAAATCAGAGTACTGCTTATACAGGAAAATCATCTCAGCAATCTACTTAAGGCATAAGGATTTGTGGGAAGTGTAATTAGACTAGTACTCTGGGAATTTAGAAAGCTGGATTGAATTCTGTGTTCATCTACAGACAACTGTGTGACCTTCAGCAGAGTCCTTGGGTCAGATCGCCAAGGCTACAGTGAGGGGGAGTTAGAGGCTTAAAAGCCTTTGATGATCTGGAGCTTTGTTGATCAGTCGAACTCGTTTCCATAAAACTTTCCTCTCTCAAGGCAGTACTGAGAGGATGAATGTCTTACAACTGTGCTTTTATGGTAGTAAGAGAAAGTACCACGCTGTTCTTGATCGTAGTTGCTGACCACACCTCTATCTTCAAAAAGTGCATGCAGGTGCTGAATTGAATCATGATGGTGTAGACTTTTGCTCTTGCAAGGGAGGTTTTTTTCCTAAGTATCAGACAACTTCAAGTCTGGGTTAATAATCTGAATAAAAGCACTAGCAAAGGAACTTTTAGCTGGTCGGTTCTGTTTTTATCATGAGATGACTCTACAGTTAATGTGAATTGTTATAAAAAATTTCATGGTACTCTGATGTTATTAAGACTGCTTAACTTAAATATTTTTCTAGGATATAAAAAACTCCTACTTGCCACAAAAATAATAATAAAAAAGGAATCCATGACAGATATTTTCTGTCTTGGAAATGTCAGTGGGCTCTGGGGACATCTTCTCTTAGTGAATAGGCCTCTCTGCTTTGCTTTTTAGTCATTGATGTAATGTTTTTCCGTACAATTTCTTTTTCTCTTAACAAAATCTATTTGAAAATTTCTCTCCTGAGGAACGAAAGTAAATTCTTGCCTTTCAACAGTCTCTCTGTATCTTTCTCTTATTAAGTGGATTTTCAGGAATCATCTTTATCATCTTTTCAGCAATTCCTGAAGCATAAGTGGTAACTTTTTTGTAGAAGAGATAAGGACTGTTTTAAGTTTGTTTACATAAGACAGAATAAGAATCTTATGTTCAGATTCAAAGAGATTGCTTGAATTTACCTGCAGCGATGCAATTTGTGCTTTTAAAAAAAAAAAATTATCCCTCTTAAATTATTAGAACCTTGCAAACACAGATCTGCAGATAGAGGCAGCAGAAACAGTATGGAAGAGTATTTATGCCTTGACTCATAACTATCAGTTTTTCTACATTGTTGATTTTTAAAAGATGAGAAAGAATTAAAAAAAAGAAAAAGGAAATTATTCAAGAACTTAATAATAATTCTTTTCTGCAATGAAAGGTTGAACTGATGGCAGCAATGCTGTGCTCCTTTCCTGATTAAAAATTTAAAATGTTTAGTTCTACACAGTTCAGTCTCTTTTGCATCAAAGGAGTCATACCATCTTAGGTTATGACAGAATTTGTCCCAAAGTATTTTTATAAAAATACATATAGGTATATTGGCCACTGTAAAGCATTTTTACTCACATCTGTTCTGTGTATGATTCTATAAATAACCTTTAGGGGAACACCTAAAGGAATTGGGTTGAGCAGTAAGACGATAAATATAATTCATGGATGATGTATGCAGTGTAATTGTATTAGAAAAAATAAGTGGAACTTCTCCTAACTCTCACTGGGGTCTGAATACAGAGCCGCAAAGATTCAAAGATCTGCCCATCCCTGTTTGTACCTCAGTGAAAACTAAGAAACTGTTAGAGAATACCTCAAATAGAAAAGAAATTATCCTTAACTTGTGTAAATTTTTAATGTAACTTAATGGGATAGATTTCATTGGAATATTGTTTGATTATATCACCTTTCCTATACAACATTTCTTGTATAATTTTAGCAAGGAATTTTCCTGGTTTGGGTTTTTCCCAGCAAAATAATCTGATGTAACAATGAGTTTTTGAGGCTTAATTTATAGATGCCTGTATCTTAACACCCCTAGCTGGAGGGTGATATAATAGGTGCAGAGCATTGTTATTACAGTGGGCATTGACAATGGATCAGGCGAAATATTTTTCTTGATTTGTCTGTCATACCACTGTAGCCAGTGGCAAATGTTTAAGGGAAAAGTAGAAAACCAGAATAAGTAGTAGTAGTAGTAATAATAGTAGTAGTAGTAGCAGTAGTAGTAATTGTCCACAGAACATTCTGAACCTCCTAAATTACAGTTATGGGCTTCCACTTTTTTTTTTTTTTTTTTTAACAAATAACCAAGGCTACTTTCACACTTCAGCCAAGGATCCTGACTGGCAGATCTTACACAGTTCCTCTGCTAGACCTGTGAGCTCCTGAATCACCAGGTGGAGGCCAGACAGATAATTCTGCATCATTTCATGCCTGAGACCTCAAACATGGTGTGGCAGAAGAATTCTGGAGACTGTGTGAAGCTTTGCTGAGGTAAAATATGTTCAGTAGATTTTGTTGATGCTGTTGGTGCTATTCTAAAACAAATCTCCTTGAGTCTGATTGCCCTGGAGATCTTCAAGGTCTTAGCCAAGGCCTGGCTTACTGCTTTTCCTCAAGAGAGCACCAACAGTGCCAGCTCCCTTCCACTAGTTATCTTGTACGTTGGTTTGTGGGTTAATTACCTCTCTTGAAAATATCTGGGAAATAAATGCCTCAGCTCCATCTGTTTTTGTGGGGATTAGAGTTGATTTAATTAAATTTACTTGCATTTCCAGCATTTCACAGGCCACATCCTGAGAGGAATTAAGACTTTGCTGCACTCTTGCTTCACTTGAGTTTCTCACAGAGATGTAGCACTCTGGAGCTACATTTCATCTGAATCATGTCTATCCCTGTAATAAATTACTGGCTTTACAGTCCACGGTAGCAGGGGAGTAACTCTAGAAATACTAAGGCTTTGAAGAAGTGCTTAGAGACTGGTCCAACTGGGTTGCTTGCTTCCTGTTAAAGAAGGATTTAGTCTGAACTGTTGGAATGTTTAAGCAATAATATGGCTTGGAAGTAATTTGTCTGAGTATGTTATGGTAAACCTCTCATCTGTTAGATCTATAAAAAGTCTGCATATTTGTCTTGCAATCAGAGATTCTCAATAACATATACACAGGTTATATAAATACATTAGCTACTACTTTCATGCCATTGAAGGAAAATTCATTTGGCAAATATTTCTATTCTAGCATGGGTAGCTGTGATTTTAATAAATTTTTGAGATTGTTTCAAGCCCTTGAAAAGTTCTTGGCTTCAGGCTGTTTATTTTCTTGCATTTTACCTTTCTAAAACATTCAAGGTAAGTGGAAATATTTGCACATTCTGGAAAAATTGGGAGTTGGGTGAAGTACTTATCCACACTTTGTGGCTTCAGAACTGCATTTTAAAAAATCTTTTTGATAATTTTACAACAAAAGTTCTATGAGTAAAGTTTCTCTATGTAGTTGTATATGGAAAGTGTAGTTTTGTTAATGTTTTAACCAAGAAAGTAAATTCTAATTCACAATGATAAGTATAAGAAACACAATTGGAAGTTCCTTTTAATTTGAAAGATAACATTATGTTGAGGGTTTCATGTGAGATCTCTATGTTTTGAAAGAAGAAATTTGTCAACTCTAGTTCATGTTTGTCTTCTGTCTTTCTTATTTTCTTTTCAGGAACAACACTTTAAAATCCTCAGATATGTAACTGAACACTGAAATAGCACTGTTCAGCATTTCTTATGTTTGGGTATTGTGAAAGACTGAGGTGATGAGGCATTTGTCTATGTTGTAGCAAGGACTACTGCTATGAGGTTCCAGACTGGTTTAGGTGATAATTTGGAAATTATTGACCTTTTTCTGAACTTAAGTTCATGAAATATATGGAAGGGACATAGAGACTGTGATGCATAAATGTGATAAGATTTTAGCAGTATGCAATTGACTCAGAAAAAGAAATAATTTAACCTCATGCCTACTTATTTTGTGCCACATTTGAAGTTGATTGCAGATTTGCAGTTTTGGATAGCATATAAATTGTTTTTAAACACACAGAGACACACCTTAGCCCTTAATAGATAAACTGGGAAAATGAATGATAGGCTGTAGAACTAAAATCTAGTGTCCAATGTTTTTTCAGACATATGAGGTGTGCTTTTGAATGCTGACTCACACCTCTTAAAATTTACTTTAAATTACTAGCTTTTGTAGGCCTGTCAGCTGGCATTTTAAAGTGGTGTCATTTGTAGTGCAAAGTCAGTTAAAGCTTTTCTTATGAAAGAAGTAAAATTTAGATATTTTATAAAAAGATTCCTTTGACTGATATTGGAAAGCCTTTATTTTGCAGGGCCTAGATAGGACCAGCATTCAAAAACCTCCTCTGTGCCTTCTTTTCCTAGGCATGTACAAGTCCATTTCTCTCAGTCATTTTTCACTGCATCTTTTGCTCTGGCCCTTGACCACCCTGCTGGCTCTCACTGAACTTGCTCCAGTGTGTTAATGTTTTCCTTGTGCCCTGGGAGCCCATAACAGGGTTCTGCATGTGGTCACACAAGCACTGCACACAAACAGAAATTCCAGTGCATTCAGTGGCAGACGGAGCTCGCGTTTGCCTGTACAGGGGAGTACATCAGCCTAGAGGTGAAGAGCTCCTGCACGTCACACTTCTCATCCCATGGTGCTGAAATACTTAATCAGCATCCAGCCTAGGTCGGTAATCATATCAATCCCTAGAAGTTTTGGAAAATATTCTTAACTTTAATAATTATTTTCCCCCTTTCTCTTTGCTAGCACAAAAAGAAGCCAAGTCACTGCCTAGTGAAAGGCCTTTTCTAAAGTCAGTATCACAAAGTGATAGTGACAAAGTGCTTTGCTATGGCCTGGACTTAACCACTGCCTAAGGAAGATAAACAAATCTCTAAAAAATAATAAGAAAATTTTCTAAATTCAGAGTAGCTGTCTTGTTTAGTAGTGGTGGTTGTATTTTTAAATAAAAGGTTAACTTTTATGGTTTCCTCTTCATAGAATAAGCCTAAATCTTAATTTCATATTTGCTTAGCCCTATATGCTTTCATCTTCCAGTTAGGACTAGGCCCCATTTCGCTCAGTAATGTCAAATTTATTATTATATGCCCTTTGATTGAGCCTTGCTGTGGCCATTTTTTCCAAGCCATCAGAGAAGCTATTTGCTGAGGAATTAGTTCTGGAATGTAACTAAAGAAAGAAAGAAAGAAAGAAATGAGATTGGCTCTGTCTCAGAAATTTTTCAGTTCTAGAACAATAATGTAGAATTCCTATTTATCATTAGGACTCATTTTATTATTTGATAATAATTAATCTGTGTTAGATGTGAAGGAATATTTGTTGAATGGTTATTTAATGACACAACTATAAAATATATTTTACTTTGCAGCAATCATGGGCATCTTGGAAGACATTCATATTGAAATTCTGTGTGTTAACAGAAGCCACATTTCAGGCATTTGCATAATCATAGAAGGTCTTTGAAAAAGAGTAATAAATTTATTGATCACTTAGTTACAACTTGAAAATTGACAGAATCCCACTGTTATCCTCTCAAGATGGTAAAAGCATAGTTTTATTTCTTTCCAACAGTTATTTTTATCCATAGATATTTAAAAATGTTGAGGAGAGGAGGTTCTTAGTGGTTTCTTATGCTGGCATTATGTCATATTTTTAAGTCCTTACACTCAGAATCACTTACAAATTGTGAACTCTAGATAATAAGGATCAGCCTGGAGGATTTTCTGCCTTTCATGTGTAAACTGCTCTGTGTCAGGGTTCACAGTAGAAGCAGTGATGTTATTATCTGCTAGATACAAATGCATTCTGAACTTAAATGGACCTGCTTGCAAGTAATAGGAGTTCAACATGGTATTTAAGAGAACAATGTTTGAGAGCTTTCTATTGAATATGTTTAACTTTGTCCAGAAGACACAGAGGCACTCTCATCTCATGAAAGACCAGACATCTTCCATTTCATTTAGATCACTGGCTTGCTTTTGAAGTTTTGTTAAATTTATTCATCTGTGAAGATATTTCGTATATGTGGTAGAGACATTAACAGTTAATTTACACATTTGTATTGAAGGTCAAGTGTTAACATGCTATTGAGGATTAACTGCCTCCCTTTCTTTCTTTTGGTGAATTTACACATTAAAGTACTTTCACTGCAAGAAAAAACTGTCAGCAAAAGAAATTCATTTTTCGTTGTGTTCCACCTGGGCTTATTGAAGAAATGTGCATTTGAATGAGGAATCTTTCCTCCTAGATACAACTTAATACAACTTTTGCTGTCCTTTTGCTGTTGCTTGAAAGAAAAATTCTTATATTTATGATATTACACTCTTCTACTAGGAAAGAATGTATCTTCTCAAATAACCTTGGATTGGCTAGGGACATTGCAGGATTAGTTAGAAAAAGATGCTGACTGAAAAATAAGCAAACACAAAAGCCCTATTCTGAAACTAATAGTTAAAACAAGAACCTTGAAAATCATAAGTATGTTTCTACAACTTGGAGGTAGGGAAAGAAGTGAATTTCAGTGTTTATTATTTAATTATGAAGGTATTTCTCTGCCTTAAAATAAGTTATTTATGCACTTTATGTTTGAAATTCATACTTAAGCCCAATTGTGGTGAAGGCTAGAATTAGGAAAATTGATGCTTAGAAAAATGGCTGAGACATCAATATTGCTGTTTAGGGCTTATTATAACAGGGTGTACTCCATCTGCAGGTGCTGAGTGAAGCTCACCCCAGATGTAAAAGAAAAGGAACAATGAGGGATAAAGAACTAGTCAGAGGTACAGGATTGTTGCTACATGAGAAAACACTAAACATGGAGATCTCATAGTCTGTAAAAATAATACTTTTGTTTCACACAAGCGGGAAGAGATATCCAGTGAAACCATTGCACACCATGCTCAAAACAAACAGTAGAGCTGCTGTTCAAACTTAATTAAACTTTGGTATCTACTGCATTGGGGTGGTGTGCAGGCCAAATACGATACAGGTTCTCATAACAAATGAATTTATGGAGTAACTCTAAAATCTGATCGTTTATTTACAACTTCTGAGTGAAGCAGTCCCTCAACATGCACTTTTCAGGAAGCTGGAGAATCCTCTAGAGAAAGGATCAACCTTTAGTCACCTTCTATTCTTTTCTTAAGCATAGTCACTGTCCCACGGGCAGATAGAGCATGTTGGGATAAGGAGCCTTCCACTTAATTCTGTGTTCAAACATGGTTTTTACCCAGCCAGGAATCTGTGTGGCTTTTCTGGCTGGCAGGATTTCTCCATACAGCTGCTTCTTTCAAAGAGCTCACTGCAGTAAACACAAAGCTGAGATTAGATACTGGTATAAAGACAGAATATCTATAAATAGTTATAGTGTAGAATATTAACAGTGTTTTCTTATACTCTGCAGTGGTGTATTTACAATTGTATTTAGCTGAGAAATTTCATATGGAAAGAGAAAGTACCTGCAGAATATTTTAAAGATATTTTTGGTTTCTTCTTTTCCTAATCTGTCTACCAACAGTAGTTCAGTATTGTCCTTTAATTAGAATTTAATATAGTTTTCCTTTGCCTTGGAGGAGATGCTGAACACCTGTGATAGCAAAGACAAAAAGAAGCTGGAAGAAATTATAAAACTGGATGGATATAAAAAAGGGGTTAATGAAAAATATTACAGTTAGGGTTTTTTTCCTACAGAGAGAAATACAGAAACAGCTAATTGTACAGAAAATGCAATCGCAAGAAAGTTGATTTTACTTAGCTTCCCATCTTGTTCTACCCAGCAACAGACAGACATGTAGGGAATCTTCTTTTCTGTAATGCATTCAGGTGACATGTCTGACTGCATGCCTTTTCCTTCTTAGGTCCTGTTCTCCTGTTCTGGACTAGGTTAGGAGGCCTGAAGCTATGTCAAAAGATAGTGGTTTATGTGTATTATTTGCATTTAGATAATAATGCCTGTACATCACACAGACCTGTATATCTATTATTGATATTTCTCTTTCCTTTCTTAAGCTTTGCTGTCTACTAAGAAATCTAAGTAAAGCAACTGAGAACTTCTTGATTGAAGTGATGCTCTTTCCTGCAACATGCCATGACAAACCATCATCAGGCGTCTGCTATTAGGTTGCAAAAAGTATTCAGTAGCAATTATTAAAAAAAATTTCTGTGTTTCCCCAGTCTTCTCACTTAGATATTAAGGACATTACTTTCTTTTACCAAGTTGGAAATTGAGTGAAGGAACAAATAGACATGCTTTATAATGACATAATAAGAGATGCTGTTTTGAGGGGCAAGTGCTTCTTTTAAAGATGTCAGCATCTCTCTTGACAGAAAAGTAATCAGGAAAAGTATCATTACAGATATTTGCAGGGACCTGGATACTTTCATGAAATTCCATTTGAATGATGCAGGGTTATAAAATAGTGAAGATGAGGCCAAGTCAATTAAACATGTATGTACCTGTAGCTTTCATTAAAAATATACATATTTATTTAAAGTGGTTTTTGGCCTCATTTTCCTAGTACCTGATTGTTCCCTAGCTAGTGATCACCTTTGAAATTAATACAATATTTTGTTGATAAAGTACCTAGAAAAAAAAAGAGCTATGACTAAAATTTTTTCTGCCTGCTGAAGCTACTCCTAAATATTGTAGTGCCTAAGAGCTAAGTTTTGAGCCCAGCAGCTTCCACAGTTGGCTAGGTTCCCTACTTGAGCAATTAAGAAATTATGGTTATTTAGGTCAATCTCAAAGAGCCACAAATTGAGCTAGATGAATGCAAATACTTCATATAAAATATGCAAAAATTGCATATAAAAATACTGGATTTGAGTTCTTTGTCTCTGAACCTAATGTTGCATTTTCTTCAAAAGCTTAGAAGTGAGTAGGAATCCTGGTTGAGAGCCAGGGCCACCATTGTGCTTCTTGAATGAATATGATAACCATACTCTATGTCAATACTCTCTGACAGCACAAATGTGGTGCCTATCCTATTATAGACCTGTCTAATGGTTGGACTTTTCCAGACAACTGGAAATGAGACTCTGTACTCTTTTTTCTTGAGGAAGGCCTAGCATTTGTATGGGGACTTCGAAACATGGATTCAATATGCAGAATTATGGCTGGTCCATCTTCAGAACTGTTCAATTTTTTAATAATTTAAAAAAATTTATTAAATGATTTGGGTTGTGCTGAGTGATATCAATGTTTTCTATTTGTATTATGAATGATCATAACATGCTCGAAATATTAGACTACTCTAGTGATTAGTTACTGTATCTCCAGATTTTGTGATTCAAGTCACAGGCACTCTAGAACTGGTCATGAGGCCTGTGTCCAGACTGTGCAAAATATCTAGCCCCTTGACCACTCTTGAGGATATCATGAGCTATCCTGGTTGTAACTTTAAAGTAAAACAGAAAATAAAACTATCACGATTTCCCCCCCCCCCCCCCCCCCCCACTTGAGCAAGTTCCCTTTAAACCTATTTAACATTAAACCTATTTAGACTATATTCTATGATTGAGGGCATACAGGGAATTATTTTTGTTACTGTGGAGAATGAATGAAGGTGATTTGGGAAAGGCATTTGAGGGTTTTTTCCGCCAAAATTTTACCTTATATGTGTAAAAAACCCCCATATTTTTGCATAAAATATTCTTTTCTTTCTTTTTCTGGGAATCATTCTCTTTTCCTGCCAATGTCTGATTAAGCAGAGAGATAAAATATCCAGTGAACAAAAGAATTATGTTTTTAGTGTAGCAGTGTTTGAAGTTTAAGTATACTGTAGCTGTTTAGCTATTTTTTTCATGCCACCCTGTCAGGATCTGATTATTAAGATGCTTTAGAAATTCCTCTGCCCGAATTAAGGTGCAAATGAGACCATATGCCCGTGACAATAATATGAGTTTTATTTGATAGTAAATATGAGAGAGAGAGAGAGAGAGAAAGAAAGAAAGAAATAGAAAATAGAGTGGGGGGGACAGAAAGATAGTGACTGGGACAGAATAAGGAAAATATCACCACTCTGTGGATTCCAAGGAATTGATCCTCTCCAGCTGGTCTTCTTGGTGGTGAAGGTCCCCCCCAAAAAGCATAGAATCCCATGGGTTAATGTACCCTCAAGCCAGGTGGCAATGTCCAGGCATGTCCCTCTGGGGAAGGAGGGCAGTGTCTTGCAGCAGACTCTGGATCTGTTGCATCATGTGCAGTCCTGTGGTTCAAGGCCTCATGAATGACTCTGGGGGGAACTTTAGGGAGTCTTTGATGGATTGTGACACTGCCTCAGCTGCCTCTCACGTGGAAGTCCCGTGGATGTGCCCTGTGGGGTTGGGGATTCCACAGCTGGGCCAGTTTGTGTAATGGAGGATGGGTGTTGCCTCTCACCAGAGGTTACACCATGCACCCAAAATCTCCTCCTCCCCCCTCGGTTGGAGGGAGTCTGTGTAAACCTGGCTTCTGTGAGCTGTGCTCTCCCCCCACCCCAAACTCAGCTGGGGATGACTCTCAGCACAGCTGGTGGCTTTGGCTTTTTGTGGATGCATAACTTTCCCTCAGCCTGAGGTGACTGAACAATGAGTTTCCCTTTATCTAATCAACAGTTTGACTTTCAGTTCAAATTCCCACTCTTCAGGGAGTCTTCTTTGGTTGTAGCTTCTTTATAATGAGCAAAACTTTATATCAATGTTTGAGGCATGAGCTATTTTCAGTCTCTGACACCCCCTTGGAGAATTTTAACAACTGTGACATGTATGCCTAAGGAGAAGCATCAAGGAATGACAAAGTAAAATGCAGAGATAGAGCAGGATTGAAGGATCAAAGGTCAGATACTGGGAGCTACTGTTTATCAGATTTACTTCTGGAATAATTTGAGCTGGAAAGGAACAAGTAGCCAGCAGTTTTTATAATCTAGCAATCTCATTATTCAGATAGAACTTCTCTGAGGAACAAAAATTTCAACAGTGCTTCTACTCAATTTTTATATCATTCATTAATCACTTCTCAATCAGAAAGGGTAATCTCCTGCCCCTGGCCCTGGTACACTAAATCTCCTCTTTCAACAAGTTCCTGATAAGAAAATATGCCTTTAGTGAATCTCCTTTACCAGTTAACTTCTTGAAACAACAGGGAAGAGATGCTTGTTGTTTTAAGTCAGGTACACACAGTTATGTGCGTACAATTTCTTCGCCCATGGTGTCTCTGACAATACTCAGGGCTTACTCTTTAAAGTCCAGTCTCTGCTTACACATGTCCTACAGAGAATTACTGAGTTGTAACTAAACATAGACATTGTGCCTCCAGAAAAAAATTCCTGTGATATTTTTTTCTAGACATGATGAATAAAATCAGTGTATACCTTTTTGATTTAGCGATAAGCAGTCAGCTGGGATCTGATGCAATACTATTTTCTGAAGGACGCCACTGTGCTTAGAAAAATGTTAACACAGCAGGTTTTTCTATGTTGGACAGAGAATTTCAATGTCTGTTTCCACTGCAGAATCAGGACAAACTCCATCCTTAGACCTAAATAAGACTATTAGTATGGTTAAAAAAAAAAAAAAAAAAAAAAGCAGATTCTTCCCTGTCTTTCTGACTCAGTCTTGCAAGGTAATAATGCAGAATCAGTATGTTCTTAGGTCTGCATATGGCTTGGGAATTCACTAAGTACGTTGCACAGAAGGACTGTGAAAATAAGCAGGGGTGTCTTTGATCCCAGCAAATAAGTGTTATCAATCTGTGCTGTGTAGCCCAGTAAAGAGAGCAGAGAAATAAAAATTTCTTGCACAGTTTTGTTGTCAATGCCCACTGTAGTTTTTCTGGCTGAAGTCTGGTAATAAAATTTTTGATATAAAGATTGTTCATGCGTGGGATTATACATCCTTCATTCCATTTCTCTCTGGATATGTAGAGGGTGATTGCCATAGGTTAGGAGGAATGGAACCTGGCCATCTAAGCAGAATTTAAATTACTTTATTGCTTATTCACTGCAAAATTATAACACCTGCCTTTTCTGAGAGAAGAAAAAGTTTTCCAGGATTAGGTACAAAATATGTTGCAACTTAAAATGGATCTCTCAGAAATGTACCCATTTGTGTTAGTTCACCTTCTATTCTGACTAAATTCAGTGACAACCATACATAGGGCAGTCTTTAACCAGAATATTAATCGCACTTCACTCCTGTGTACCTGTAACACTGGAGTTTTCTTCATGTAACATGTCTATTGTTGGCATAACTGAAATAAAATGCTTGCATAGAGACTGACAAATACTACAGAAAATGTGATTAAATCCTTCTTTCTTCTGTTGTGGGTCTTTATCCATGCGTCCTTTTCCCTTGCAGGCTTTTTGCAGCGGACATCCTGGGACGTTGCCTAGAGCACCACTGTCAGCTGCATAGTCACTTCACACCTTTTTCTACTGTGCAACAATCTTTCCTTGTCTTATTTTCGCCTCTGGTTTTTCTGTCTTTTTTGTTTGTTCTTTGTTCTTTCATTTCATTGATCCATGCTCTAGCAAGTTCCCACACAGAGAAACAGTCCCGCCAGCACCTATCATCCGCATTCCAGAAAAAGCATCAAAGTGATAATATGATAGTTTCCCCTGTAAGTTCCATCACTTTATTGTGCTTTTTGTAAGTATCAACTACTTAAGATATCTTTATTCTGTTTTGTGAAATGGCCTGCAGAGTGGGATCCAATATTAATATGACTTCTAAAAGGGACCAAAATTTCATGTTACAGTCATGAGATATTTCTTAAGACTTGTTCTTAGCTGCATGATTAATTATGTAAGGTAAATAACTAATTTATAAATTAAACATGTATGTAACTTTTTAATATATGCAAGTAATTATTTAATTTGTTCATGTATTCTTTTGGAATTTCCAGTTAAGCTATTATAATTAATGCTATTTTAAGAGCAAATGAGTGTAAAATTGCTGATGTCTTTGAAGGAACAGACTTCATTTAGGCAGGAGGTGGTAATTGAAATAATTGAACTTCACATTGTAGTTAAATTTGCCTCCTGCTTCTTTCTTTTAACAGTCACAAAAGAATATGGAATTAAGCCCTTTAAACTCTCAGATGAGATTAATTTCATGTCAGTGTACTTGAGACGAAGATAAAAGAAAGAAGAGTGCTTCAAATGGGACTTCCGTGTTCTTCCTCACAAAACAACTCCTGTTATAACAAATCTTTCTGACAGGACTTTCTCTCTGGATATATAAAAAGGCAAGGCTGCGCAGTGTCAGAAACTGGCAGGCCTCAGGGCTGGTTTTCCCATAAACCTCCAAATGCTTATGTGTCTGTGAGGCCCTTTCCTTGGAAAAGGAGGCGCACAGTCCTGAGAGACAAACATCCTTCCTGGGAATCCCTTCACAAAGCTGAGGGTGCATCTCTGGGTGCGTGGAGGCCCAGGCTGTGGCCCTCTCCAGCCACTACCCCATCCCTGGTGTGCCTGCTCTGCTCTCCAGAACAGCACCCAGGCAAGCTAGATGGGTGGGTATTTCCATCTGTCTCTTGATCAGCAAAAACAGCTGAGGAGGCTTTGTTCTTGCCTTTTGTTCTGCTTCAGTCCCATTCCTATGCCTTAACTTAGTCCCCATTGCTTTGCCAGCTGTTCTGGTGTGATCTGGGCTAAAGGAGTCTTCTAAAAAAGAGGAGTTTTCTTCCCCTACATACCATACAGTGAAGACCATTACCCCTTGCTGACACATCTTGAAGCACACTGGCAGCATTCTCTGCTGACTGGAAATAGTGGATTCAGTGGTTCAAATTTCTGCTGAGAGCTTGTAGCATGTGGCTGACCTCACCTGCAAAAGAAGCAGAAATCATAAGCAATTGTGCAATCATCATATCTGAAAGCAAATGGCTGAGCCTAAACACGTAGAGGGAGGGAAGAGGGAGCAAAGGTAGGCTGTCAGTCAACAGGTTTAGGAGAAGATAGGTTTTGGAATGAATTGGGGAATAGAGAGGTTACAACAAAATGAAATGAAAAATGGAGCTGTGGGATCCGCCATGGGATAGGGATGAGATCCAGCAGATTAATAGGCATTAAGCACTATTGTGCTTATTGAATAAGTTCCCAGGTAGAAGTCTCCGTTTGGACAATACTGTTATCCATTTATCTTCTCTTTGCTGTACTGGATGAGTTCTTCACTTTCTGACTATCTTAAGGTTACTTAAACCATGGTTATGTAACGCAAGTTTATACTGTGTCATGTTGTGTAACAATTTGCTTGCCTGTTTTGTGCACCACACAGTTCTTGCAGTAGATGTAAGACACTGACAAGTTCCTCTCCCCTGGAAAGGATGAGTTCTTCAAAGTTATTGAGGTTTCAGTGTGAAACAAGAAATGGTACCTTACAAGGAAAACAATCCCATTATTTTCTGTTGCTTTTTGACTGAAAGGGTGTTCCAAAGACAAAAGAAAATTAT
The DNA here is from genome assembly GCF_017639235.1 of Corvus kubaryi. Classification (NCBI taxonomy): domain Eukaryota; kingdom Metazoa; phylum Chordata; class Aves; order Passeriformes; family Corvidae; genus Corvus; species Corvus kubaryi. The sequence goes on from NW_024582091.1 coordinate 12,145,518, forward strand.
TTTGCCTAAAACGAGAAGAGAAAGAATGGTTATGGTAACTACGATGACAAAGTTAACAGTAAATTCCAGTCTGTGTTTGCACACAGGAGTGTGCTTTATGATTGCTTTCAGGAGGGATAACCAGCCACAACTCATTAGGAATGTACATGAAAAGTATTTCTAAGTGGCCCCAATATTAAACATCTCCTTTTGCTCATAGAATCCTTCAGACTAGAGTCATGCTGACCTAGAACCATACCAGGTGCTTCTGAGACGCCTTTGTCAGAGAGCTTTTAAACTATACAATTTGTACCATTCTGTTTTACTTGGGCTTTGGCTGACTCATAAACATGTTCACCTAAGTGGCAACAGATTTTCTTTTCTATTTTGACAATTTAGATGATCAGCCTTCACATAAAAATATTTTGCCTGTATTCAACATTTCTGAAATCTTTAATTTAAACTCCTGGTTTAAAGCCTAGCTTTGGATCTCATACTTAAAAATGAGTTGAAAAGCTGGGCACTGTTTAGCAGAGAAACAGGTTTGCCATCTGGGGGCTCCACAGCTGGATTCAGGACTCCAGGTGGGGGTCTCATGAGAGTGAAGTAATAGGATCACTTCTTTCAACCTGCTGGTCACACTTGTGATGCAGCCCAGGGTACAGCTGGCTTTTGGGCTGCAAATGCTCATTGCCAGGTCATGTTGAGTTTCTCATCTGTCAACAGTACCAAGTCCTTCTTCTCAGGGCTGCTCTCAATCCATTCTCCACCCAGCTTGTACTTCTGCTTGATATTGCCTGGACCCAGGTGCGGGACCTTGCACTTGGCCTTGTTTATCTTCATGAGGTTCACATGGGCCCACTTTCCAAATCTTTCAAACCTTTGTGGCAGAGACAGAAATGTGCCAAAGAAATAAGATTGAGCCTGCGATCTGGATGAATCATCAATTTCTTTTTGCTAAACTGATATTAGGTCAATTGCTGAATATGGAAGGTAGAAAGTCTGGTAATGAAGAAAGAGCCTGATTCTTCTCCATACTTTTTTTTATACTTTCTGAATACTGTTTTATAAAATTGGAGGTTTGGCCATGGGATTTTTAATTTATTTTGTTTTGTTCTATGGAAAAGCAAAACCAAGAACTCTCTGAAGCCATACAGTGTGCTTTTCTTTGTTAAGGTCTGTAAGGGCATACTTCAATGAGGTTCTGCATAGAATTAATGATCTGCTTGATATTTAATGTATGCTAGAAAATTCCATACAGAAATTATGCTGTAAATCAAGCAAACAACTCCCCAAACCATTTTATGCACACACAAGTCCTTTTTACCCACACTGGATAAATAAGCAAAAAATCTCCCTTGCTCATCAGAAGAATTATTTATAAGTCTTATTTGGATAAGACTTACTTGGCCTGCAGGCATTATAACTACAATAATACATATGTTTTCATCACAGTTTCCTCTTAAATTTTAGAATTCAGTTATAATAGGGACTTCTGGGAATCTAGAAATTGGTAACTTCTGCCTACCCTGTAAGAGTCTGAAAATTCCTCATGTCACACAGTCCACACAGATTCTCTGCATCTAGCTCTGCCTGACCCCAACAAAAAGTAAAGCAAATTTTCTCTTCCTGTAGTCTATATGTTCAGCTAAGATAGTAATGAATTTACAGGCTACCTAGCTTATCCAGCTAATGTAACAATTCCTGGCAATTTAAATTGTTGATGAGCATCATCTCTAATTCACCTGCTGAGACCTCACACTGCCTGCTTGCCTCCCTTTCCCTCGTAGGCAAATATAAACCTTTATGCAAGCATTTGTAATTCAGTTTTAGAGCTCATATAATATTGTTCCAGGGTCCTGATTTGGATCTTACTGCCTTTTCTTTGCAACACTAACTTCAATAGGGTCAGTCTTGGTTTTTACTATGGCTTCATAAACCTTATTGACAAGATGGGCTACATTAGGGTCTGGGTTCGGGCCAGGAGTGCTCTTTTGGAGTGAGTCTCTTGGAGAGACCAGAGATGAATCGACTTCCTTCTGATAAAATTAAGTCAGAAAGTGTACTCAGGAAGTCACCTGCTCTAGTCAAACAGTTCACTGGCTGTCCATGGCACCAGAGAAGGGCTAGTCTATAGTAAAACACCCAAAATATATATATTTGTGTATTGTTACCAAGAGTAGGTTCTCAGAACTAATTGTTTTACCTATAAATCTACTTCTATTGCCATCTTTACCTCTTACTAATGGAAACGTAGCCTTAACAGTCCTCAGATTTTTTAATTTCTGTGCTATCTTTGTGTGAGTTGTTGTAACTAAAATGGCTAGAGGCAAAATACTCAGTTTGATAAATTTAGCTGCAGTTAACATAAGCAGTTACCACTTCTCTTTATATGTTGCTGATGTAAAATGGATTTTTTAGGCTCTCGATGATGTGAATGCCCATAATTGTAGTTCTAAGAGTGTGTAGGTGTAGGACTTGTAAAAAGGCTTATGTTAACCTGAGAAAATAGGTTTGAAAGAAAAGTTAGGAAAGCTTGAATCCATCCTCCTGTCCCATATCAAGAATGATTGCATGCAAACCATTCCTGGGCAGCATTTGTGGACCCTAGAAAGACCTAGAGTTTCTTATTGTATAATCTAAATTGTAAACACAGTATGAAAAATGTTATTTTTTCCTAATAAATAGTTTCATTTCCACCAAAGCACAAGAGTTAAAAGATACATAAGCAGAGTTATATAAATCCTTTTGCAGCATTTCCTTATAAAAAATAGCAATTGGAAACATTTCTGAATAGGATGCCTTAATGGGTATGCAGCTTTTTAAATTTTTACCTTGCATATTTGAAAGTTTTTGGAAAATTTCAGCCAAAGTGATATAGTAATTTTTTTTAGTAGCTTCCTTTCATCTTTCTCTCTCCTTTGCTCCCCACAAATGGTAGTACCCTCAGAGGAAAGATATTTTGTTTTGCCCATGCTATAATGTTCTGAGATTATATCTTTAAAATTCTCTAGTCTTCCCAGATGTTTGAAAACTTGTGAGGGTTTTTTTGTTTGTTTGGGGTTTTTGTTTGGTTGTTTTTTTTGTCATGGGCAACCTTTTTCAATTCTCTGAAAACTGAAATGGGCAAGTACTTGGTAGAGACTTGTTTAATTTCCATAGTTAAAATGGTCAACAAATTCAAATGTCATTTTTCTTCAAACTGGTTTTCCTCAGACAGATCCCAAAATGATGCTAAAGGTATACCTGGACCATCCCTATAGAATAATTAAACGTGGTTCTCATAGCTCAGAAATATCCATGCTGAATAACTGTTGCTGCTACAAATTACTTGAGTATGCTCGAGGTCGGGGCTACAGAAGCTTGAGAAGCTTTCGTTTAATTGATTTCTGGTGAGCCTAGTCTCTTGAAGAAGAACAAGTAATCTGCTCTTGCTGTGGGGAGTGGAGTAAAAGCAGAAGGGGGAAATGGAATAGATTCAAAGTGTGATTAGACAGAGACTGGGTGAGAGTCAAAAAACTGGAAAAGGAACTGGTAAAAGCATTTGGTAATGAATTAGGACAAGAAAACATATTGGATTTTGCTGTGACAATTTGGTGAGGAACAGATACAGCGTTGTTTGGATTGGAGCAGGGGGAATAAATGGGAGATTGGAAGTTAACTGTTCAAAAGCAGAATGATGAGAACAGGAATTAGAATTGAAGAGTTAAAGAATGAGCTGGGCTGGTCATCAGTAACCTATTTACAGAACAGGTTAGGTAGGCATCTCTTGATTGAGGCAGAATCTTAGGCCTGGGAATGGTGTGGGAAAAACTATGATTTTATCATCTGCCTCAGATTCAACCATACACAGCTGATGCCATTGACCTTCTTTACAGATGTGTTTTGGGAAGATGACCCATGACGTTTTCAAAAATTCTATTGACCTCTGAAGAAAGAATTGTGAGAGAGTACTCATAATCACATACTGCCTGTGTAAAAATGTTTTAAGAATGTGAAGAAAAGAGGCAAGTCCCCTAACTGAGCCTAGTCCATTCTGCACATCAAATGAGACAGGTTGAAGGAATGATGTGTGCCTCAATTTTTTTTCCGTCTTGGTGTTCTTAATCCAATAAATCTGGACACTCCAACATGAGGTGGACAACAGTGGTGAATCACCACTGGTGGCACATTACCAATGAGGTGTAACTCCTATCCCAGTGCTTCGTCTGTGGGCAGCACACAGAATGACTCAGATCCATGTACTCTGGGAACCTGGTGTGAAGTCACAGGACAAGAGCAAGATCCCAGGTTGTGCTGAGAAGTGTAGAGGTCCAGTGGGAGAGAATGGGATGTGAGCCCCTTGTGTACTTGTTACTCTGAGACTTTTTCAGTCTGCACACAGTGTGATTATGCAACCAAATGTTGCCGTAGTTTATATACTTCTGGAGAAGATGAGAAGTGAGTGATAATGCCTGTACAGACAGTTCTGTCATTTCCTAAGTCTGAATTCCAGCAGATGCATGGTAGATTTAATAATGCTCTTTTAACATAATTCTTCTGTGTGTCATTAATTCGTAATTTTGCAGTCTAGCTGTAATTTGACATGTATTTATTTAGTTTGCGTCAAGAGGATGGGAACCTGCTTGTAATTAATGTGGTGCCTTTTGTCTTCTTCATTCAGTGAGGAGTATAATTTGCCCCAATTCTTTGTTTCTCTCTCTGCACCCATTCCAATACATTGCTATCTTTCTAGATATTGTAATGTGAGAATTAATCCTGTAGGAACTATTCCCCCCTTTTCTTCAAACCCTATCTCTTCCACAGCAGGCCCTGACAATACAGATAGCCAAAATAACATATTCATCTTTATAAAACTTGATCAAAGGCTTTCAAGAAATACAGGTAGGAATATCTCAGATTCTTTTCTTCTTCCTTGTGTAACTTGCTCTCTTTCCTTAAGGTAGCATCCCTTGCATGTGGAAAGGGAAGAAAAAAGGAGATCGGTTTGCACTCAATCTTGAAAAAAATGAAAATCCTCTTGAATTCAGAAATGTCTTTTTAAATTTTGTACACATGGAAATCTTGAAGAGCTGAAAATATCACAGACAATGATGAATCAATAGGTTGCTAGTTTAAGCCATTCCCAAAGGTATTGGAGATGGCAAGCCCAGAGTTACACGGAATGCTGAAGCTGGGAGGGAATTGTCTTAGTGGTCCATGACAGAGTTTACTTAGGGCCTAATAAAGCCAGTACTATCTGGGACAACAGCTATTCAAGGAAATTCTAATAATCTTTTGGTCCAATTGAATGGAATTTTTCTTTCATATTCTTCACCTCTTTGGATCCCTATGCTGAAGAGTTTGTATCCTGTCTGGTGCTGCACACTCAAGTGCTTGGGAGGCTTAAGTGCACATCCTCTGAATTGTCTTAATTACTTTGAGGAACATTTTTAATTTGTTATTTGTTATTACTTGAAAACTGAGATTTTTAATGAAAGCTTTGGAAAAGAGGTGTTCTCATCTAGTGTTTTGATCAAGATGTCACGTAATGATTTTTTTGAAGACATCACAGTTTTAGCTAACTTCCTGGGTACCTGATCATAGCCCATGAAAGAGAATCAACATCAAAAAATCTGTGGCCATTTGAATTTCATAGCCTCAAGAGACAGGATAAGTATTTTACAGTATTTCTATTGTTTTCCCTTAGTATACCTCCTAAAACCTTAGAAATAAATGCCCAGTGAGCCACTGAAGTGACATACAGCATCTGGTATAAAGAGGTTAGTTTACATTTACAATGTGCAAATATGCCATTTTTACCCTTGTAAAAGTTCATGCAGCTCATTGGCCATGACTCAGTGCTGAGTTGAGGGATCTGATTTTAGAACAACATTCTTAGAACATGAGTTGTCACCTTTCATTCATGCTCTTTCCTTCAAGCAGTGGTGGTGGCTTTGTTAGAACAAGGAATAATTTGGACTTTGGCTTGGGACATAGGGTAGAACCTTCTTCTTTCACAAGACTCCTGACTCTGCACCTTCAAGTATCCATTCTCAGGCTGTCCCATAATGCTGTTTCAAGCCCCAGAGCTGATCTTGTCAGTGTTTCCTTTTGAATTTATAATCTGATCTGCTCCAGTGGGCTTCCATGACCAGTTCCTGAGAACACTTCTGCAGAGCCCTGTGTGGATACTGTACAAGGCCTTTCTGTAGAGCAAAGGGTTTTGCTTTTTTGAAGGTTCAAGTTTATTCATATATTATATCCCTTGAAGTATTTGAGGCAGAGGTGGTCAGCTGTGATTCCGATCCCTGTTCATTCTTGGAATGTGGAATGTAACTTTGCCATTTAAATATTGAATGTCTAACTTTGCCTCTGAATTTCTTCTTGACAAGTTTTCCATCATAATCTCTATTTTTAAGAACAAAAAGTGGGTTTTAGATAGTAATGGACTTAGATATAAATATGTGATTCTATGGAAAATAGTATCTCAACAGCTACAACATCTGATCAGCTGGCAGCTGCTACAGTCTGGCTGTTGCTTTGGAAGTGCTGTGGGCTTGCCAGATGGCTGTCTTGCTAGGGTCTTGATGAGTTGCTGTGGGTTTTTTGGGCACTCTTGAATGATTCCCTAAAATAATTTCAACAGGTACTGCTTTAAATTTTGCTTTCTAATACTTGCTTCTGTTCTTTGGGAAGCATTCTTTATGACAGTGTGTGCATGTACCTAACGTGGTACCAATGCAAAAATATTTACCTTTAAGTCACACCCACCTAGAAAGCAAGGGTGGGCTTTGGCAACTCCATTGAAGGTTGCTGGGAGCTGTGTCCCTCAGCTCATCAGGGGATGCCCATGTCAGACAGAGGAGTCCAGTAGACACATCCCTGAACTAGTACTCACCTGACTCCTTCCACCAAACTGGAGTTGGAGGCAATGCAGCAGAAGTGAGCTAAGCATTGTTCATTTGTTAATGAAATGCGGTTGATTCATTTAACCAAGTGTCACTGGGATAAACCTGTGCTTCTTTGGGACCACCAGATGAAACCATGGCACTGTGTCTGCCCTGTGCCATTTTGCCATACAGGGAGGCTTAGGGCTATTTCAGGGATTTCACTGCCTTGGGTTATTCTGCCTTCACAGGCCTGCATTGGCAGTTTGAAAACACTTTGACATCTGAGGTTTATCATGTGATTGAATTAGGGTTCACTTTGATAGTTAAAATATTGTCTGCTAATTCATGCTGGTCAAAATAGTAGCTCTTTCAACACTTCACCAGGAAAACAGAAGTGATTATTTTTGGTAGTCTGTGTGGTTATACAATTGAGATGGAGGTGCATTGCAGTCTTTTCCTAGTTTGGTATGTAGACCAAGATTTGGGAATTTTTCTTGTTTGTTTTTGTTTTGTTTAATATGGACCTATTAGGAAAAACAAGCAAGAAAAAATTATAGCAGAACATAAGACAGACATCTGCAAACCCTTACAAGTTTTTTCAAGTGCAAAATTTAACTGAAACCCAGTGATATTTTCAGATATCTTAGCCAGTACTGAGCCAACTTGCTATTTGAAGACAGTGAAACAGACGTTTCTTAAAATCCAGCTCTGCAAGAGTTTTCCTCCAACTGTCAATAACATTTTCAGAAATACCTGGTAGTCTTTTGATCCATGATATAAATATTTTAAGGTTATTGTTTTTATTTAAGATATTAAAAATTATTGTAATGAAAAACTATGTGAGTTTTGAACTGGATTTTTCTGATTGTTTAGAGGAAGAAATATTTCAGAAAAATGAGAAACAAACAGTGCTATCCAGAACTTCTTCTGTAGCCTATTTTTGACCAAATTTTCCATAGGAAAATTATGAACATGTCATCTCTCATGGTCTGACCTGTGATTCCACTTGCAGAAAATGCATTGTAGGTGAGGCACTTTTCAGAAAAAGCCCAAACCAAGCCCCATTTTTTTTCTATCAGCTGTATAATAGTTACTACTCCCTTTCTAATGCAATATATAAAACACTTTCTATGAAAAGTATTGGTGTCAAGAAGAGGGATTGAGAAAAATTTACTGAGAAATATACTGAAACCTGTTGGTAAAGTTGCTCTCCTGGGATATAAATGTCTGAATACTATCAAAAAAGAGCAGATGCGTGTTTGAACAAGAGTCTTACAGATCTTACAGAAAGGCCCTACTTTTAAGCTGCTTGGAAAAAAGCCAGAAGATGCCACACCTTCCCAATCAATTTTATAATTTTCTTCTCGGTCTATCCCATTAATTGTAAATATTTAGGTGCTCAAGAAAAAAAAAAAAAAGGGGAAAAGAGAGACCCGTAATTAATCCTGAAATAAAAAAAACCCTACTTTTTTTTGCTTTATTGAAAAACATGAAGATTTACATTTCTGATTTAAATATACAATTTTTCCACCTGATTTTTAATTGTCATTAAAATTAAAAATAGTTCTCTTGAATAGAGAGAATCATAGCTTTCCAAGTTTATATGGGAAATTAATTTCTCAATAGGAAGAATAGATAACACAGAAGATAGCCCAGATTATGCCTGATTTCAGGATTAGCAGGATGAAAAATATGGAGACGAAGCTTGAAAAGAACCATGCTACTTCTTTCATTGAAATTTGCATTGTCCTTAGGATGGCCTGGGCAAAAACAGTTTTCCCAGCACATCCATCTGTTGCAATAATTGGAAATTTTATAAAGCACATTTGCAGCTCAGAAAGTTCCTTTATGACTGCATTAAACAAAACATGTATCTCTACCACAGTTACAAATAATGCGAGATTATTCAATTTCTAATTCTTATTCTGAAGGATAAATAGCACCAAAACCCATCAAATAAAAATGATTTAACCTGTTTAATACGGGAGATTTAATGAATTATTTATGAAAGTAATTTCATCTAGACTGTGCTAAGTAGCAGAACTGCTTTACTTTTTGTTTGTTTGCCTCTTTTTTTCCTCTTTATCATGGAATAGCTTATGTAAAGTAGTTTTGAGCAAGTTTTAAGAGTAGTCTTGACTTTGTGCCACCATCCACTGATGAACAGATGTGGGTATAAGTAACAGGATTTGGGCTTTTAATATACTGGGAAAAGATGGATAAAGACACGTGGTGTCAGGCACATTTGATGACATAAATTATCCTTATGGACATAAACTTAAGGCCTGGATGGTCTTGGTTCCCAAAATTTGGTCCTAAAACTTGTCCCAGAATTGAATTAGTAAGATGAAGACCTCATGAGATATAATTTTAATTATACATTCAATATTTATTTGAAATGTACACCAATATATGAATAATATGTTTTTTTTTATTTTAACTGAACATAAAGATTGCTTTTTGCCTACTCTTCCTAGATGACCATGGATAAATAAGTTCCTCTGTTATTCTGTGTGTTATGCTTTTGTAGCACTATCAAGTTAGTCAAACCATATTTACAGTTATTTGCTACAGAATGAAGAGTGGAGTGTTGTTTCTCCTTGAAAACTTCTGCATCCTTTCAGTTTATCTGAGAAGAACCTTCCTTCATTGCATCAAGGCCATCTTGCTGAATGTTCCTCATGAACAAATTAACAGGGAGTCTAAAGTGCCCCCTATTTTTGCAAAACAAGACTGATGTTAAAGCACTCTTTAACCATGCTTCATTAATGCACCTCTCCTATGCAGACTGCAGTTTCAAAAGGATGCTTACCAATATCAAATCTGGCTGAATCAAATGTTAAAACAAAGCATGGGTGTGTTGATATTTGCTTTAGCATTTGTAGCTAAGTTCCTTGGGTGAGAATGAACAAAGGACGAAAGAAAATGAGGAATTGTATACAAGACTTAAAAGGAAGATATTCAACCAAGGCCCACTGTGTGCACAATGTGGGCAGTAATACAGCTATGCAGAGTGTATATACAATGCTATACAGGACAAAAAGTGAAGAATAACAGTAGAAATTATGTAAGTTTGCTTTGAATTATTCTATGTGATATTTAGTGGATGATACTCTTTGTAAGAAAAGACTCCTCAGCTTGCTGGAAACATCAGTACTTGAAAACAATGTACAATAATTGAATATTGGGAAAAACTAATTTTTGAAGCAAACCAAGGTTGTAGCTGCTGTTAGCTGGACTCACTTTCCAGAACTGAAGTGAGATTTCTCAGTCCTGAAACATTCATCTCTGCACACCATGAGTGAAAGGACAGACACTTTGTAGCTGGGGACAGCAGCAATGGTAAATATGAACTAATGACCTGTAGTTTCTATCTGCAGTTCAGGGTTTTGGAGATGTAAGATAGTTTTTAACTGCAGGGCTTTTGTCACTTAACTGTATTAAATTCTTACTTGTTGCCAGTGAACGCAGATATGTCCTAGGTCTCTATCGGCCCAGGCCTGTATAGAGCTTGGGGAAAAGGCAGTCCTTGTCCTCAAAAGTGAGGGTTTAACCATTTGGGTAAAATGGGGGAATCAGAGTTGGAGAGTATAGTGTATTAAGGCAAAACTGCTCACCAAGAAAGGAAATTTTTTACAGAGCATTAGCAGCCTAAATGTTCTCAAACTTTTTGTAAGCATCCCAGACATGCAGGTGCAATTTGAAAGAAGCCACCAGAATGGCTGTTGAGAGCTTCTGCACTGTACAGGGAAGAATTTACAAGAACAAGCTTTGAAAATCAAACTGTGCATAGTAGCAGAAGATTTTATTCTTGGATGGTCAAAGCAGATATATTTTTTACAGCATTATATGTTGCAGTGGGACACAATTATAAGAGACTGTTTAATTAGAAACAGTCTGCTAGAACTCTCTCTGCCCGTGAGTACCTTACACCATGTGCTTCAGGTCTTGCTGTTGTCTGCACTTTTCTTTGGTGAGTCCTGATGCTCAGTTTTTTGTCTCTTATGACGTCTTTAGGAACTAATATTTGAATACTGAATATGACAGGTTCTGAAAAGACTGTGAAGAACCTTGAAATTCAATCAGATACTGTTCTAGATGATATCTGCTTGAGAAATGTATGGGAAAATAAATATATTTTTCCTGGGGAGTCCCTTCCTTTTTTTAAAAAAATATTTTAACCATGTAATTTGAGGAATACTCAAAGTTCTATGAATTTTAGAATAAAAGGTGACTGTTGTGTTCTTTTAGTTACAGTCCCTAAGCTATGCATTATTTCTGTATGAGACATGGTGTATGTTGAATAAAGGGTATAACTCAGAAATACAAAAAATGCTTGAATACATGTCTGTCCTAGTATTTTCACAGTGATTCCTTAGGCTCACAGCTTTAATGTAAACCTGAGCCTGAACTTTATCTTTCGTTGTTTTCTAGTTTCTGAATCTCATTATACATTTTTAAAATTGTTATCATACAGAGCTAAAAGCCACAAATGTTTTACTTACATGTATTTGCAGAAGCTGAACAACTAATATCTTAGCCTTCTAATTAATAAACTAATTAGAGCTTATTAACACTTTCACAGATGGATTTTCCAGGTTACAAGTTATTTTGAAAACATTTTTAATCCCTTCTAACTTGTGACTCAGTCATTTTTAAATTGCGTATTGCATAGCATGACATAATATTTCAGTAATGGTCTCACTAATGCTCTTTACACAGATAAGTAGCAGCTCTTCAGTAATCTTAGTATTGCTGGCTTAAGCATCCAGGAATCACAGTAATTTTCTTATCTATAGCACTGTGCTGAATGTTCATGCTTAATTAGCTCATTTACTATGACCCCAGGATCTTTCTCAGTGTAAATGTGTTTCAGAATGTGGTCTACATTTTCATAGAATTGTAGCATAGTTTGGATTGGAAGGAACCTTAAAGAAGGGTTTCAAACTCCCCTTCCATAAGGGATATCTCCTACTAGACCAGGTTGCCCTTACATCCCATTTTGCTCTTAGATCTTGTTTCTGTCTTTGCAAATTTCATAGTTCTCAAAACAAATACATCTGGAGCAATCAGATTACTGTGCATAGCATCTCTATACACTATAACTTTGCACTCTACTGATTTTCATGTTATTTCAGGCTGCATATTTATAGCATTTACCATTTGTTCATCTATTAGATATCTTCACTGTTTACAGCAGTAAGAAAGAATTTGTAGACATTTATTGAGATATTAATGAAATGCAGACAAAACCAGACGGATTAAAGTTGCATGGCTGAGGCAGCTGGGGCTTTCTTTGTTTGTTCTGTAGCAGATCTTCCTGCAATAAATGGCAGGCTGAATTGAAGCAAACACGAACCAGTTCCTGAGCTGAAGCACTTACAGTCAAGCATAGTAAAGTAACTGAAAATGACTATCAGGTTACATGACAGTGCTGCAGCGGGTTTGGTGCTATTCTACCTTCCTGTCTAGCAACAGCAATCAGGGACCATAGATGGGTGAATATCTTGTGGCAGGAGCATCTTTAGCCACTAAGTTGAGTACACCAACATCCACAAGTCAAACCTGCAAAATATGGTAATGTAGTTACCATATTTTAGGAATGATAATCTAAGGTGCATCCTTTGCTACAAATGCTCCCTCTATCTGGAAAATTTGCAGAAGGGTAATAGTGCTTCATATGCTTTTGTTCTGGATTTTGCTGTTGAGTTGTGCTGCAGAAAGAAAACTCTTTCTGTGAGGAGATAGCTGGTGTACAGTGATAGAACAAGAGCTAAGGGCATGGGATTGTGTTTGAGCTCTGTTGCTGAAAATAATGTGTTACTGTCAATGCACCTGGCTTTGAATGCTCTCTGCATACAAAAAGACTTTTTTCTGTTTCATTTGAGGCAAAGAGTGTGAGTGCCTGAAAAATAATGCATTATCTACCAGGTGCAAATATAGGATTTTGCTGCTTGAATGTGTTGTCATTCAGGTGCTAATGGAGTGGGCCTCAAGGTTTTGTTCATTAAAGACTGTTTAATTGCTAGGATGTAACATGGAGTTGCATAAGAAAATCATGGCTTTGGAAGGCTGACCAGAAAAGCTACATGATAATGTGTGTCTGCATGCAAATGCTTCCCACAGCCCATGTGACCTATAGGCTGCATTTTTTGATCCTCTATGCACCAGCATTTGGAATATTAAATAGTGAACTTCAAAATAAGAAAGTGAAGGTTTTCCACTCACAAATAATATTTTGAAACTGTGCAGCCAGATAAAGTCCAATTTAGAACCCGGGTAACCAACTGTGGTGATAACTGATTGCAAATATATAGATAAAAATACTAGAATTAGAAGAAATGTGCCATATAAAACTGGAGGTCTTCAGTGAATTCAGAATAAATTATTCATATAGCCATGTACATTATGATTTCATGATATGATAAAGATATCTCTTTAAAAAACAACAATGACCAAATAATGTCTAACATTATTATAATTTAGAGGACACCATTTAATTTGCAAAACATTTTAAAGGTTCTTTTTAATGCAATACCTATCTGATGTGGCAGTTTATTTATGGCTGTTTTTATAAGATCTGAGTTTAAAGCAAAATATTTTTGTTTGCACTGGTAAATAAATTATCACAGCCTTGTCTGGGGATTCTTGGTAAACAGGCTGAGGTATTTTTTTTTAAATCCCATTTGTTTTTCAGTAATAAAATGTAAACAATTAAACAAGTTATTTATGAAAAAAGTAATTTCAATAATAAAAGGCTAAATAAAGGAAGACGCTAAAAAGATGCTAGGGAAATGTTTTGTTGGTTTGTTGGTTGTTTTAATGAGACATTCTAGCAATGTAGACTTTTATGGGTCTTCCATCTCTTAGTGATGTGTTGCATCAACTTTCAGGAAAAATAATTTTTCACTGAACTGCTGTTATCTGCTATAGCATCTACTTGCCTTACCCACTGATACAGTTTTTTCCCCTGAGTATTAAAATGGATCAGGTAGAATGCTGACATATATACATTCTTCCCAGAGGAAAAACTTTCACATTCCCTTATTTAGGAATGAGCTTTTAAAACCCATTCATTCTGTAAATGACCTATCGCAAACTAAATGGAAAACAATACCCTTCCTGTACTAGCACACTTGAGCTTTCAAGGATAAATTTATGTTGGGCTTTTCATGTAGTACTTTATTCTCCTATTTACAATCCCATTTGCCAGATATTTTCATGCTGATTATTGCATATCTCAGTGGCTCAGTAGTGGAAAGAGCTAAGCTGAGAGTTCTTCCTCTGGAGAATGTTTGTCTTGTGGTACCCTTTGTTTAAAACTGCAGCAGTTGTGGTGACAAATAAAAATTTTCATACTGAATGAGTACAAGGCTTTGACCCACCATCCTCCTTATGTGGGAAAGATGACTATGCTCTGCAAGAGGAGAGAAGCATGAAGGTCATGAACGTGTGATGTGCCATGCAATGCAAAAAATTTTGTACTGGGTTTATGAATACTTCATATGGCATTGGCTGTGAACTGAAATTATCGAACATGGTATTACATTTTCTTTTATGAAGTGAAAGAGAAAGGAGAAGCAACAATATGTGAGAGGCCAAATAACAGAAGGTGGCATATTTCCAAACTGATCTGTGAGTCTGGAGGTTGGCAAAGCTAAATAGTTGAAAACTCTCTGTAGAAGAAGAAAAAGGGAAGTTTCTCATACACCCTTGCAGAGACTTGATGCAGTTGGTAATGATGGTAAGTGCTGCAGGAGCTGGTAAGCCTCAAGGAATTAAAAAATGCATATAGACTGCATATTCTTTGATTTTTCTTTTAAATTAAAAGTTATTGTTCTTAACATAATGTTTAGCTTTAAGAAGGCCTTTATGGAAATTTGTTGATTGCTGTTCGCCCAGACAAATGCCTCCTAAAGTAGTGTGACAGCCTTGTGTTTTGCTGTCAGGATGCTAACAGCTTCGTTCCATTCCTGCATGGCATGAGACAGGGAGGGTTGCCTTGTGCAGAACACACGCTGGCAAAAGTTGTTGGCCCATAAATAACATCATTTCTGTAGCAGGGGCATATTTCAAGTAAACTGTGTTACTGTATTGTAACCGAACTGTGTTACTGCCTGTGTTTCTGTTAAATAAGAAATGTTAAATATAAATCTGTTTAGAGACATGCATGGTGAATATCAATTGAGGTTGTGCATCAGCAGAAACTATGCATATAGACATAAAGCAAGTAAAACAATTAAAATCATTGGAACAAACTTAAGCTTGAATTTTGCTGTACTACTCAAAAGACATTAGCATTTTTTTATAGCTCCTGCAGTACCACAATAGGGGTCAGGGAAGGAAAATGGAGCTCTCAGAAAGGAACTGAAATTCAAGCTCAATTCCTGCCAACAGAATGCTTATTTTCAATGTTTTTAGATGACATCTGCCCTAAGTCTATAGCCTCTATTTTCTGCTCTTACAGGTTGTAGCTGGCCTTTATTTTCCCCAGCTGACTCCTGTCTACTCTCTTCACTGCCTTATTCCTAGCAGCTTTTTTAGCACTGTGAGAGGCATCTCTTGTGCTTCTCTTTTCCCAAGGCCCCCGTGTTTTCCTTCTTTACTGATCTTTTATGAAGCAAAAATGGGCACAGATATATGGGAAGAGATTTTTGGAGTACTTCAGAATTATAGGATTAAG
This sequence comes from Corvus kubaryi, assembly GCF_017639235.1. NCBI lineage: Eukaryota > Metazoa > Chordata > Aves > Passeriformes > Corvidae > Corvus > Corvus kubaryi. Next base: position 12,161,052 of record NW_024582091.1, read on the forward strand.
CTTACTGTATTTTTAATTAATAATACAAAAGAAGATGGAGGAAGGTTTGAAGGAAATTTTAAAAAGCCTGTCAACATCGTTATGTTTTTCTTTTTTTTTTTTTCTATTTTATTTATGATTTGCCATATCTTATCTTCTCTTTCACATGCTGACTTCATTCCCTTTTTAGTTTCCTGATCAGGATTTCCAATAATGAATATGTTATCAACTAAGACTGTAGGGTTTGCCTGGTCTTTATTTCAGCAGGAGAAATGAGCCTCTGTGTGTGTATTGGGTTTGTGTGGCATGTTTTTGGTAGTGGGGCACTACAGGGATGGCTCCTCTGTAGAGAAGAATCTGCCAGAAGCTTCCCCCATGCTTGATGGAGCCAGTGGCAGCTGTCTCTAAGACAAGCCGCTGGCCAAGGTGGTAGAGCCTCTGGTATAACAGATTTAAGAAGAAGACAGAGGAGAGAGACCATGTGAGAGGAACAGCCCTGCAGACACCCAAGTCAGTGAAGAAGGAAGGGAAGGAGATGCTTCAGGTGTCAGAGCAGAGATTCCTTGGCAGCCCATGGGGAAGATAATGGTGAGGCAGCTGTGCCCCTGCAGCCCATGGGCATCCACAGTGGAGCAGAGATTGACCTGCAGCCCCTGGAGGGTCTCATCCTAGAGCATCTGGATGCCCAAAAATGCTGTGACCATGTGGGAAGCCTGCACTGGAGCAGGGTCCTGGCAGGACCTGTGGACTCATGGAGAGAGGAGCCCAAACTGGACCAGGTTTGCTGGCAGGACTTGTGACCCCACGGGGGACCCACACTGGAGCAGTTTGTTCCTCAGGGACTGCACCCTGTGGAAGGGATCCACAGTGGAGCAGGAGAAGAGTGTGAGGAGTGGAAGAGACCATCTGATAAACTGACCACAGCAGCTATTTCCCATACGTCCTGTGCTGCTGGTGGGGAAGAGGTAGAAAAAATCAGGAGTGAAGTTGAGCCTGGGAAGAAGGGAGGGGTGGGGAGATGGTGTTTTGAGGTTTGGTTTTATTTCTCATTATCCTACTCTGATTTGAATGGTAATAAATTAATTTTTCCCCAAGTCCAGTCTGTTTTACCTGTGACAGTAACTGGAGTGATCTTTCTGTCCTTATTTCAACCCACAAGCCTTTTGTTGTATTTTCTCTCCTCTGACCAGCTGAGAATGGGAGGCATAATGCTGCTCCGCTGGGCACCTGGTGTCCAGCAAGGGTTAATACGTGTTTTTTTAAAAACTACAAATAGGAATATCAGGTATCCAGACTGACTTTTCCTGTGCTAACAGGATCAGCTCATTAGTTCTTTTTAGACTTGTCAGACTATGTTTGTTACATGGTGGTTCAACCACATTTTTGGTGTTTTTATCTTAAGACTGTTCATTAAAATAATCCCTAAATGCAGATTAACATCTTGTTATGATTCTGGCCTGATCGACTACTTCTGTCTATCACAGAGACAGTGACTATTGGCAAAGTAATAAATATGTCATGAATTGCAGGATCAGATCATTAACTGCTATTGTTATGCCTCTAATATGTTATCTACTTCATCATTCTTCTGTCTATGAACCTATCTTGGTTAGAAAAAATTTAATGCTCCAAGCCTCTAAGCAGCTTTAAATAGCTGCCTTATCTTTCAAAAATGAAACTGACTGTTCTTCAGCTAAGGAATTTTACCTCTAAAACAAGCTGGTCTGAGTACAGGGGGACATTGTCCAGTCATGCACAGGGAGTGGTTTAAAACCTATTTAATAACTCTGCAGGGCAAAAAATGTGGACTTCATCTCTCTTGAAAATATAATGTCCTGGATATCCAGCAGGGCCATACAACTCAGCTTCTTATTCTTTAACTGTCTGAAAGATGGAAAAGTAAGCAGCATTGTTTTTGATAGGAAAATACCAGTTGAATGCCATTTTTTTTTTTTGTAAGAAACATCAGAACTACATTGTCTGTAATTTTCTTTTCCTCAAACCTCTTTCCAGTTAGAAAAGCCTAACAATTTTCATAAACCATTTTGTCTCCAAAATATTCCAGCATTTGAGCACAGGTTTACCTCACCTCCCCACCAAAACATGTAAAATACTGTAGTACAAGTATTTTTAATGCTTTCTGGACTGTTCAGAATTCCCAAGCAGATAATGCTCCTCTCAAAAAATTATAGTGATGAGGTATTTGATCAGAAAGCCCTACTTTTTTTACATTGAGTACATCAGTATGTGTATTACAAAGTACATATATATATATATATAAAATACACACACACACACATACAACACAGGCTGAAATTATGACTGGAGACACGTTTCCATATGCTTGAATTTTCATATTGATAATGCATGTATATATATATTATTTACTGTATGCTAATGAAACTCTCTTATAAAATAAAAAAAAAAATCTTTTTTCCCAGTGCCTTTATGGTTCATCATATAAAATCTGAGTGTTCATGAGTATTTGTATTGACAGGTCTCCAGAAAGTGAACATATCTATTTTATAGGGAAATGATGTGATCCAAAAAACTACATTCTAGTAAATTTTTCTCCCACTTTGTGGTTCCTAGGACTTGAATTTTGGTGGTGTAGGTTAAATTAAATTTCTTTTTACGGTGAATTTAGATGTTGCTGTGAGTCATAAGAATTTTTAAAAACCTGTGCTGAAAATCAATTCAAGTCACAAACATTTCCAAATTGCTGTATTTTATCTTGCTTCTTTCCCTGCATGCTGTTCATAGGTACATGGATTGAAGCAGGAATGCTACAATGAAAACTTAAACCTCCATAACCAGGAGATAGGAAAGTAGGAGATGATGAACGGTGGGATAGGTATTGTAAAGGGAAATTTTTCAAAATGTTGGAGGTGAAGTTCAGAGCAATGCCTTTTATTTCAATAAAAAAATTAAAAACCAGGAAAATTCGGGTGCAGTTGGGGGTGGGAATCAGGGTAGGTAGATAGGAAAATAAGAATAAGCGTGAGCTATTCTACTGCAGCTGAAAACCCTGAAATTCTCCAGATAGATTTCCCCTCTTGGTAACAAGAGATGAGTAAACTTTCATCAGATGAAAGATTCATGATATTTTGCAGGTGTTGAACTGGAGAAAATAATAGATAAGCTCGGGACATTTCACGAGCAGCTTACATATCCTATATTAATTTCCTTTTGCAAACATAGTATTCAAAAAGTGAGAGTTCAGTTTAAATATGAAATCACCTTTTTTTTTTAACTTAAAAAGGAGTCTTTTGTTTGAGCTGTCACTGCAGCATAATTTATCCTGCATTTATTATAATGTGCATTCAGTCACATTTCATTTTTTACTTCCGAGAGTTAATTAGTGTTTTAAAGTCTTTTGTATACTTACTCCCCCATGGCTGCATAATTAAGGTTTATAATGAATAATCTCTGAATTTTGATTGGCTACTCTGGCTTTCAGTTTAACAGATAAACCTGAAAATAGAAAGTACATTATTCCCACATTGTTTAGGAAAAAATTAGTTTCACTTAGTTTAGCCATCTGAGCGCTAAGTGTCTTATCTACCCTTCTTGACAAGGCACCTCCTATGACTGAGGAAAGGTAGGTAATGGATGGAATGGTTTTACTCCATCATCACTACTTTTCACACCTGAATCAGAGCATCATGGGAGAGAAGACCCTGCTGTCTAATGAAGAAAGATGAGTAGTCTTCAATATCAAAGTTATATCATTATCATATCATTTTACCCACTAGTCCTGAGAAGGACCTCTAACTTCAGATTAGATCTTGTTGATTACAGCTCCAAGTATTCTCTGTTCTACTGAAAATACTGAAACCTTTAGTTGTCTGTAAACATCTTGAGCACATACTTAAATACTTGCTAGAATATCTTCCTAAAATAAGGACATTCAAGCACGTATTTAACGGGTTTTTCGAGTTTTTTCGGTTTGAGATCCAGAGTGGAAGTGGTGTGCGTTTTCCAGAGCTGCTTCTCAGAACTAGGGTATAATTTAACATTCATGCCTAAAGAAAGGAAGGCTGATTAGGTAACATCTCAAGAGGCAGCCATGCAGGTTGCAGTGCTCTGTGCAGTTCTGCAGTGAGAAGTGCTGTGCTAGATGTTGTATACTATTCCAATCTGTGTGAAGTAGAAGTCATTTCTGGCCTAAGACTGGCCAAGGCTTTTCGTGGCCTTTTGCTCTCGCCAGAGTAGTTGTGGATGGATGTGATTTCAGTCTGTCTGGAAATGGGGTTGTTTATATTAAAAGTAATTCTAGAAGAATTTGTAAATAAGTGTAGGCAAAACAACAGCAGATTTTCTTCAATATTATCTGTTTTATTCATGTGAAGTCTATAGGTCTCATGTAGCACTGTTATTGCCTTTGTGTGATCCATGGAACTTATTGAAACTATTGCTAGCTGAAAATGATTTAAATGAACAGGTGCAGACAGGAATTTGTAATTTATTTCATTGTGAAACCATTTTATCATTGTTAAAATGTTAAATATACATTTCTTTATTGATGAAAAGGTTTAGGCATTTTTTTAAATTTTTTTCCTGGAGAAAATTAAATTATTAATTTAATTTAAATTATTTATTTAAAACAGTTTCTCTTTAACATATTTTTATAGGAGGTTTAAAAAATAAAATTGATCATTTAGAATTAAAATTTTTTTAAAAAGCTTTACAAATCTGAGTGGTACCCTTATCTTAAACAAATATATCATCATGCAAAGAGAACCAACTACTTCAGCTTTCATTTTGGAGTTTTTATGTGTTGTTATAGTTATAGAGAAGGTCCACCTTAGTTCACATCACAGTTTATGCTCTAGAGGGACTATGAAGGTTTACACTTGGTTGCTTCACCTATTTTTTTCTTCTTTTTAAAATTGTTTTAGTGGATGATCCTTTGGGAGAAGAACTAATTAAAAAGTGATATGTTGATAATACTGCTAATTCAACTACTATATTTTACTTTTTATTAGTAAAATGTGAAGAAATTTAAAAAGGACTGTATTGTGGGTTTTGGGTTTTTTTTAATTACTAATAACTACATACTCAAGCAACAGCTGTAATGTGATGAAGACCTTAGGGAGGGACTGTGAGGCTGAAAAACCCTTACTTTTAAAAAATATGCCAGTTGGTGTTGTAAAAAAAAATACTTCCATCTCCAAACCTTGTTTTTCCTTTCACCTTAAACTGGTATCACCATAGATACAAAAGTGTTACATGGCAGAATATGTTTACACACAGAAAGGAATAAAACTGAATAAAGAAAAAAAATTAATCAGTGTGGGGATCTCTGCTGCTGTTGAAGCCAGACATTAAATTGTTCACAACAGGAAGGATATGATCCTCTGCTTCCAGTGCTTCATGAAGTGTCCTTGAAGCAGTAAAAGTCCACATTGATTTTCAAGCAGGAACTGCAAAAACTGTTCATGTTCACAAAAGTACTACACTGTGAATAACAAGGTCTTGACAGAATTGACTCCTAGAATAATACGGTAGATTATCCTCACAGATACAGCATGTGTTTTTCCCATACACATTTATTTTCTTCAGATGAGAATGGAATGATTTTACCCTCTTACAATTTCACTTTCTTATTTTATTACTTTCAAATACCAATTATATGGTTCCTGTATGAAAATTTTTCTATGACTTTTACCTGTGCTACACAAGAGCTTTTCCACTTGCTGAAGCTTATTCTCTTCACATAATGAAAAACAATTGCAGTCTTTTTAAAATAATGATCTCTTGTACTGAAGAAAATGTAATGAATGTAGTTCTGACTTATTCTAAATTAAAAGCCATTTTAAGCTATTTCAAACTTATATCTCTAAAACTTAGTACTTGGCCAAAAATATTATCAAGTAAAATTACCATTTTTTATTACCTATTCTCTGGCACAAAATTTTGCAAGTTTATTGATTTTTAATCCAGTTTTAAATTGTTGTAGCTTCCATCATCCATGCTATTTTATTGGGAAAAAAATGTTTTCTTTGTCTCTAAACCCACACATTCATCTTTTTTATCAATTAAATTTTGAATAATGCTTAATGTATATGGTCACGGTCTGCTTTCTGTCTTGAGCAGAGAGTGTGAGGACCTTCTGAGGAGATCTGAGGGCATTCCCACTGTTCCAGAGAAAATAAAGTGTTAAGCATCATGAACAAAGTAAAATGTTTTAAGAAGAGCATTTTTAGAGTGATGTTCTCCTGTCACAATAATTATCACCGGCCCCCCCCCCCCCCCCAGCCCCCATATGACAGTGTCTCTGAAAACAGTCTCGGCACTTTGTGCCCATTCATCTGAATATTAACGTGTTCACATCTGACACAGTGGGACCAAGACCTCCTTGCCAAACAGGCAAACAATCAGAAGTTGGGTCCAAAGTGGGTTTCTCACACCCCAGCGAGTACAGTAACCAGGGATAATCCCCACAAAGATGCAGTGCTGGCTCTGCAAGGAGCAGTGCTGTCATTTTGTATTCTGAGAGGTTGCCTGCTTCTTGCTGGAAGGACTAGAAATACATGTAAGAGAGATTCTGCTTTTCATTTTGTTCATGATTCCAACATAGTGGGCTTTATCACCTTTCTGCTAGCTTTTCTATGAGGCTGCTAGAAGTTCTAGTCAGAATTGCACAGGAGTGGCACACTGCTTTTCTGCTGCTGCCTCAGAAAGACTGTAATTGAAACTTCCTAGGTAAAGTCAGCCCTAACATTGAAATCAACAGCTGACATATGAAATAGGCCCCTTTTTTGTTTTGTCCCTTCTCATTGCAGGGGGATTGAACTAGACGACCTTTAAAGGTCACTTCTAACTCAAATTATTCTATGATTTTAAAATTGTATGTACTGAGTGAGGTATTTGGGAATTTTTTTGCTTTTAATTTAGATAAATAATGGTCTTTATTTTTCTTTTTCCATGGTGAGAGAAGGACAGAAAGAGCTGCTTACTTTTTTTAATATTTAAACAATGCAAATGGTTGTTCACTGTTTCTGAGCTTTTGTTCATATTTTACTAGTCCAGCCCATCTGAGTACCCACTGGATTGCATTCTTAAAATAATTGCTAACACTCTTGAGAAATGTTATGTTCCAAAGCAAATTCTAGAAAGCTATTATATCAAAGCCAAACAAATAATTAAATGAATCATTACTTCCCACCTAGCACTCATTGCGCTGCTATTGCATAATAAACCCATCTGAGTGGAAGGAGAAGAAATGAATCCAGAGAGAAATCAAGTCTATATGCTTGAAATGGCTAGAATTCATTTGAATAGAAACAAAAGCAAGAAGGAATGATGATGGTGATCAATATCAGCCTAGAAAACATCTTTTATTATACCTATCCTTGCTGCTGTATTGCCTTTCCATAGCAATTCTTGATTTGAGCCTGCACAAATCTAGTAGCTGGAATCCTCCATGAGATCATTTTCTTCTACTGCTGCTACTGAAATCTCTGCCTTTAGCCTCAAGATAAGAAAGAAATACGAGACCTTGCAAAAGAGGCATGAGATGGGGAGTCATAGCACATGAACTGAATCCTGCTTCCTAACATGCTTGCTCTTAAGACCAACTTTTTATTTTGCCCATCTGTAGTAACTAGGCCATCTGAGGAGTGGTAGGATAATGGTCACAGCTCTCAATGACTTGGTAGGACTAGAGGTGCTTGATGTCTTCCAAACCAAGTTCATGATGCTGGAATTTCAGCCCCCTGGGCACAAGAAGAGAAAAATGCCTGGAGCTGTAAGGCACTCTGCAGTCCTGGTCATGGGAGCAGGACGAGGCCATAGTTCCAGTTTCTCAACTTCAACCTTGTAGCTGTAAAGCAATGCAGCAGGATGCTGCTTTGGTAGCAGATGTTAGAAAACTGTCACTTTGCCTTCTGACCTGCACTGGCCCAACCACAGCCCCTTTATTTCCCATCACCCTATTGGCCATCTCCTCCAGGAGATGCAGGCCTGGACCTTGCAGTAGGAGAACAGGCAGTTCCAGAAGCACCTGGTAGGAGGGAGGGAGGGAGAAGTGAAGTGTCACCAGGGCAAACAGCAAAGGACTACACAGGACCTGAAAGTAACTTGAGGTGTGAATCTATGCTGTGGAAGTGAAAGTCCTCTTGCTTTGCCTCAGGCTGATAAATAGGAATTTTGAGTTGGCTATCCCTCAGTTCATAATGGAGGGAAATACAGCAAGACTGTACAGAGCTGCAATTAAAAATTAGGTACTTCAGCATGTAATAATCGCAAGGAGGTTTCTAGGTATCTAAAATGATGCTTTGTATTTGTAAAATATCTTACCAAACCCAAGCATTTCTTTCTCACAATAGAAACCTGAATAAGTGCAGCCATGCAACAGCCATAATTTCCACCCAAATTACTGCCATAAGCAGTGCTTATTAATGAGACGAAATCGAGGCATGTATGTTTGAGGTTTGCACAAGGTCAAGCAAAAGCTGATCACCTAAATTTTCAATGGTTTTGTTGTAACATAATGGTGCAGAATGACATATCAAAACATGTAACATTATGTACTCTATTGAGTAATAAGTGGTATTAGCCTTGTAACTGTCACAACAATTTCCATACCCCCCAAGCAACAGACATCTTAACTTAGAGTTCCAAGAGTGGATAAGACCCGTTGTACAGCTCCAACGTGATTTGTGGAATAGAAGCACCACAGGGATAGCACATATGGTGTCATAATACTTATCAATAAAAGTAAATGTTTGTCTATTTTGACAGAGATGACTGGAAAGACACGTGAATTAACAGTATGTGGCAGGAGGTGAAGAGTAGATGCACTTTGAAATTAATTACCAGCATCATTATTTTGATCAGCCATTAAACTGAAACATATGTAAGAAAAATGAAGTCTTTAGAAGAAAAAAGATGGTAAGATACACATTGAAGCCTTAACTTTTGGCTGCTGTAATTTTACACAATAACTGTCTGTATAGTAAGAAGTACTGTAATATTCTGCATATTTCAATTGCAAAGAATGATTTCATCATACCAAACATGGAGTATAATTTCAAGAATAAAAAAAATAGGAGATATGAATAAAAGAGAGGTTTGCCACACTATTTGCCAGTGACTATCAGTGAAGTACAGAAAACATTTGTATGTAGAAACAAAGTGAACCATTTCCAGCATATTTCTGTGCTGGATAATGTCACATTTGCCTGAATAACTTATTAGGCTCCCTCTGGTTTGACAAATGTGTTTGAGCTGTCAGATTGTGTCTAAAGGCAGCCACTCAATTCTTTGTTTTTAGTCCCAAATTACACTTGACATTTATTGTTAAACTCAAGGTGCCTCCTTACAAAACCGATTCAGTCTTTGCAATTGTGCACTTTCTACTAACTAATCAATAGATAAGCAGTTTACATGGCCTTTGGCTTCTAGCTCAGTCACTAGCTTTTAACAAAAATCACTGCCTTGGAAGCAACAAAGACCTTTAAGGGGATTGAAACAGTCGTACATAATTAAGCTTTTCTGCCTGTATTTTTATGCTTTGATACCAGCACACAGAGAAAAAAATAAAATCTGCAGGGATTTTGCCTCTTTCATTTTAAAAAACCCACCTGTTCTCAGTTTATGTATTTTCTTTACTCTTGGACAAAGAGTTTCTATGCTACTTGTCTAGAGAGAGCTAGGAAAAAGACAGAAATCAGTGGAATGCTTGCAGAAAATGTAGCAGTGGTAACACCTCTCTGTAATTCTCTAGGCATTTTATAATTTACTCTTTGCTGAGAATTAATGGTTTTTGTACCAGGAGGTTGGCTAGGATCCATTCGCTGCAGATGCAAACAGCTGATGACCACTTCTGACCTCTCATTTGTGGCCCATAGGAAATTGCTGCATGAAAGTGCATCAAAATGCTAAAGATATATCATTGATAAGAGTGGAGGAAGAGAGAGAAAAGATGATTCACATTCTTATGTTTGGTATTTCCAGTTGCTGATAGAAGACCAAAGAAATTTGCCTTTCTTGTTTGAATCACTTAGTGAGGACTGCAGAACACTGTACTGCTGGTAAGTTGCACTATGTCATATTCAAGATTTTTTCAAATAAAAGTATAATTTCTAGAACACTGAAGTTAGGTGAGATGATCACCTACAATGTATCTGATTTCTACCAGAATTACTGACATGAAGAGAGCCTTATGCATGAATTGTGGAGTAGCAGCATTTAATAATTTCCTTACTGTGAGGATGGAAATAGTTTCCATGAGTCAACAAATAGGTATTCCCCATACTCTGAAATTATTGTATCCTCCATAAAGATGAAATGCTTGAAAATATCTGCTTGAGATAAGTAGAAAACTGAAGGTTTCATACACATGAGATGAAAAAAAACCAGGTGGGTAAAGGGCGAAGTCTTTGTATTAAAGACCTGACTTGCTTTGTGAAGAGGATACTTAGATGTCCTATTTCAGGTCTGGGAAACCTCAAGTATTTACTTCCTGGAGAGAGCCAGAAACACCAGGAACACACACTCTTATGTTAAAGTCTCTGTATCTCTCTTCCTGTGATAAAGTTTGGAGTGTATCTTCAACACATCTCCAGATTCATCTGCAAAGGCAAAATGTTGCATGTTGGACATTGGAGCAGTGAACACTGCACAATGTACAGAAGTTCTTTTTGTGTACTGTGTCTTTCTTTCCCCATTGTTTTGCAGTGTTGTCCAGACTCATTCATTCAGTGCTCCAATTTAGGACCTTTTTTCTTTTTATTAAAATCTTCAAAGATTTTCCTTCTTTGCAGTTTGTACCCTTGACATGTTAGATCTAATATAAGGAGTTCTTGGAGACCAAAGGCTCTCGTGCTCCATAAATCCTTTTGAGAATTTTTACCATCTGTCAATCATGAGCCTAATAAATCTTCCTACTTAGGGCAGTTTAGAACTTTTCAGTAGGTCACTTGAGCTTACAGCATCTTTTAAAAAATTGCCTGAAAGAACAAAATGTTGATGAAAAGCAGAAGACAAATAACTCTCATTCCAGTAGGTGTTTTTTAAGTAGTTTTTCCTCTCCCAGTTCCTGTCTTGAAGCCACTGGGCAAATGCTTCTTTGCACTACATCGGGTATTTAATAACTAATGTAGACATGGTTCTTCACTGTCTTGTTTTTCAAGCTGCCAAGTTCTGCACTCAAAGCCTGGTCTAACAAAGAAGGCATATGCTGATTTAAGATGGGTCAACAAACCAGAATGTCTCCCTGAATGGATTTTACATTATTTAACGGAAGCACCAAGTCTCCACCCTATTGAGTTAAGGAAGAGCTAAGTCATGTTAAGCAAGAAGCTAAGGGTAATTGATATCACTCAGTAAAGTATTTTATCCTTGTTCCAGCCAGATGTTGAAGGTGGCAGGTAATTTTGTACATAATTATTACATGTGAAAACTGAGTACATGGAGATTTATGTGACTGCAAGACGTATTTAATCTTTAACCATCAAAGATTTGACAAATACGCAACCAGTTTTCTGTCTGTTAAGTGTATAAAACTTTGAACATGCATTGGGCAAGGGTGAGTGAAACCTGATATTTCTGCATTACAAAAGCAGAAACAAACACTTCCATATTTGACTTGCTCGGAATACTACAAGCATGATGCCAGTAAAATACATTTGAAAACCTGGAATCACTGAGAACAGATAGTGAATAATTTCTGTCTGAAGTGATTTCAGGTGATGACCCTGCTAAAACAGGAGCCTAACACAGCACAGCTTGCTGTAGTGTCACAAAAGAGCTAAAAGTGTCTGCAGTGGAAGCAATCATAATCTAATAAAAATGTTGTGGTAAATTTTATGTAGAAAAATGTGTATAAAAGCTCAGGGGTATTATTAACAAAATGACTGACAAGTGCTTTTTTTCTTCTCTTCTCTCCTGGAATCAGAGTCATGCTGTGTCACTGGTTAGAGGTGAAAACCAAATGGCTAGAATAAAGTATCAAGGAAATGTCAGTCCTTTTGGCTACTTCTGTCATTCAAATGAACCCTGACTAATTACAGGACCAAATTACTCAGTTGAATATACACAAGAAAATACAGACCTTTCTTTCATCTGGGAGGTGGTTGAGAGTGTGTACAGCATCACATCAGAGTACCTCTGGGGTTTCCACACAATGGCTTGCAAGTTAGCAAGGATCCTTTCTGAACTCAAGAAATCCTAGAAATTAAAATCCTCTTGGTAAAAAATGTAACCATATTTCTTTTTTCTAACTATTTTGGTAATTAATTTTAAGAAAATCTCACCTGCAAAAATTATTAATTTGTATTTCAGGAATATTGTACATAATTGCAAAGATTTGGAGTGCATTTTTTGCTCTGCAAAAAACTTAGATATTATGAGGCTTCATTTTGCCTTAGAAATGTAAATTTTGCAGAAATACGTTGACATGTTTAGCATCGTAACAATGTGTGCCCTAGTTTTGATATGGAAAATTATTTGAGCAATAGAAAAACTGGAAATTGGCATAGAGCAACAAGAGCTGCAAATTATATTAATTTTGTTAAAGGGACAAAATAAGCCTCCTGTAGTTTTATATAATTCTGAACCTTGGAGTGTGGGGTTTTTTTAATACTTAAGCAAATATTCATCTGCAAATAGGAGTTTCATTGCACTGTTTTTCCACTAAGAAATGGAAATGGATATGGGACTTATGTGCTCCCCTAAAAGTTGGGATAATGTGTAATATATGGGTGAAAGAGTGGTGGACTTAGGCCAAATATCCATGAAATGCTGCATCCCTGTGGTTCCTAGAGAAGAAGTTGTGCTATCTTTTCTTTGCACCTTGTCTCAGTTCAGATGGCCAATTCCTTGTTGTCGAAGTGCTGCTTGTTCCTATCCTTTCCCTCCTTCCAAACTCTCAGCTTAGCTGCAAGACTGGGTGGACAGAGCTTTTTCAGTGGTTTTGGACTCTGGTAGCTAATCTTCCAGCCATGGGGATAGGAGAGTGCCATTTCCTTCCTAGGCACAGGTTTGGTTTCTGCCTGCTCTCATCTGTGGAGTATACACCTGACCTGAAGGGCTTGGAATTGACTTTTGGATTCACAAAACAGGTATTGCCATAAGTACCAGCCGTGTCTTTTCAGCAGAGTAGTGTCTGTGGTCTGGTGTGCTGTTGTTGCTGATGACTGGGATTCTTTGACTAGTGTTTTTCCGAGAAAAAAACCACCATTAATCACGTAACAAACCATCGAAGTTTGCTTATGAAGGTGAGGCATCGTGGTGTGCATTCAGCCCTGTGCATTAGAGGACATACATCTTTCACCTTCATTAAGACTCTTCCAGCATTTGCCAAGAGTGAATAAAAGCACCAGAGCTTGGTCCTTCTCCAGCTGCATGCTGACATTAAATGTTGTCAAGACAAGCTCAAAGGTTAGATAGCATTTCTGCCTACTGTGATGTATTGATCTTGTTCTTATGTTGTTAAAGTAATTAAAATTATGTCTGTGACTGTTTATAAAGTCTCTCAGTTATAGAAATGAACTGCCTTTAGAGAAATGAACAGTCCTGTAAGAAAGAGACACAGTGAACAAGAACATGAGCCAGAAAGAAAATTATATTCATTTTCACAAATTGAATTATCTGAAATAACTGCTAACAATTATACACAGCCATTCTTCATTCCAAATGACAGCAAAGGTACTGAGGTAAAACTACATACTTGTGCTTTTTTGGATGAGTATATGAAACTCATAAATAAAAGAAATTTCACATGCTGGATTATGATACCTTGCAGTGTCCAGAAACTCACCAGTGGAAGGGGAGCAGGGGCAGGTTAATTGCAGGAGTTGGAGGAACTGAAAAGCTGCACTGTTGGGATGGACAAGATGATTTAGAACATTTTCTCAAATGATTACCCAATGGCTTAACTATTTACCATTATCCTTCAAAATTAACATACAATTTTACTGTACTTTTAGAATATCCAAGTCATGCTTTCAGATACTTCTGTGCTCAAAAAATGAATTCAGATGGAAGCAAAAGCACAGTTTGTATCAATTGCAAATGCAAATACTACCATGGTTATATGTCAGGTGGCTGCTACAGTTATCTCATGTAGTTACTGTACTTATTCTTCAAACCTAGTAGATAAATTTCTGTATTACCATATAGCAATGTGCTGTTCAGATTGCAAAATCAAATAAACACAAATAAAAAAATTCTACCTTTTTTTTAATGGGTTTGAATGCTTTACATACAAACAATACAATATATTTCAATCTTGCATTCTGTGATTATACAAAAGTTTGTATTATAATTTTTTTCAAGTGTAGCATACTGTATGCTCCTCAGTACAAGAGAGACATGGAGCTCCTGGTGTGGGTCCACCAGAGGGCTTCAAAGATGACTGTATTGGATCTGGGCAAGCTGAAGTTCATTTTCCCAGAACAGCCCTCCCTGGGCTGTACTCTGCATGGATAACTGGAAAGGTGTTGATAACCCACCAGTGTTTTGGTTACTGCTGAGCTGTGCTGGTACAGCATCAGTGTTCTTTCTCCAACTTTCTTTTCCCCCATCAAGGGGCTGGGGGTGGGCAAGATCCTGGGAGGAGTCACAACCAGGCCAGATGACCAAAATTGACTAAAGGGATATTCCAAACCATACAACATCAGCTCGAATATAAAAGATAAGGGAAGGAGGATGAAGGGGGAGCATTCATTAATCCCAGCGTCTGCCTTCTGGAGAAAGTGCTACACGTGCTGAGGCCCTGCTTCCTGGGAAGTAGCCAGACATCACTTGCCAATGGGAAGCTTGACAAAGAGAGACAATTTTGGCATTCTCTCTGCATAGTAAAAATGTTGCTTAAAAAAAAAAAAAAAAGACAACGCCCCCCCAACACATATAGGATGGGTAGAGTGAGTGTAAATGTTCTGATTAAGAAATAGGATCCTAAGAAGCAAACCAATTAGCAGGTACTCCTAGGTGCTACAAGAACCTTCCTTTTCAATGCCTTTGTTCTTTCTTGCTTACTTAGAGCAAACTCTATTACCAAATGAAAGTATAAATGAGCAAACAAGAAGCAAAATTTATATCTTCCTGATTGTTCTTCACAAAATGTTCTTTATTCTAGCAGAAAGGTAAATCATTACATTAAATATAGATGCAGGAAATAATAAATATCTGGTAACATTGTGGAAGAAAAAGGCTATGTCAGATCAAAAGGAAGACAGATACCTGCCTGTCATTAAAAACAGAAAAGATGTCTGAGGGGCAAGGACACATCCAGAAGTACTCATGAGCAGCAAAAATCATCAGCGAAAGGTGAAAAACTTTTCAAATGTTCATAATTATGAAAAATATTTGATATTTGAAAGCAATGAATATGATGACTGTAATGAAAGAATCTGATAATGCTTCTGACATAAAATCCTTAGTCAAGAAATTTTTACTGGCAATGAACATTTTGTTGCTCTTGTTTTGCTTTTCAGCTCCAAGATACTCTCAAAAATAGTGAGTCTTACTATAACTACTGATCTTCCTTTCTCAGTCCATGATAGTTGTGCATTACCTTCTTATTGCAGTTTAAAAATAGTAATAAAAAAAGGTAGATCACTCTTATTTTCAACATTACTTGCTACTTGCTGTTCCTGGGAGATTTCCTCCCTATTGCCTGTCCTGTTCTATCATATGTCTAAATTTCTTTTCTTACCTTGGGTGCCACAACTTGTTTTCCTCAAGAAGCTGGTTTGTCTTATTAATGGCTTCCCTGTTTATAGAAGAGTACAGCTAAGCCACAAAATGCAGCCTCTCCTGAAGAGCCACAGGTATACCAACTGAGCCAGGCTTTCCGGATATAGAGGATACAACCTGCTGAAGCCAGGGAGTGTGCTGAATGTGAGCCTGCATCGAAATGCTGCTGACAAGGCAGGGGAAACCCAGATCCAGGATGGTCACATCATAAGCACCTAGATTCAAAAGACATTTTGTCTGTGTATCATTTAAATGAAGCTTCAATCTTTGGATCTCTAGATAAATTGAATTATGTCTTGCAATTATGTCTTGCAAAAGGATAGATTGCATGGTGGAGAAAAAACAAAAAAAAATCTTTATCAACCTCAGCCTATGTTTATTGAACATTGTCAGGAAAGATGTGAACGTCTTTCTGAAACCAAGGGAGAGTTTCTGCCAGGAAACTTAGTGATGAGTTGAAGTCCTTAATGCAAGCAATATTAGTTTTAATTAATATGTAATGCAGTGTTAGGAAATGTGTTGCTGTAATGGTAAGATTTTTCCTCTCTGCCAATCAGTGTTCTACCAAAACCCACCAATTTCTATTTTGTGGTTGGAAGATTTTTTTGTTTATTATCAGATAGCCACAACCATTGTGTATTCAAAGAAACTCTTTAAAGTGTCTTTATTCCTCTCTGTACTGCTGTTTTATTTTACTTTGAGGCCCTTTTCATTACTGTAAAGCAATATCTCATTTAACAGACCAGCAACTGATGATGCTACAATGCAAGCTGTCTGTCAGGTGACTCTGCAGCTGCATTGTGGTTCACCTTGGAGACCACAGATTTACAACTCTTCCGGAATCCAAAGCCAGTGACACTGCTGCAGAGAAGGAATACAAATTTGATTATTTTCATTATACTCTTGTTTTGAATACTATCATTGCCTGGACCCAATCATGACAGACTAGATTTTTTCTCACCTCTGCTTCTGTCTGTGCCTATGATATGCACGCAAACGTGTCTCCATTTAGGATAAAAAAAAAAGACTTTATTCTTCTCAGGTTCTTGTTTGACACTAGTGCATTCACTGGAATATACCCATCTAGTGAAGGGGAAAATTAAACCTATGGATAAGCAGTTAGAAACAATTATTAACACAAAACTAAACAGCTTTACTCTAGTACTTGCATTATGTTAGGAGCAAGAGTATGGAAAAATAAGATTCTGCCAGTAAGTAGCTTAATGGTACATGACATGAAGTTGAGGATTTTATGGAGCTATTGTCTATGTCCTATGAGTGATAGAGAATAAAATCAAGGTGTCACAGGAAAGTCAGGGTTCTGATGGTCCTGAAGGAAAGAAATTTTCTATGTCCTTGCTTACAAATATTAAAAACATAATCATTAAACAGAGAGGGAGTTCATCTTGTGTTAGCATAAAATGGCTCCTATTAGCTATCACTAGACCTTTGAACACAGCTGGAATATTACTTGAAATTTCTAAAACTTTTCTGGCTAGGAATTCATAGACAAACAGGCAAGAGAGAAGAGCAGAGAGGCACTTAATGACAAAACAGCATTGTCTTTTTCAGAATTGCAGGCAACTCTAAAGCAAATAATCTCAGAAGTGCATAGATCAATAGATTAAGCACAGACTGGAAAACAGAAAGATTAATAATTTAAATGCCCACCTACAAGAAGAAGGGAAAAATATCTGGTATAGGGAGGACATTAATCTGGCCAACATATTCAGGAGGCTTTCTGTTGTGAGTATTCAGAGTTTTCTAGAAAGTTAAAAAAAAATTTAAAAGACAAGATCTACAGGCAAGACCTTTGCTCTCAATTTCTGTTCAGATTAAACCATTCATTTTCACAGAACTAATAATAAATGATTATTTAAGTGCAAATGATCAAGACTTGATTAAATTTATTTAAAAAAAATTACAAACAAGCAATATTTATGCTTGGAGCTTTAAAGGTCAAACTTCACAGAGCAGAAAGCAATATGCCAAATGATTTGGAAAAAGAATTCAAACAGAAAAATGGGAAAGAAATTAGTTGTTGTAGCTTTTTTGGGGCATTTTCTACCAAGATAATTTCAACTCCATGTACCGTTTGTTTGTGCTGACAAGCTACTCTACATTTGTTTTCATAAAAGAAGGCACAATTTCATCATGTTGCTATATCATTAGTAAACAAATCTTCAATAGGTTCAATATCTGATTACGGCAAATTTCTGTGCACATTGTGACTACTCAGATCCACAACTACTTTCCAATAAATCTTAGCCTTTTGCAAGTTTGAAGTTTACCTTTTTTTAATATTGAAGCAATATTGAAATAAAAGTTTCAGCTAAGATGATCTAATATGGGGAAAAAGTGTTTTCCTCCAGTATCAGTACTTAACAATCAAATCCTTTATATCTATTCTATCAATATTTTCTCCCTAATCACTGTCTACTTTGATCAGTAGACAAATGCTCCACATAGCAGTAAGTGTATGTTTAATTTTATCATAAGAACTAATCGTAGTTGCCTGGAAGGATTTATCCATCATCATTTTGCACTGTTCAAGAAACACAACTCAATGAGTTTTTGCTTGCTTACTGATAATTCAACTCAATATACTCTAAACTGCTATATTAAGAGAAAAAGATATGTATATTGTATGATGCTTTCTCTTCAATCTCTCTTGAAGGCTGGTATTACTTTTACCTTCCTAAAGTCTTCATCTGAGTTGCAGCTCTTCATTGGTTATATCATAACCAATGTTTTTGTTTAGGCAGCAGCCTCACAAAAACATGTGTAAATACATGACTTAATTTGTACTACCAACTTTAATTTAGCTATTAACCTTGTACTAAATATAAATTTGAATGCTTGTAATATTATGATCTACTGAAGACACTAAATTTCTCCAAATCCGTATCCTAATAAAGTGTAAATATGCTATTTTCAAGCACTCTTAGATACATCTCAAACGTGTTTCTTTCTGGTAGACCATATTTGTTTTTTTAGTTTACTGTGAAGTTTTAGGAGGAAACCTACAGGCCATGATGAGAGGTTGTAGAAGAGGGCTAAAGCAGTGGGGTTTTTTACTTCCTGGGAATGTCTAATAGGACAATAGTGTATATTCACTTTTTTCAAGTTTTAGCAAATTTTCTCATGCTTTGAAATGAATTTCACAATTATTTTGTTTCTTAGCAATCTTTAACAGTTTTATTATGTTTTCTTGGAGGACTTCCAGTTTTTGAAAATTTTCACATATAGGGGGTATGTTTGCTAAGCAACTTCTGCAGAGTTGTATATGAATTCCTTTGGGTAACATCAAAGTATTGTTTCATAGTTGATTCTCTGAAGCATGAAGGATAAGTGGAGAGAGTGGAAAAGAATGAAATAAATGAAAAGTAAATATCTCAAATAAATAACAATGGATTTTGCCTACAACAGGTCAATATATATTTAAAGGACATAGTTTTTGTCTGCTCCCCATAGCATCCCTTTTCTTAAATGGTGAGAGACAAATTGCTAGAAAATATCTAAGATCTTTATTACAGATATCAGAAAATAAGGAAAAGCACTTCCAAAATTGGTTTCAAAGCGTTGTTAACACTGTATCAATGCTCACTGTGGATCCCGCCTGTTGAATTGAGAGTAAAATTTGGTTTCCTCGTGAATATCTACTGAAGAGTAGTGGAAAAACAGACCAAAGCCTCTTAAGCTGATACTTCTGCAGTTCCAAAGATAAAATTTCTCACCAACTCTGTGAGAACTAGAGACGAGTTAGAGGCAAATAAGAAACCTGAAAGTTACCTAACCCGTTCTGTGTTTTCTTTTCAAACAGACAAGACAGAATTTGTGAAAAAGGTGGAATAGCTGTTTTTCACAATAAAATGTATGCGAGCATGTAACAGTCAACTCAAATTTTTCTTTATATAGCTTGAATATCAAGACTGGAAGCTGTTTGCTCCAACCTGTAACAGCTTTATCAGGAAACAATGTATAAACAATGTTCTTTATGCATTCGTTAAAACTAGTAAATGACAAAAATACTCCTTAGAGATTTTTCATGGAGGGCAATGCTACTGGCAAGATTTTCAAAATAGGAATCTATGGCAAATGGGTAGGCATGGATAGTGCTGGAGAATCAAGTGGTCTCACAGATACAGTGCAGATCACACAAGAGGCAGGCTGGAGCTAAAACCTTGCCTGCAGACAAGAGGCCTGCTTTCAGTCACATTGCAGTTGAACTTAGATAAGGGAGTAAAGAAGCTTACCCAGCAGGGGACTGCGTTATCGCTTCCATGCAAAGTCTTTTTCCACTTTCTCTGCAATGCTTGTCCTTACTCCTGTGTCCTTGCCCTCCTGATTTCAGTGGTCAAAGCTACTTGCTGCGATTGCCTGAAAAACAATCAGCAATTGCTGAAATTGCCTTCTACATAGGTGGAAAAATACTGTAAACCTCAATGACTTAAGAGGTTTTTTTTCTCCCTGTACCTCTGCCAGTGCCCACAAAGAAGCAGAACTTACTAATGTTGCCACCTCCAGGGAAAATCTACATCACGAAATGGAAAGTGGTACAGAGACACCTATCTAGCAGGACCTTTGCTGGGCCAATATTGTGTGGTGTCATGTTTGTGCACGGAGAGGTTGTGTTAGACATTGCTACATTCGACAAACAAATCATAACCAATGTGCGCTCTTGTAGTTACCTTTATTATGCTCTTTGAGAAGGAGCCATGTCATAGTGGAAAATTTTTGCTTGCCCTGTTTTTGCTCTGGAAATTATTCCTGAGAACTCCTTTGGGAGTAATACATTTGGAAAGGCTTCCTGAAACCAAGGCTGTGCTTCAAAAAACACAGGTGGACAACGCTCCATGTCTTGAAGCATCCAGACCACTGTTGATTACCCCAAGATACTCCTGTCATTTAAAGTACAAGTGTCTTTGGGGAGTAACTGCTGAGAACTTCACCTGATGCCTGATGGAGGAAGGCTGGCTCTTGCATTAGAAAAGAGACAACAATATCAAAAATACAGACTATTCAGCAAACCAAATGCTGGTTGGGAATTTTTACTCGCGTTTATACTAAGACAACAAGGTAAATATTTAAAGTCTCCAAAAATATGAGGTGTCAGTGTGCTCCTTGGTTTGGGTTTTTATTTTGCCTTCTAATATCCTCACAAAGGATATCAAAGCATGTCTTTTGGAGCAGTGTAGTGCTTTTAGTTGTTCATGTAGTGGGAAGTAGTGCTGAAACCACCATGTGCTGGGTTGGAGAAAGGTTTAGTTGCAGGGTACCAGCTCTGCTGAGCCAACTGGCCTCAGCTCCAGAGAATGGTCACCAGCTCATTTTACTTACTACTATGTACCTGTGTTGACTTTCATCAAATACCTTTCCAGATATATTTAGCCATCCTAATTTATTCAACAACACAGCAATTGAGTATTTATTTTAAATCTTCCAGGACTCTCAAGGAAACCCTAAATATTGTTGTGTCAGACTGCATTTAAACTAGTGGTTTTCCTATTGCTCATGTTTCCCAGTAAACTTTAATAAGGATAATATAGTATGCCTGCATCCTGAAGAAGGAATTGGAAAACTATTTGATTCTTGTTTTCACCATCTTCTACCCTGGCAGAAAGCAGACTTTGACAGCAGATG
This sequence comes from Corvus kubaryi, assembly GCF_017639235.1. NCBI lineage: Eukaryota > Metazoa > Chordata > Aves > Passeriformes > Corvidae > Corvus > Corvus kubaryi. The sequence continues at coordinate 12,182,382 of NW_024582091.1, forward strand.
TATACTTTATAGTACTGGGGAACTTGCAAGTTTCTTTCTGTAGAAGTTGCCAATTGCGACAAATTATGTTCAGTTTTATGAGCAGTGGCCGCTGGAGACTGAACTAAATTGGATTTGCACTCAAATCCCACAGCCCATGCCTTCTTAGGAGCAGCTGCTGCTTGGATGATGGTAGGATTTAAATATGTTTATTTATGATATGCTAGAAATCTACTTCTGTAAACAAAAGTAGTTTCATTTGGAAGAGGAAAAACAGGATGCCAAGAAGAAAAGCCACAGGGACTGATAGTTGCTGCTGCAGGATCCATATTTTCTAAATAATTGTATTATTAATTTAATAGAGCTTCACAAAATTCTGACAGTATTGCAAGCTGATGTTCAGATTGTATGAATTGATTAAGCTGATGATCAATAGCAGCCCATGTCTTTCCAACTAAATGAAAAATTCAGAGTAGCTATCCTGCAGAAAATTGAATACCTAGGAAGCAGAGAAGTAGTGCTGAAGCAAAAGTTGTTACCTCTTTTCACTCCTCTTTGGTTAAAATTCAGGGATTGTTTCTGTTTGGATGAAAAGTTCCAGCTCTCTGATGTAAATTGGTTGATTTGCAAGGAAAGTGAAAGGTCCTCTTTGCCTGAGCACAGAGGATGTAGTTTCTTTCAGCTCCAGGGATCTTTCAAACACTCTTAGGAAAGACAAATCTTCAGAACCTTTCTTTTAAACCTCAGAAACATTGGCAAATTTCTGTTGGGCTTACCTAAGCAAATTCTAATTTTGCAGAGGCATTGACTGAAGCCATGTGGGGTGATTTTCAACAGAGTGGCAAAAGACAGATTCTTGATAAAAAAGCTCAGCCCAGAAAAATGTCATGGTCTTTTTGCAGAGTCAGAGGCCAATGTAAGGCCTTTCTGTAAGAAAGGATAACAGCTTTTAACATTTAATTTTTTCTTTCTGTATGGGTTCCTAGCTGAAATATTCTGGAATCTCTCCATAAAAGCGTGATCTCAGGCAAACATCTGGACTGAAAAATTTCTGCTCATTTAGTTTTGCAAGCTTAAAAAAATTAGTGAACAAGGTGTTACAGTGAAAGGTCCCTGACAACATTAGTAATGGGTAGTGTCAGCCAACGTGCGTGAAGGTCAATAATAATTCTATAATGTATGCATACACAAATGAAGCTCAGTGGCAGACTCCCAAATGGAGTATCACATGATTTGTAGGAACTCTTGAGCAAGCCTAATGGGAAGCCTTGCTCTTTGAGTAAGTCAAATAGAGAGCTTTCACCACTATGTGCAATGTTTACTAGTGAAGGGTTTCTCTGCAGCCTGCTGTGTACGCTGTGCCAACAGGGCTTTCTAAATCTCTCAATCACTGCTGTTAAGAAGATGACAGCCTTTATATCCTAAAGGAGGATTTTTTTTCTCATATTACTGACCTTGGAGACATAAATGTATGTTATGTAAAGCTACGGCAACTTACGGAATCCTGTCCTTTTCACGGTTCTTGGTTTCTTTGGTAGCATTGTCTGTGTAACTGGTTCTCAGAACCACAGAATGACAGAATTTGCTGAGTTGGAAGGGACCCACAAGGATTATCATGCTCTTAGACCTGCACAGGACCAGGTCCTAGAGTCACACCATGTGCCTGAGAGCATTGTCCAAATGCTTCTTCAACTCTGACAGGGTTCGTGCTGTGACCACTTCCCTGGGGAGCCTGTTCCAGTGCCCAACCACCCTCTGCGCAAAGAACCTTTTCCCAATATCCAACCTAAACCTCCCCTGACACAACTTCAGGCCCTTCCCTCGGTCCTGTCACTGGTCACCAACAGAGAAGAGATCAGTGCCTGTCCCTCCTCTTCCCCTCATGAGGAAGTTGTAGACTGCCATGATGTCTCCCCTCAGTCTCTTCTTCTGCAGGATGAACATATTTCCAGGTCTCTCACAATTTTTTTCTCCTCTATTGTCAGCCTGGCTATGAAATTGAACAAGTTCCACTTTATGACCAAACCTCTGTCTATCACAAATTTATTTATCACTTCATTTGAATCTAAACTTTGCTTTGAGAGTTGTGACAAGGGATTAGGAACAACTTCACTTCCTGTGCAGCTTCTCTTGTCTGAAAGAAAGAGGTGAGATGAGAAGAGAAAAAGCAAGCCCTCTACATGACTTCAACTAAATTGTTATTTGTCCTGTAGCATTTGATCAAATGGTCTTGGTACAGTACATGGGACTCCATTACTTGGAGCAATGGTCATTTTTAGGCTCTTGTCTTAAAAACTGCTCAGGAAGGCTGAATAAATAAAAGTCTCTTTTAAATTTGCATGGGCTTGTTAATGGAAAATGACCTAAATGTGAAGGCATTGCAATATATCTTCATCAGAAAACAAGCAATTTAGGAAAGATAACTTAATGAAGTTCAGTTTAAACTCTGTAAGTTTCTTCGCTCAACATAAAAATTAAGCAACCACCTCTCAACAACAAAGTCAGTTTCAAAATAGCAAAGTCTGATTTTGCAAGATATTGTTTCCTATAAAACAGGCCTGTAGAACCTGATGATTCTCTGCTGAGGCTGTATCTGTAAGATATGTTACTCTGACATTCTCTTCTTCTAAAAGAAGCTTCCCCACTTCATTCAGCAAAACCTTGTTTTTATACTTATATATACACATATAAAGTTTTTCAGTTTCTACTGAAGACTCACTTATATGGTGATCTCACAGAAAGTAAGTCATGGCAATTTTGTGAAACGTTGTGTGCATACCTACATTACAGCACATTTTTTTCCTCATGTCTATGATTACACTATTTTCTTGTTAATTTTTTCCACCTATTTGAGAAATTCATGTCAGCTGGATTTCAGAAATACTGGATTGGAGACTGAAGGTGAGATGAGAGGAGATCTTGAATATTTATCTAAAAATCAATCAATCTATCTATCTATTCTATCTATTTATCTATCTATCTATCTCTAAACAGAAACACAAAAAATGGTAATAAACCTAAACTGAAATGTGGAGACTGAATTTCTTTTCAAGGCAAGCCAGTAGAAAACAAGATGCTTGAGTCTAAATCCTGGAATTATCTGAGATTTACTGTGTGACCTTGGGCAGGTCAACAGGGTCCTGAATTAACACAAAGGGCTGCAGACCTTCCTCTTGGCAGTAATGCCATACTGAGCAGCAGTGGGATTACTCATACATGTGCTTAAGGGTTTTGCTGAACAATGCCCTTAATCTCTCTGTTCATTAGTTCCTTGCCTACACCAGCATGCACAGATAACATCTTCCCAGCCAGCTCCACCCTCTGATTTAGGTTTCCATTTTTTTATGGCCTGGATTGGTTTATGTTATGCCTTTTTGAGTATAACACTATAATCCAGTATGAACAAGGGAAAGTGCAGAATTCTGCACCTGGGATGGGGCAACCTTGGCTGTATGGACAGACTGGGGAATGAGATGCTGGAAAGCAGTGCCAGGGAAAGGGACCTGGGAGTCCTGGTTGATGGCAAGTTGAACATGAGTGAGCAGTGCCGTGGCAGCCAGGAGGGCCAACCCTGTCCTGGGGGGCATCAGGCACAGCATCGCCAGCCGGGCAAGGGATTGTCCCGCTCTGCTCTGCTCTGCTCTGGGGCTGCCTCACCTCAAGTGCTGGGGGCAGTTTTGGGTGCCACAATGTAAGAAAGACATTAAACTGTTAGAGAGCCTCCAAACGATGGCAACAAAGATGGTGAAAGCCCTTGAGAGGAAGTCTCGTAAGGAGCAGCTGAGGGGAGACATCATTGCAATCTACAACTTCCTCATGAGGGGAAGAGGAGGGACAGGCACTGATCTCTTCTCTCTGGTCACCAGTGACAGGACCCAAGGGAAGGGCCTGAAGTTGTGTCAGGGGAGGTTTAGGTTGGATATTGGGAAAAGGTTCTTTGCCCAGAGGGTGGTTGGGCACTGAACAGGCTCCCCAGGGAAGCGGTCACAGCATGAACCCTGTCAGAGTTGAAGAAGCATTTGGACAATGCTCTCAGGCACATGGTGTGACTCTAGGACCTGGTCCTGTGCAGGTCCGGGAGCTGGACTTGATGATGGTCATGGGTCTCTTCCAATTCAGCACATTCTCTGATTATGTGATTCTGTGAAATTTTTCCTGCCTTTAAGCTTTACTATTGACTAGTAGCTTGGTGATGTCTTATTTGGAAGCATCAAGGGAAGGGATGCTTACAAAAATGTGTAAAGTACAGCTATCAAGAAAATTTTTTTATGAAGCCTTTCTGTCAAAAATTTTAAATAGTCAAACCCATAGCCACCTCAGGGGAAGGGCTTGGTTTAATGTAATTGCTCAGTGACATTCTCTTACTTTTGTTTGCAAATTCTTGATGCCTCATTATTTTGAAAATAAAAAACTTTTTTATTATTTGATTTTAAAAATATATTCAAATTTAACGTATTTTATACAAAACAAAGTAATCAAAGTCAACAGTAACAAAATAAAATAACTTAATTGGCCCAAACCTCTTTGTCAGGTTTTGTTTGTCAACATTTCTGGAAATTAATTTTAGAAGTTGATTTAAGATATAGAGGTTCTTCTAGAGGTTGTTTTAGTTTGAAACTTTTTTACAATAACCTACCTAGGGATGCTAGAAAAGCTAAGTTCCAGTAGAACTTCACTAGGAACTGGTGATGCACCTGCAAGTAAGAAGTACAAGCATATTGTCTGTACTAACCTAACCCTGGGTTAGCATCACTGTTAAAAAGGAAAGGTACTGCTAAGAAAAATGAGAAAAGAAGTATGATAAGTGTCAAGAATTGTATCCGAGAGAGTTACCAGCGAGAGAGAACAGGAAAGGAACTAGATGTATCCTGTATTTTTCTGAGTGACCATGAGCCTTAGGTGGGCCTTTGTGTATGAACTTCTGAAGGGTGAAGGATGAGATGTATTTGGAGTTTGGCCCCATTAGGAAGGTATACTTGAAAAATTCACTAAACTAACATTAGAATAAGAATAAATTTTCTTGCTCAAACTTTTTTCTTTGTTCACCATGAGCTGAGTGTAAGACATCTAAACCAGATAAGAAACAAGCCACGTTTCAGATATTGCGCAGAACTTAACTGTGGGATTAAAAGTCTCCCATCATTAATTACCTTAAAAAGGGGTTAAGTTGGATTGCTCACTTACTGATTAAACAGCATCTGACTTAGCTCTTAGCTAATTTAACACAAAGAATGTTTTTCTTTTTCTGTTGGCTTATTTCTACATTCATACGGTATTTCCTACCCTATGCTGTACCTATATTCTCTTTCTATATGCTCTTTTTGGACACTGCTGTAGTATGCATATACTTGAGCAATTTACTGGCAAAATCAGCTGCTGATTTACTGATGGGGAAAAGCAGAGTGCTAACTGAGTTTTTGTTTCTCCTCATTGCCCTGACTCAATTACTGTCTGGTGCTACAATGTGTTATAGCATCTACTTTGCAGCTGCACTGCACATCTCCATTTTCCATTCAATGAGGGTTGCAAAGTTCAGCAGCCCAAGTGAGCCTTGTACCACCCTTTTGTAAATACTCCAAGGCAGTAATGTAGTGCTTTAGTCTCAATGTCTTTCTGCTGAGGTGCTCAAGTAACAGAACTTCATGTTTTTCACTAAAAATACTATATTCTAGACAAAGGTCTGATTCACAGTGTGCTGAGGGTAATGTCTCTCTTTCATCCTTGGGCAGACCCAAACTAAAACAGAGTAAAAAAATTCTCTACTCAAAGCATCTCAGTGCCTGAACCTGGGAACCTCCAAGCCCACACATGAAGCTCTGCTACTTAAGCTAAGCAAGCAGCTATGCCAGATGGTAATTGGAATAAACTGCTCTTCTGTGGAGTACTCAGAACACAGGAAAGAGATAGAGGGTTAGAGCCTCCAACCTTACAAGTATATTACAAAGACAAGAAATTAACATACACAATTTTTGAAGGCCTTGCTGGGTACACCTTTGCTTTTCTTAAACTGCAGGGCCAAGAGAAAAGCAGAAGTGTCTGCAGGCTGTTTACAAGGCTGCTGCATGTAGCCATGTAGTGGTTTGGTCCAAAATACTCATTACTGCTTATCTTCTGTGAGATAAGAATTAGGAGAAATGCAAAGCAGGCACCAAACTTGAAAGAATATAAAGAAGTTTATTAACAGACCTAAAAGAGGGAAAAAAAATTATACCATCTTCAGAACTCTCCTCCTCCCCCCACCTTCCTCCCTTCTCCCACTGACAATGTAAAAAGACAACCCTTGAGATGTTCAGTCTGTTTACCACTTCCATAATAACCTTGTTCAGTCCATTTAGAAAGAGAAGTCTCGCTCGTGCTATGAAATCATTATCACAACGAGACAGCCACCCGGGTTGGATCTCTGCTCGCATGTGAGTCCCTTCCCCCGACTTGCAGCTTTTCCCGCAACTGCTTTCGAGGGTCCACTCTTGAAGTTTTTTGGGATACAATTTTAAGGTTCAGAGCCATTCAGAAACAAAAACAGAGGCCCTTCTCCTTCCCTGGGAGCAAAGGGTCTTCCTCATCTTCATCGTTAGGACTATCTCTGGGAGCATCTCTAGGAACTGAGGTTTTCTTCTTTCCCATTTGGAGCAAAAGTCCTCATCTGGTCCATCTCTCCCTGTCCAAACTTCCCATGAAATTACAGCTGCGTCAGCATCTGCCTATCTCAGTGCAGGTGCTTTTGCTTACGAGTCGAACACTCCACCCCCCCATATCTTCATGGAATTACAACAGGATACTCTGGTATATCATAGCTTCACAACAGACTTTCCGCTTTAAGCATCTGCTCTTTCTCTTCCCTCAGGTTTTCAGCTCTTCACAGCAATAAAAGGGTTAATCTCACCTCGGCCTTGCAGCTGTGTGCCTTATCGCTGTTGGTCACCTGGCCTCTGCTGGACAGCGGTGCCGCTTTGCTGAAATCTTGGCCACAGTGGAGGTGGGGGGGTTCCGAGCCGCTCTGGCTGCCCACAGCAGGGCTGGGGGGGTCATCCTGGAGCTGTGGCCCGGCCTGGCCTGGCCCAAGCAGGGCCTGGGCCGGGCCCACTGGGCCCCACTCGGGCCCCGCAGCCACCTGTGCCAGCACTGGAAACGAGAGAGAGCTGGGGGGGAGTTTGTCTATTCTTAAGTGTGGATCACAGAGGCGGTCACAACTTTAAGTGGCTTAAAGAATTGTCCATATTCAAACTGGCCAGCTGATAGGTTCTATCAGGTCCCAGAGGAAGCTGTAAGCACCCCTTAGCAAGGACATCCCTTCCGGAACTATGCTTGCTAACCTATGACAAGCCACCCACTTGCTGAGCATGTAACACCACCTGTGAGCCCAGGACAGCCTCAGGCCACAGCAGGAGCTGTGCTCCTATTGTTGGCATTGACTGGTTGATCAACCTGTTCTTGAGTGCCACCATGTGCAAACTAGAGAACGTGATATTCCCTCCCTCACCCTGAAAAACCTTAATGTATGGAAGCAATTCCATAAAACAAAGCAAGGCCCCAGCAATACTTTTAATCCGTGGAAGTGCATGTGCTGCGAGAACGAAATAATGCTTCAAAGACGTAGGACATCTGAGAAAAAGATTCTTGATTTGTTTGAATCAATTTGGCCTTGAAGTGAAATTGCTCCTTATTCAACTGACAAGAAAACACTAAGGAGATTGCTGCAGAGTTTTTGTGCTCTTGGTGTCAGATGACACTGTATGATTTTCAGAAACGCTGGCAGCTGTTTTAATGGAAGAAGTGAACAAGTGAACTGAAATGACATCACTATTACAAATAAAACAGTGAAAATAGTGCTATTCTTTGCTATCTCACAGGCACTTAATTTTTGGAGGAAGAGGTAGTGTGTTTTTCTCTGCTTGTTGAACAATGTATTGATTGATCAATTTGTACAGAATGCCAAAGCCTTCTCAAGCTGATCTAGAGAGTGTTTGTTTTCCTAAATTTGTGTCTAGAATGGTTCTTCTAAAATGCATTGAGATTTCTAAAACAGATTAGGTCGTCTAGCATGAATAATTAAAAGAATATGGCTGTATGCAAGACAGAGTCCATTAGACACTTTGTATATGTGCTTGTGTCATCCAGAACTTCAGGGCCATATCCACTTTAGAAGCTCTTGCATTAATCGTCCTGATATTAGTAGGAAGCAATGCTTCAAAAGAAGAACTAACAGTTAAACTGTTTATTTGTCAAGTTAATGTTTTGTTTTGTGCTATTTTTGTGGAGATTAACTGCTTTCTGTACTGTGATTAAGTACTACCAGATTTCTTAGCTTATTCTTCTCTAAAATGTGTTCATGTTCTCTCATAGATGCTGCTGGCTGTAGATTGTACGTTGGCTCACGTGCACCACTGCATGTGAAATCATGTAGATCAGTGCCTGGCTGTACAGACACCACAGCAACCTGTATGAATCTGCAAGGGTTTGAAGTCTTGTTCTGCTGATGAGTGTGTATTGCTCCGTGTATAAATTTCAGATGAAGAGATTCAGATTCCAACAGAGATTTCAGATTCTAACAGAGCTCACTGTCTGTATAACGATGAGCCAGTGATTTTGGGGTAAGCATTTTCTGTTTAGATTTACATAGAGCAGGAGTGCTTTGAATCACAAAGACTATATCCTGAAATAATAAATATTCATATGTATTTAACAGAAAACAACTGAAATAGCAGTGCACTGAGTGTCTTAAAAGTAGATCCAACCATACAGCTTGCCTAGGGTTCAGTTTTGGGCTTGCTTTGAACAGGAGTTGGAATGGATGATTTCCATCCATACGTGCCCCCCAGCCTACATATCCTACGACATAAATAACAACAAGTTAGATAGTTCAGTCACGAAACACTTAGTAAAAACATGTTCTTGCTGTAGTCATCTCTGCACTTCTGTGGGAGATAGGAGTCCCTGGGTAACGGGAAGGCTGGTTACTCTAGAGCTGCCATGTGGGCTGCGTTATTGCACTGCCCTGCAAGCTGCCCCTGAAAAGTCACTTGGGCATCTCTGCATCATGTTCCAGACAAGCACAAGGAGCCATTGTAAACCTGGCATTGCATTCAAGCGAATGCATCCCTCTGGAAGCTGGAGCAATGTGGGTGTGTGGCCAGCCTGAGCCACAGGGCTCTGCCCAGAATTCTCTGCATGTACTTGGTGCAAGTCAGTGCCAGCCTTGCAGAATGGAAACTGACTCTGCAGAGATGCTTATGGGCCTCCCTGCATACAATTTTCTCCAACAGATCTGGGGACAGCATGAATACAAATTCCATTCTATGCTGTGGAGCAGAGCCAGCATTTGTCTTCAAGGTTTATTGGCACAGGATCTGCTCTGGGCAAACACAGCAATCCTGCCCATCAGCTGTAGCTGGCAGTGGAAGTAAGATAGCGGTGTTCAGCACTGAGCAGGAGTCTGCAGAGAGCAAGGGTGTGATGTTTGTGGCATAATGAGTTTGTGTTGCAGATCACCTGCCCATGACAATTAGCTGCCTATGATAAAAGCCTCAACTCTTCATTTAATGTTTGTGGCAAAAGGAACCCAGGCTCTATGTTCATCCACACTGTCCCATGCTGGCTGGTCTTCTGGCTCAAGTCTAGTTCCAGCTGACTTCATCGTCAGGCAAAAGAGCTTGGGTGGGAAGCATGCAGAAGGCCTGCATTGCATAAGCTGTGGCCACTGCAAAAATCACAAACTGACTTGGAGAGACAGAACTTCCAAATATATGAATGAATTGAGGTAAGAGAGGTAGTAGCTAGTTGCACTGAAATCTTGAATTGGAAATAAAAGGGAAGAAATTAGTTATACTTAACAGAGTGATTGGGTATTGGAATGGGCTGCCCAGGGAGGTGGTGGAGTCACCATGCCTGGAGTGTTTAAGGAAGGACTGGATGTGGCACTTAGTGCCATGGCCTAGTTGACAAGGTGGTGTTGGGTCATAGGTGAGACTTGATGATCTCAGATGTCTTTTCCAGCCTAGTTAATTCTGTGATTCTGTGTAACTACAGTGAATACATTCCTAGTTAGAAAACTGGCTTTAGGTCTAAAATTTGTCCTGATCAACAGAAAAATGCTTTTAACGGCAAAAATGCAATTCCAATTTCAACTTCAAGTGGAACTTGACATAAATCACAAATTGATCGCTTCTCTCTAATTAAGCTGTTCATAATTTCCAATCATTAGACTGAACAAAAGCAAAAGATTTGAATAAATATGTCACATAACCACACAATTATATTAGCATATTTGCCATGAGAAGTAAATATAAGATTTTAAATAATTGATAGCTTTTTTTTTTATTAATACTTTACGCTTGGAAATCATTATAATGGTAACCAATCTCCTCTGATTCCTTGAACACATGGATAGTAACAAGTTTTTAATTTGCAGCTCCTGTAGATCTTTCATATTGCAACAAAGGTAGAATTTTAAAACATACAAAAGTTACTGTAAAAATCCCCAGAGCTCATGGAGGAGCTCAGAAATTAAAAGGCAGTTAAAGGCTCTAAAACTAACTTTGTGTTAGAAGACCATTTTGGTTTCAAAGTGCCAGCAGTCTTTTCAATTTGCATTTATTTGATTTCACTTCTGTTTGAATGCTAGTGTCTGAGGAGTCTAGCTAACAAATCTTGTTTGCTTTTAGTAATTTTATTGCCAGATTGCCAGATGTTCAAGAATCAAAATTAATGAATATTCTGAAATGTGTTACAATTATATTAATCCTGAATAATCTGAATGTGATCAAATATAGAAAAAATAATGATGTTATAAACCAAAATACCCTTAAAAGCATTTCTATGGCAGCAGTAATTTGAAGGAACACTTCTTCTATGATGTAGGGAAAATATGATAACATACAATTAAGGATATTCATATTCAAATGTGAAACAACCAGTGAAAAACACAAGCTTAAATAATAACACTTGATGTTTATGAAAGGTACTCAGTAATTTTGATCTGGATCTTAATCTCTGGAGATGTTAACCCTCATTTTCCTCCTCAAAAGTCAACTGACATGTAAATAAAGGGTGCAATCTCTGTTGTATTTATGATTATTCTATACTATTGTTTGGCACAATTCGGCTTTCTCTGTAGAGAAAACTGTGTAAGAACTCATGGGATCCTGTATTTACTGACTTTACACCAGACTGATAACTGGAGTCAGAGTGGCTTCAAAAGGAGTTTTTGCAACTGTAAGTATGAGCTGGGAGCTTGTTCCTGTTTATAAGTAGGCATGGTGAGGCAGACCTGACCCAAAGCTTCTCAAGTATTCAAGGAAACTTGAGTTCTGTCACCTCAAGGCTGACAAAGATAAGGCTTTTTTCCTCATCATAAATGGCAGCAAAATTAAGTTTTGTGTTGATGGCATGGTTTAGGGAAGCTGGGAAAACACAATGGTGAAGGCAGAGCAGAGCCAGCGGCTGGGAAAAACCTTTCTCCAAGCAGTCTGCTACCAGAGGCAGCCACCTACCCTATGTCTGTCTAGGGCAGGCCCTATCTGTATGACAGCTTTAAATGTTTATTTGAAACAGATTCATTCAGACCAGTGCAATACAGACATGCACATATGTAAAAATAAAAATGTTGCAAGTAATTTGCTGCATATTTTTTCACACTGTGTTCTGAAAAGGGAAAAGAACAATACTGAACAATTTCAAGAATTGTATTTAAAGTTATCAGTCATGCTAACTGGAGTTTTCCAATGTGAATGCCTAGACATATATTTCTGTGAAACACTGTAGCCAGAGCTGTTCAGCATTTTCAGTAATATTCTTCCATTATTCCACAGGAAAAAAAAAATAAAGGAAGGAGATTTTTTTTCTTCCTTTAGTTTTCCATTATTTCCTAGGTGATAAATATGTCCAAATTTTAAAGAAAATTAGATAGGAGCTGACACCCAGAATTTAATTTTCAGTTTTTATCTTGGATGTGGGACAGTAACAAACAAGGAAAGTGGCAGCAAAAATATTTAGCAATTTTTCTTCCCTTCGCCAAAGTATTGTTCTTTTCCCCTATTGATTTTCTGTCCCCATCGCTGCTGCTGACCTGATTTCCTTGAAAAGGATTTTCTTGTTTAAATAAATACACCCGAAATGGTCATTGTTAACAATGATGGGGAGAAAAAAAGTTGATATAAAAGGAAGAAATGTACTTTTTATTAGTAGTATTTGAGATTTGAATGAAAAAGATGAAAGGTTTGTTTTTTCTCTTTACTTAGGGAAGCAATAAATAAAGAATATAAATTCATTTATAGGTGAAAACAACACTGAGAAATCTCAGACATTTCACCTCTTCAGCTGCTCATTTTCCCAGACTTGGGAACCCTTGGGAAAGGGCAATACAGAACATGTCCTCGACTAGTAAGATTTTTGAAAGTACATCACTGAGTAAAGAAATCTTTCAGGCATCTTAGACCCAGAAAAATTACTGAGCTCATAATTCTTTATCAAATCCATGTCTTGAGATACAGAACTAAAAGTATAAGGGTCCTTAAAAACTTATGTAAGACAGTGTAGTTATTATTTTAATAGTCTGCAATATATACAGAAATAAATCATAAATACTGTTGTGATGAACCTTAACTTTCTCCTGATTAAATTATGTATTTAAAAGTTTCGAGTTACACTATAGCTTTTTATATTTCCTTTTCTTTCTTTTTGTTTTCCCCTTTTTGCCAATTTAATTGCTTGTTTGCAACTTTCCGTCTCTGAATAGTTCATCCCTTTTCCCATTGCTCCATCACTTTTTCTGTTTTGGTGCATTCAGGCATGCTGTTATCCTAGAGGCGTTATCTTGTTTTGCAGAGTTGAGTGTATTTTACCACTCTGCATTAAAAAAAAAAAGACACTGTTGGGAAACTTGCAGCATTTTATATCTTCACATTCTCTCGTAATTTGAAGTTACATTTATTTTTTGGTATTAAGGTAGTTAATTTCATATTGTGCTGTCAATAAGCACAACACCTAGTGTGGGGTAGGTGCAATGCAAGAATATTAGGCAAATACCAATGAAAATAAGACTGAAAGCTGATTAAAACTGGCTATGTATGTCTTGTTCTTCTCATGCACAGGCTGTGGAGGTGGCATCTGCTGCACCTTCATTTTCATGCACATGCTTCTGCTCTTTTCACACCAAAATGGGTTTTGGGAACAGGGCTAAGGGAAAAGATAACTCTGTGGTAACGCTGGAGTAGTGCATAAATAAATAAAATAAGTTGAACAACTTATAATGCAGGGGAAGGGATGGAATAGTCCTCTAATGTTAAACTTGAAAGTTATCAGAGAGAGTCCAACGCTAATAGAAAGCAGAATGAGGACTTCCATTCCCAAAAATGCTTTTGAAATACAAAATTCTGTACAAGATTTCCAGGATGTTACTTCTACTGATAGTAAGATAATTCCGGCTGAAGGTATATGAGTGCAAACCAGTTTAGTATTAGCATTACTTGCAGCCACAGCTACAGCATTTACAGTGCATGAGGCCTGCTGAAGACCAAATAATCTAGAACAGAAATGCTTTTACAAAATACTACAGTTTGTTGCAGACTAAGGGTAGACAGAGTGCATTACCTGTAAGTTCACCATTTTATCACTTACAGGCAGAACTACACAGTTTGTGTTTGCAAATGTTTGGAGTTCTGATGATTCCATACACTTGATGAATAGTTCATATGCCTCTACATTTGTGAGTAGGGATTACTGAATTGAATCCTTAATGTAACAACGTATTTAAAAAAATAGAAATATGCAGTATTTATCAATAAAATTGTAATGAAATATGGGTTTTTAAAAAAGAGACCTTCAAATAACTCAGAACTAAACCATGAACTTTGAATTAAGGGATATAATGTACAGGTTTTAATGCATAGGCTTGTAATACATCCAAGTCAAAAGATATAATATTTAGGCTTTAATACCAGAAGGACTTATGAGATTGTGAGCAACATGATAAATGAAGTAAAATTAAATAGAATTTAAACTTCATCTGTCTTGACATGATGACTTTAAAAAGGGAAAAGTCAGATATTCTGGTGCTGGTGCATAATGACCTTCAATTTAAAAATGTATGTACTATTTCTCATTTCAGTGTCTCTAGCTTTATTTTATGTCATTACCTCTAGTTATATTTTTTCTTTTGACACTCTCTGCCTGAGCAGATGTAATTGTACCCCTAAAACTTTTGTATTGACTGAAATGACTATCATCTAGTGAATCAGCAAAGCACTAACCCAAATGCTCAACATAAAGGATCTTGAAATCAATGGGACCTTAATTAAATGAATGTCTAAGGGCTTTATTGAAGGGCTTGATTTGTCACAACTCAAATAGATTATATACTTCTTGTTACCTGTCTGGACTGTGACCAGCTCATGTCACCAAAGGATCAATTAAGAGTCATGGGGTGTTTTTTGTCACCATTACAAAGCAAGAAAATTCCATGTCTGTATCCCAGTTTGGAACTTTTTTAACTGACAAAATTTACTGGTGGATTTTTATTGAGTTTGATTTTTAAAACTACATGCAGTACTGTATTTGATCAATTGATCTCTCTCCTTCTTTAGATCAGCCATAAAGGCTAAGTTGAGTGTTGTTTGAGTAACATTGTGAAAGAAGAGTTTCTGAGATCATGGTAACTTCCATTTTTGTTTTACTTTGATGCCTTTTCCTGGTCTTAAAATCAAGTGTCATACATGGTTAGAAGGGGAAAAGGGATTTTACCTTGGTGTTTATTTTAAGGATCCTTAGGTGCACACGTCTAGGTCAAATACACGGAAATGCACACTGCAAAATGCACCCCCAAAAGATCTGGTATAACATTATAGGTTTTACTAATTAGCATATCTATCAAAGATTCCCCAATGAGTGGCTCAAGTGAGCCCCCCTCCCCAAGGAGCCTTCCCCTGGATGGTTCTATCTTGGTTTACAGAATATGTTCTGGAGAGTACCTTGGGGTCTGGGGCACACTTATCCCTAGCTACGAAGCTTCTAAAATGTTTAGTCTCTCAGCTTGACAAACAAGTCCAAGAAAGTAGGCAAAAAGCACTAAGAATACAGAAGTTGTAAAAAAGGTATAACAGGGGTATAAAAGAGAGGCAAAAGATCTTCGTGGCATCAATTTCATGTGTCTTTTGTTCTGTGGTGTAACAGAAAACCTCACCAATGTAGATGGAACCCTGGTATTAAAACAAAAGTTTTACTTTGAAATGGATTTTAGAGAATGGAGAACAAATGTGAAAAGAATTGAGCATGATTAAGAAATGTGAGTGCCTAAAAATAGACATCCAGTGACATTTCAGAGGATGTAGGGTATTTGAGACACCTATATGAAACTGACAGATGCTGTTAGGCCTACAGGGGACCCACACCTTTCTTCTGTAGTAGATGGCATCCACATTTTACCTCCTGATATTGGATTGACTTGGCTAACATGCTACCGTATAAATCTTGTATCAATAATTATTTGTCCTTCAAAACATCAAGTTTCTTCTATAAAAATATTGTATTGACTGATGGGATGCCGCCTTCATCTGAAACTCTTAAATTTGACAACTTTACTACATGTGTTCACATGTAAACTCAATTCTAGAAAAGGTCTTTGTAGGCCTTTGATGCTGTCTGTAAAATAACAACTGTCTTCAAAGCATTATTGATGTATTAGAAAAAAGCTGACACAAGAACCTGTTCAAACAAAAGAAATAAACTTGAAAAACATTTTACAGACTAAAAGTTCTGTGACAACTACTGCTACTCAACTAGCTCTTTGTTTTTGACTTCAGCCAAATGTCATACTCAGACTGACCTTTAGCAACAGTGTTTGTTTAGATGTGGCAATTTCCAGTAGCTGTCCAGCCTTATGCTTACTCTTTTTCTCCCTCCTTGTGTTCCAATTTCTAGAAGAATTACATTACACATTGTTGGCCTTGATTGTAACCTCCTACCATTTTATAAATTGTTTCATTACATCTGTACATAAGTCCAAGTGTTGTGCCTGCTAATTATGAGCTCCTTCCTCTCTTTTGACTTGGGGTGAATTCTGTGAGTAATGTGCAGTTGCAAATTTGTGTACTTTATGCCACATGCCTTTCGTGCACTGCTTCTCTGGGTGTTTGTAAATAGCTCTCTTTTAGATAACATATTTTAGTCTCTCTGAGTGCTTCCACTTGGTCTGAGTAAGGAGTGTTTCACAGCACAAAAATATCAGAGAGAGAAAAACCTGTTCTGATATTTCTCAAGGAAGACTGCAGTTATTAACCATAAAATAAAGCTTCAACCAGGAACAAACAGTCACTGATTAATTTTTACCATTACTGCAGATCAAAAGGAAAGGAAAGGGGGGAGACTTGTGCCTAGTGTCTGTGTTTTCATGTGTCTGTGTTTCTGACAGAGAAGAATACTTGATTAAAAATGACAGATGCTGTGGATATCTCATATTCTACTTTTCTTTTTCCTGTCTGCTCATTATCTGTCTGTTAGGATATTCCAAGGAACCACAAGAGGATCCCCTTCAGTGCCTGTTGGATGAATGGTTAATCACTGAGGGAATGACTGGCCACAAAACAGTAATCATATAACTAGTGCTGATGCAAAGTTCCAGTGCACAATCCACCATTATTTACAAATTAGCTCAACGAGACAGAGGGAATATGCATATGCAAAACTATCCTTCAGTAAAGGGGTGAGTGATCCAGTGAGAGCACACTGTGAATATTCAGAATTTGGGCATGATGAACAGCACAGAAGCTGCCAAATCATTTCAAGAGCCCAGAGACTTTTAGAAAACAGTGAAGATTAGCTGCCCTCATCTCTATTGTTATGAGGTGACTAGCTGGAGACAAGTGGTTCTTTGTTCTCTTCACAGTTCCATGAAAACATCATGTTCCAAGGAATCTGTTCCATGAGAAGCTGAATCTTGTTTTTAACTTCCCATTAGATAGCATTAGGTGCACCTCTTTAGGGTTGTTGGGTTGTTTTTATTTTGAAATCCACGTGCCACCTTCAGATTGCGCAGAAATCAATATTTCTGTTTAAAATTAGGAAGAATAATTTCCAAATGTGACCTGTGTAACTGATACCATGTGGTCTCCTTAAGCCTGCATTCAGACAAAGGAAGACTTGGGACTAGAAATTAATTGTTTCTGCATCATCTCATTGGGTGATCACCATTCAGAGAAGAAACTGAGTCAAAACCAGGGGTTTTCGCGGATGGAGATTTTTTTGTCTGTCTCAATAGTGACATGCAGTAGTGGCATAATGCAAGAGGGGGTATTGCAAACTTGGTACAGGTTTGTTACAGATGCAACCTATCTCCTCAGACAAGTACATTTTAAATAGCACTTAAATGCTCTATCTAATTCTTAAACGTTTGTGTTTGCAAGGTCCACATCCCCTGGGATCTCACTGGTCATCCCAAGTTCACAGAGCTGGACGTATATCAGCCTAAGCTGAGCACAGCAAGGTACACAGGGGAAAATAACTTGGTCCTTTTCATGAAAACAGGCAATTTTTCTAGTTTTTCTGATGATCTTGTCCTGTTACTGTTACTTTGGCTGTGACTACACTATGCTGATCTTTTGTACAATATACTTCACTTAAGTCCATGTTATATTATGGGTGTGGGCACACACAAACAAACAGACATGAAGAAATTTTCTTTTGAGGATTGTGTGGGTTATAAACATTGAAGCTGCCACTGCTGCAAGTATTAACTATGTTAATGGCAAATTAATTTCAGAATGAAGACTGTAATTATGTTAGGTAGGGCAGGAGTAAGTAGAAGGAAAAAATAAAAATGTTGGAGAAAATCGAAAGAAGAGAAGATGGGGGAGAAGGTGAGTAAAGGAGGAAAGGATGCAACACAGGGATTCGCAGTAAATTCTCCTCTCCCAAAGGTAAAAAGACAGGAGTCAGCAGATCTCATTGAAAGAGCTTTAAACTAGATTTCAAAAGGGAAGGGGATAAAACCAGGCTTGATAGAGATAAGCCTGGGGTGGCACACCAGTGTTTGAGGGGCAATGTGCTGGTGAGGCCCTTTGGTCTGCTGTCTCAGTGGAGACAGGAGATGAAGATCCACGCAGCAGCAAAGATGCAAGGGTTATTTAAGGGTTAGAAACTACAGATACACCTGAGAATGGTCACATTAGGAACTCCGCCCAAAAAGGTGGTGGGACCAATCACCCAGCTGAAGTGCATCTACACCACTGTATGCAGCATGGGCACCGGACAGGAGGAGTGGGAAGCCATTGCAAAGAAGGAAAACTATGACATAGTTGTCATCATGGAAACGTGCTGGGATGAGTCACAAAACAGGGGTGCTGCAATTGATGGCTATAAACTCTTCAGAAGGGACAGGGGAGGAAGGAGACAGGGTCGGGTAGCCCTGTCTGTTAGGGAGTGTCTGCATTGTCTGGAGCTTAATGATGGTGATGACAGAACTGAGTGTTTACGGGTAAGAATTAGGGGGAAGGGTAATAAGGCACATGTTCTTGTAGGAGTCTGTTCTGACTACTCAATTAGGATGAAATATTTTATAAGCAGCCAGGAGAAGTCTCACAATCCCTAACCCTTGTTCTTATGGGGAACTTCAACTTACCAGATGTCAGCTGGAAATAAAAGACAGCAGAAAGTAAACAGTCCAGGAGGTCTCTGTAATGTGTGGGAGATAAGTTCCTGTCACAGCTGGAAAAGGAGCCAACTGTGGAAGGTGCCCTGCTGGACCTGCTGCTTGTGAACAGAAAAGGACTGGTGGGTGATGTGGCAGTTGAAGGCCTCTTAGTGGTCATCAAATGATAGGTTTTTCCATTCTCATAAGGAGTGGGGATAGCAGAACAGCCATCTGATTTGGACTTCTTGGGGGCAGACTTTGGTCTGTTTAGGAGTCTAGTTGACAGAGTCTCATCATGACAGGAGCCATTTACAAGAAGGTTCAGAAGGAGGATCTAGGGAGCTACAGGTCTATTGGGCTGACCTTGGTGCTGGGGAAGGTGATGGAGAAGATCATCTTGTGTGCCATCACATGGCACATGCAGGACAGCCAGGGGATCAGATTCAGCCAGCATGGGTTTAGGAAAGGCAGGTCCTGCTTAACCAACCTGATTTCCTCCTATGACAAGGTCATATCTCCTGGTATGCTCAGTCCCCTTATCTTCCAAATTACAGAAAAATGAGCAGTGAGGATCTGTGGAACAAGGCACACCAGTTCTGTCCTAGACTGGTCACATCTACTTTTCATTTGAGCTTGGTGAAGGCAAAGCTTCTTCTAACAGCTGTCCCTGACTTAATATGTAAGTTATTAAGCAGCTGCTGGCATGATTTCCAAGTGATTTTGGTCTGCCTTGCTTATCTAAAACTCATTGTCCTCTTCTGAGCTATTCTGCAGATTCTCAGTTATGCCAACACTTCTGAAGTCTCAGGCCAGTTTTATATTCAGGCAGTTTGATTAGTCACTCCTTTCAAGCTACTAATCAGTTTTTGTTTTCCATCTAGTTGCTTCAGAAATCATAGCATTTTGCAATATTGAAAATTAATTTTTCCTTGGTACTACTGCTGTACTAATTTCTGTTGTGAATCATCTTATTGGAGATAGAACTTGCCGCTTTTGCTGTGATTGCAAAGCCATACCTCTATTTACCACTTTTTATGTGTGCCTATGGTTTCATTTAATTTCATCAATGTTACACTTTGACTCAGCTTCAGGCTTCTCAGCTGTCCAGCTGCCTATGCTGTTCCCAGCCTGTCTGTGCTACTCGCGCTCTTGGCTTGCCAGGGCCTGGTACCCATGGCTTGTTCAGCTGCTGTGCTGAACCCACTGCCTCTTGCTGCAAGATGCAGGGGCAGTGTGGCCAGAAGCAGGAGGGCAGTTTTGAGGGCATCTATCATTTTTGTGTAAGTCCATGCATCACAGAAAAGGGAGAAAATCAGTTCCAAAGTACTCTCCTGGCACTTGTGGGTGTCAGTGCTCATTTCAGGCCTGAAATGAATTGACCACATTTCTGCAAAAGCTATGGCAGATGGACCATGGCTGTGGAACAACCATACTTGTTTACCATAGCGTTTTTGTGCTGTGAGATTCTGGCAAAAAGTCACCAGAAGCACCTTCCAGGCTGGCAGCAGCTGGTTGGCAAATGTGTGCCTAAAACTGTGAAACATACAAGCTCAGCTACGGTGCTCTGTACCAAAGGTTGTGTCATACCCAGTGCTCCTTTTCCCATGAGCACACCAAAACATGATTCCCTGAAGCCTTTTGAACAAAAGAGAATTGGAATAGATAATTGGTTCTTGTATAGGGCAGACTCCCAAGGAATTCTGCTGGTGTATTCAGCAGTCAAGGCGGTAGATTTCCCTTTCCTTTCCTTGGAAAGTGGGGTGTCAGAAGCTCCCCATGCAGCTTGCTCAAGTGCCTAACCTAAGCATGCTCGCCATGACACCCAGGCTATCTTTTCTCAGCAAAAATTCTTCCAGACCACATAAAACTCAGCAAGAAGTTCCCTATTTCTACATTTGTGCTGGCTCAGGGTTCTGAAAGTAGGATTTAGAGATTATATTCTCTAATGCATTGTGAAGAAGAGACCAGATGAAAAAAGATGCCCTTTCTTTCCTACAGACCAGAAAGGCAAAATATGCTTGGCCAGCTCCAGATGAGTTGCCCAGCTGGCAAATATCATTAATTCCTTCAAAAACTGTGTCTGACTCTCTGTACCAGTAAATTGAATGGTACCTGAGTCAGGAATTCCCAGGCACTATAGGATTACACAGGCTGCAACAGGGCTTAGACAAGCCCTTAGCATGCTTTTGGGCTCATGCCTAGGGTCTCACCAAACAATTTTTGACATAGTCTGGGAGTTATCACAGGTTAAACACCATTTCCATTTGGTGCTGTGGATTATTTCATGCTTCTGGAGACTGAAACATTTAGCTGTATGGATATGTGCCACTCTGGGCCTCCTGGTTTTTGGAGCCTGAATGTTGCCTAACTTCACTGGTGAAGTATGATTTGGGTGAAAAATCCAATTTACAAGCTGTAGCCTGTAGGTACAAATCAGGTCATTTTGTGATAAACATGAAGCCAGCACAAATGAGAAATGTTTACACATTCTGAGGAACCTGTCAGTTTGTGCCAGAGGCAGTTCTGAACTAAAAACTAGAGGCGGACATTGTGAATGCACTAGCACGGCAATAGATACATGACCTAGAATAATTATTGTGGTTATTGTTACATGAGGGTCAATCAACTCTTGGCTTCAAAACCAATCTTTTCATATACCGTAGTTTAAACTCCCGGGACATCTTGGCCTTAATATAACTGTCCAAACTCTTGTACCTACAAGACCAGTAACATGCAAATGTCCCAAAGGCCTTGGGTTGCACCAGTTTTCTGAATGTCTTAGGATCCTAAATAAAATGTCACAAGATTCAGCTCAACTGAACTGTGTCCTTCACCCCCTCTACTCACGTGTCAACCTCTTAGAAACTCGACAAATTCAGTCTTGGCATACTTTTAGGGACCCAGAATACAACTCAGCTTTTAAAATGCAAGACAAAACCCCTTTTTTTTCTAAATATGCATTCACAAATAAGTGCTTCATATAATATTAATCTCTTGTTCCAGAAAGAATCAGAGTGCGTTGGTTTGTTTGGCCTTTTATATTTCCCTTTGATTGACTAAATATGCCACTTTAGCCTACACAACTCAGTAGGGATCTTGCTAGCTTCCAAAAAACTGGAAAACTGTGCTGAATATTAATTTCCCTTGTGCAGATAAGAATGTACACCCTAATTTGGAATCTATATTTGTGAAAGAAGAAAGCTGTATTCAGCAACAGAGATGAGGGACATCAATGTGAAAATGAAGCCAGGTTTTAACAAGTGGAACTAGAGATTTTGATAAACTGTATAATTAGAAGAAACTGTGACTTTCATTTTTAATGTACATGCCAAGCTGAACCTTCTGTCCTTTGGCATCAAACCTCCACCCTCAATCTACAAAAGCATATACTTATTTTGAAAGGATTGGCATAGATTTTTATTAAGAACCTTAGGATATGAACTGGGGACAAGAAAGCTCCCAGTAATGTCCCCAGTCATTGCATTAATCAATGAAAATCCCAGGTAAGATACCATTATTTGGTAAATATATATTCTCACCACCACTGACTGGAAACCTGGGAAGGCAAGCAATTATCACTATGTTGGCAGTTTGCGTTTAAAGTGTGTAATTATCTCTCCAACCCTCTACACAAATGTGTTTTATCGTATTTTAAAGGTGCTTAATGAACATTTACTGACATAAATGAAATCCAACAACCATCAGAAAAAATCAGTAAAATTATTTGTTTCTGCTTGTAGATTCATAGAACCATAGAATGGTTTAGGTTGGAAGGGAATCTAGATGATTTACTTCCAATTCCCTGCCCCATCCCTAAACTTTAATCTAAACCAAAAGAAAAATACTTCTAATCTTTCTTTCATAATTTTCTCAGAATATCTTTCTGATATTTTCATGATATAAACACCAAACATATAAACATGGACTAAAGACAAGATGAACCCTGAGGGTTCACATGTTATTGGTAGGTATTTTAGAAATTTTTCTGCAGAGGAAAGGTTTTCTTGGTGAGATACAATGCACAAGCTTTCAGAAAATTTAAATAAATACAACTTGCTTTTTGTGCTTAATGAAACGAAGTAAACCGCAGGTTTTAAATTTGAATACTTTTACTTTTTTTGGTATATCTTGTCTATGATAGGCCAGACAAAGACAAAGCAGAAATCACTTAAGTAAGAAAATTACAATATTGTAAGGATACTGACATATTTTTACCAAGGATGCTGAAATGAGTTTGAATGAAACATTGAAACTTTTCAATATTCATTCAAGAAATATTTCTAAATTTATTAGCAAACTTTCTAGCACATTCTTCATTGTCACAATCATCATCTTATTACCAGATAAAATTGAATTTAGATTCATATCTAAACCCCTTTAATCATTGTAATTCAACTAACTCTGCTGAAGTTGTTAAAACGTAACTTTCCTTGCATTTTTGTAAAATCATGAACTAGAATTTGAAAGTGTGTTTTACCATGTTTAACTATGGTGAATATTACCTTTGTGTATAGTAACAAAGAAGTTCCCAAGATTGCTTTTGAAGGAGGACATTATGTAAATAAAGAACAAATGAGACAAAATCCTCTGACTTTTGTCAAAATGTGCAGGCTTTACACTAGTTATGAAAATTGGGCAGGGTCCCTGTTGCGGTGTGTGGTTTCCTGCATTGGTTTAGCAAGCTGCAAACCTTCCCGGAGAGCGCTGCGGGGCTGCTTTGGGGAGAGCGGCTGTTCTGCTTCCCGTAGTCCTTCCGGATGGCCCCATGCCCCTGCTCCGGCTAGCCATCAGCTCTGCAACACGGTGGCGATAAAGGAGGTGAGAAGGGTCTCTGCATGGGGGCCTCAGAGGAGCTTTATCCACACGACGACACGGCAACTCCCTGAAGCAGAGAGTCCACATGGTCAGGGAGCCTGGGGTTTTATATGGGGACGGGGGGGCGGAGAGAGCACATGGAGTATTGGTGTCAGGGCGCAGGGGCGGTACATGGGTGGAGTTGGGTACTGGAACCAATAGGGAGAACCGGAGGGAATGGCCAGGACTAGGGGCAGGGAAGGGGGGGGACAATGTGGCAAGGGCAGACATTTAGTAAGAAAAGGAGTGGGGAAGTACAGTACTACAGGTCCCATTCCCAGGACACATGGAAACTGCTGTAACCTTATGCTCACCATGTTCAGCAGGACAGAAACTTGATTAGCAACACACTTCAGGAGAAAGACTGAAAAAAAGTGTGATTACCTATTAGGTGATGAAATTGTTACTGTGAGAGCTCAAAAATTATTTCTGTTGAAAAACATATTTGAGTTTTGCTTATTGATGTTTAAAAGTAGATTTTTGAATGGATTGCAACACTTCAAAAATATTCATTGCTCAAAAGCACTTATCAACTTATTAGGCATCTTTTTTTCCCTCTCACTTGAAATCTGGTGTTGTTTTGTTGTGGTTCTTTGTATTTTACAACAAAGGTGGAATTATTGTTTCACTTTTCCTAACAGATTAGAATGTCTACCCCAAGAATTGTAAATTAAATAGTACAATGTTGTTTTCTGAGAAATATTCATAATAGCAAAGCTCAGCTGCCTAAAAATAATTCATCCAAGAGTATAAAGATTATGAAAATAAAGATTAGAATTAATGTGATCACACTGTGTATTACCCAGCATAGTGGCACACCCTGCAATGTTGACAGTGAGACTCACATTTCAAAAAAGGCCTGTTTTCCTTCTGTCTTCCTCTCCCCTCAACCTAGTTTCATTGTGATTTTAATGCCATCCATTTTTTCTGATGCCACATAGCATTTGGGGACCATCTGCAATTAGACACAACACTATAAGGAGTAGGCTTAGTCCTGTACTACATTTCAGTCAGGAACATCCTGTGTGAGTTTAGTGCTTCATGAAGTTAGTCAGTCTTGTAACCTTTCCTACGTAGGCTGGTCCACACAACGTAGATTTTGCATTGTAAGTGCTCAAGCCAGAAGGCTGCAAGAGACTTCTGTGCTAAAACAGATGACACCTGGCTTTTCTGAGCCTTCCTTTGGAGATTTGGATCTCATTCTGCTTAAAACCTTGGGTGATGTTAACAATCCTTTCTATTTGAACCCAAATTCATATTGCATGACTGGGGCAAAACACTAAATCATGGACAGAGAGAGAACTGAAGTCCTATGGATATACCTTTGATTTTCATTGTCACCTAGAAGTCCAACTGTTTGCATTCCAAATACCTCTTTTAATCTATGTTGTTCATTAAAATGTATTTTATAAGAATATGAAGTAGCCAACTATGGTAATTTTTTCTAAATTTGCTAAGTGAGTCTTGGCCTTGTATTCCTAACCACAGGCATGTTTTCAGATGACAATTTTGTAACTGCTGATACAAAAGTATTCACATCTACTTTGAATGCCTCCTGGTAGATGCAGAAAATTGCAATGCTCTCCAAATCACTAAATACTCCAAATTAAATACTTAAATATACCTGGGTATTTTGACAGTGCAAATGAATAGCTGTCAGGCAAATATCAAGTAGGAAGGTTATGCCAATGGAGAGTGAATGATATTTTAAAATAAGGCTGTATATATTTAAAAAGTGAAGAGTGATAAAATATTTAACTCATTATAATATATAACATTACTAATTTTGTTACTTGAGAAAACAAGAAATTAAAAATCCTTGGAATGTGACTGTTTTACAAAGCAAGCGGCCAATGGTAAATTGACACAACTTAAGAATATTTTAAATATGTCCTGTATTGTTTAGAAATAGCACTTTACAATGATTTCTTCTAAAACAATCCAATTGCAATATAAACTTCATGACATCCATATATCTCTACTCAAAATTTCAAATGATTATCAACTTGGCTTTTAATTACATTCTTACAATGTAAGACTAATTGCAAAATAGACACTTCAACTTTGTTATAAGCAATTAAGTAATTGTGACCTATGTGTATGTAATTTGAATGTTTATATGAAGAAAATACATGATGGAAAAATTGTGGATGGGGCTTGTTATATTTTGAGCATATAATCCAGAACTAGAGCTCATTGGTGTATTTGCTCTGCTTATTTGCATGAATAAATACAAGTAGTGGCAAAAGCATTATGTAAATGAATTAAAAAAAAACTCTGGCTGACCTATTATAAATTGTAGATGTCAGTACTGTGCAGTTGAGCAGCATTGCAAGAGAACAGTTCAGGACAGGCATATTTACAGATCCCTGGAAGAGCAATCAGATTAGAAGAACTACTTGGAATCCCTTGTCTTGAACAGCTTTGTTTCACAAAAAAAAAACCCGGTTTTTCAACAGCACATTCATTTTAAAGGCATCTTTCATTTGAAAACATTTTCCCAGTTGTCCTGATTTTTGAACTTGCATTTGGTCAGATATTAAAATAAAAAAATTGACACCAAAGGAAAACGTGGTCATTTCTGAGAAAATGGAAACTCTGAGCTGGAAGTAATGGGTGAAAGTTTTCAAACGCACGAATAATTAATTGTGTTTTATGCAGCAAGAAGAAGCAGTTCGAACCTCTGGAGAGCCCACCTGAGCTGCAGTGATAGAGTGGTGAATTGCCTGGGCAGTGGGAAACTCATTCTGTGAGACAGCCAGTCCTACTGCATCCCTTCACCATCAGAGGGAAGGAGTGCCATGTGTAATGGACATTGACTCATGGTGCATGGCAGAGCTATACTCTGATAAGATTTAATTTCGTTTTTGCTCTGGTGATTCGTTTCACTTTGTGAATGAAGTAGAACTGATAGAAGTTTCAAAAGCTCAGAAATCCTGCATGGAATGACTTTCCATTTTTCATCCTCATAATTTTCTCTGGAATAATTTTCGCTGTGCCACAGTGAAAGAAGGAATCTGCAGTACAATTCTAGTTTGAATCTGTCCCTCCTTCCCTACTCTTTCCCGAAAGCACGCATTGTTGGAGACATATTGTGAATTCACAGCCTCCCAGGAGGGGTTCCTATTCAAGACAAGCTGTGCAGGAGCCAGGAGAAAAATCAGCACTGACTGCCCTTTCTAAGCAGTCCCTTTTCCTTTCCCCCCTTTGTTGTATCTGTTCTGAATGGTACTACACTGTGCACATCTGCTGAAATCCTAATCAAAACTTACTGTGCATGAAATTCACTTATAGAATATTAGGTGCCCAACTGGGTGTGCAACTAGATTCTTTGCCTGCACATCTCTGGAAAAAAGCCTGGGGTCTGAGGGAGATTGTGTTCAGTTTTGATGATTTCCATCAGTAAAAGGCTGTGTCTCTTAGAGTGGTGGATGATAGAAAACTACCCTCCTTCACCATGATTCCTTTATTGCCATGTGCTTCAGTTTCTGCCCAGCTGCTGCAGCTGACATGTAGACCAATAACTGCTGGGTGCCAGCCACAAGACTGCATTCAGGATTGGTTTCTAATAAGAACAGGAGTCTTTGTTCTCCATTCCTGCTGTGAGGCACCTGCAAAACACGACCAAAATTAAGGTGAAGCTGACTTTTCCCATTTTATTAGACTATGACCCACAGAGCTCCCTGGAGCATGATTTGAATGTTGAATTTTACCATCCAGACAAATCCTTCTCTTACATTTCAGATGCTTGTCCATTGAGTGTGTCGTGTTCTGTAATTGCTAGTTACTGCAGTGCAGCAGGGTCAGGTTGTACTCTTGGCATGTAGAACTTTTAATCTTTTACAATGCCCCTTAAAATCAATGCAGCACTCAAGGGAAGTAGAAGTGGGCACTGGAGATCCAGATAATTGCCTCTAACCAGTGTGCCTAAAACTTCTCAAGCCTTATCTCAGGGAAAGGTATGAAAGCACTGGCACCTCCATGTCTTCTTTTGTATTGGAAACTGCTTCAGAATTTTTAGTGTGCTTTCCTTGAGGTCCCCTGCACACCACAGTCACAGGTGTTACATCCCTTTTCATCAGTGCTCTCCTCAAACTGCAGCCTTTGGGACCAGAAGCACTGCTCCAGTGAACAGCACATGGAAATGATGGAGACAAGAAATACATTTTTAATTTTGATACTTATACTCTGCTTACAAGATGGCAGTAATTTGCAGAAATATCATAACCAAATGCATGTAAATTCTTCCCCAGTCCCCACAATCGTGAATGATGATTCAGACCTAGTAGTGTTGCTGTCTCTCCTCAGAGAAGGTCTTCAGGTTTCATAGGTTTTCTTTTGTCTCAAGGGTAATATTCTGCAGGCTGACAGTGGTGAAAGGACCTGCCTTTCCACCTGGAAAAATGACAGGAAGAGGGGGGAAAGGGACATTCATTTAAAAGAGATGCTAGATGGTAGAACAAAGAGATAGGGAGTGTGATGCATTTCATGAGGCTATGTGCCCGTTTGGCCAAATTTAGAAATACATCCTCTGAGAGAAGGCAGGCTACAACCGCCCCTCACCCACCAAGTTTGGGAAAAAAGAAACTTTTTCCTTGAAGGAAAGTGAAAGAGATAAAAACTATTTATTTAACAAACACACGGGAAAAGGATAATAATGCTAAATAATAAAATCTCTCACTGTGGAGAAAAACCTAGGAAAATGTTAGAGTCCTCCCTTTGGTCTCCCTCCTCCTTGGAGCTGGGACTTGGCCCAGGGCCAGGCCCTCTGTGCTTGGTGGAAAGTCCTCCTTATGTGTTTTGATATTGAAGCAATCCAGCAGAAAAAGGGAAAAAATCTGAAATTCCAGGAAAAAACAAATTTCAACTCTCAGTCTCTCTCTGGAAAAGAAAAGCAGCTGAAAAACTGGCTGAAAGCTGGCTGGAAAAAACAAACTCTTCCTCCTGCTCCCGCCGCTGCTGTTAGAAGCCAGAGGAGTCTGTATCTCTGCGTCCTCGAAACAAGAAAACAAAACTACAGAACTGCTTTGAAAAAGTTTTGCTCGGTTTTTCCTCCCCCCTCTCAGGCTCAGTTTAAAGGCATAGAAAGGCACAAAATTAATTTCTGGGCATGGGCAGTGATATGGGATACAACATAAAGTCACCCCAAGACAGGCTGTCTGGATCTGTTCAGAGGAAATGACTGAACACACAAGGAAGGTGCTGTACCTTGAGAAGTGTTACAGAGCAGTGTGTGCTGGAGAGATGCTCTCACAGCAAATCTGACTTGATCTCTGTAAAGCATTCCTGGCGACTGGCACATGCTCATCTGTGTCTGCCTGGGTCTGCCTTGGAGCATGCAGGCTGTGCTGTTGCTCTGAACAAATGGGAACAGGAGCAGAAGCGTTCAAACAATAAGATGGTGAAAATGCATATCCAACACTGTAAAAATATTGTCCTGGGGAATTATTACTGAGCACTTCTCAAAGCAGGGGCATAGTCTCAATTAAAAAATGCCTGTTGCAGTAGAATTACTCAAGTCTAGTTATTTACAAAGACAGATGATAAATCTGTGTGGAGGTTTGAACACATAAAAATCTATTGTAAGATATGTGTTTGACTGGCTTCCCTCCAACTAACACCACATTTCTAGAATTCACTTAAGATGATTGTTCTCTGCATGACTTTCTCTCTCAATGACATTCCTTTTTCATAACCTTTGCTATCTGAAAGTTATGTGCCCAGTTTAAACAAGTCATCAGTCTCCTAAGGTCCTTTTTAGGTTGGTAAAGTTATCATCCTCTACAGATGCCTTAATCCCACCTACTTTACAGAGGGGTCTTGAATGGTTAGGCTATAACAGATGCCAGTTTTTGAGGTAATAAAACTGGAAGAGAATACTACTTTCACTTTGCTTAGGTATATGTACTCCTCTTATAGGGTTATGAGTGTAGTGTGTGATGTGTTGGGTTTTGTTCTTTGTGATATAATCCCCTCTGGGACACCCAGTTTATCTGCAAACATGAGATTTGGGGTGATAGTACTCGATAGCTGAGCAAAATAATGATCTTTTTCCAAAGGAAAGTGAACATTCCAGAAAATGAAAGGTTTTCACACATTAATACATTGCAGTTATTCTCTGCGTTTTCTCGGTTCACCTGCCTGTTCACAGAATGGCAGGACAGTATGTCTAGGGTAGGAAGAGACCTCTGGAACTCATCCAGTCTGCCCATGAAGGGTTAAAAAAAGCAGATTGTCCAGTCTCTTGTCCAGCAGTGTTTTGAATATCTTCAGGCTTTATGAAGGAAATAAATACTTTTTTTGAGTATATATACATTACTGGAATGCCATCTGAGCTGACAGCAACCAAATTGCTTCCACTGACCCTTTCAAATGGTGAAATTATGTTTTCATCCATTCTACCTTTGTGTTGGGTGGGACCTTCATTTAACATTGTATTCAGTGGCAGGGGCACACTTAAAATGTTGTTAATTAATATATCAGGCACTGAGCAGATCTTTGCCTATTGGCTGCAGCTCCCTGCTAGGTTGTGTTTTGATTTTGGAATTAGTTCAGAGCTCATGTCATGAAAGATATTAGAGCATCCAAACCAAAACTAAATTTTATTTAACAGCATTTATGATAACCCTTCAACGCAGTATGAAAAATTAAGAAATATATTTTATTTTTCCATGCCCTAGGGAAAGTAATTATGTTAATTGCATATTGTATATAACATCAGTTATAACTTATGAAAGACTGATTCACGTGTATGCCCACATTCTCACACAATGAAATTTGATTTAATAATATCCATGCCACAAAACATAACTTGTACTAATTTGTTTTTTAAAATTATGTATTCAGCTTCAAAGTGAGGTTACTATTAAAGTAAGGTTACTAATACTACAGCACTATAATAAAACCCTAACAAATATAAATGTATATCTTCCTTATTCATACAGATTAATTAGAAATCTCTTTATCAGGCCTAAGATGTCTCAGGTAATCCATAAGGGCTACCATTTGGAGCTTTTATTTTGTTTAAACTAATATTTGCATTCAAATGTACATTGCTTTCATTTTGTTATGAAATATTGTCAGCAATTTAAAGGACTTTGTCAACCTTGTTGAAATCAGGTATGCTTTCTTCTAATAGAAGGCACACTGAAGCACCACATACTGCAGAGTGCAATGGAGTGGTATAGCTGGAGGGTTAGGCTTTTGAATCCAGCCCTAGAGCTGAAGAAGCAATCATATATTGGTTTTAGGGAGAAATTGTTTTGCATGTCTGCCTTCTGGAAGCTCCTCTTTTAACAGTCCATCTGATTTGAATGTACTGACTCATAACATCACAACCTAATTCAAAAAATCCCTGTCAAGTTGTAAAACATTGCAGATATAACTAGATATACAGAAGAAGCAGTACCCTCTCAGCATGACCCCTAAAGCAGATTTGATCATTTACACTGGTGCTATTTAATGAGTAGTGTGATATGAATTGAGATGCTGTTGCCATTTCCACATTAGGATTGCTGTTTGTTCCTTTCAAAATCTCTTAATTTGCTTTGAGGCTTATTTTGGCAATCCACAGAAACACTTGTTTAGTTGATGAAGCTCCCTGTGCTGCTGAGAGAGAGAGATACACAGTAAACAAAGTACCTTGTTTCATTTAGGTGGTAAGAGTAGGGTGAATTCACCTGAAGAGATGTCTTGCATCTTAAAGAAGGAGCCTTATAGTGCTTATCTAACTTTTACATGTCAAAAGTGAGCTGATATTAATCACAAACTCTAAAATATAAAACAGATAAGTAGATGAAATATTATGGCTCTTTCCTGTTGATCATGATCACAGAACTTTTTTAATACAGAAAAGATGCAAAGTTGTTTTCAAGTTTTGTATTCCAGCAGAGACAGTTTTCCATCAATTATAACAATTACAACTGAATTTAAACATGACAGCTAAGGTTGCATTTCCTCCCAAAATTGCTGTGTGGAGGAACACTCTAATCTGTGTATGGGCATCACAGCACATGACCAGCAAGGAGTTCATGAGACCCTCAGAGGGTTCTTCTGCTCTGTGATAAGGGTGATTGGGTCTTGGTCATTCTTGTCAGATGCTTGTTTAAGCAGTTCTCAAGGATCTCCAGTGCCAGAGCCTTAATAGCTTCTTCAGGTTGATTCTAGTGCTACTAAACTACACTTAACATCAGAAAATTTTTGCTAGTATTTAATATAATCCTTCATTCTACTTCAAATCAATTCTTCCACAATCCACCACTGGCACAGTGAATTATTTTATTTCTCCTTTCAGCAGACTTTTATGTACTTAAACAAGTATGTTGTTTATATGTTGCAGGGCTCTTTGGTATGCTTTAATTTAAATGATCCTCCAACCTTTCTTTATAGATCATGATTTCCTGACTTCTTCATTGTTCTCCTAAGGATTCTGCTCAGCTGATCCACAACTTTTTTGAAGGACAATGCCTGAAACTAGAGAGAGCTGAGTCCTTACTAGTGTTGATCAGAGAGAAGATTACTTCAAGTGTTTTAATAATTTAATATATTCCAGTACAATGTCAACTTTTTTCCTAAAAAAAAGAAATGAAATGAAAAAGGAAAAATGTGAAGACTATGGTGTTGATGAAGCTGAAACCATGGAAAAAGTAGTCTCAGTTTTCTGAGACCCTTTATTTTTGTAGTATCAGGAGCTATCTAGCAGCTAATGCAGATATTAATAGACAGATATATAAAAAAATGCAACCATGGAGTTTCCATTTCAGAAACAAGTTTAGACAGCTGATATCTGGTTGTGATTAGTTGACAATGGAGCCAAATACTTTGCTTTCTTTTCCCTTGTGTAGCAGGCAAAACCTAAGCATTAGGAGTTCAAGCATTCCTGCACTGTTCTGCTTGGTATCTTGAACTGTGACTTGGGCTCCCTTCCCAAGTGGAAGTGCACTGCTGCCATGCCTACCGCTGATGTTAGCTGCCAGGCAAGCTTGGCTTTAGTGGCTCAGTTATAATGCCAGTAAAAATTATCAGAGTCCAAATGAGATTAAGCACTTAAAAAGCATATAACTGGTTAATAAGAAATAAGTATCAACATGAGCTCAACACAATCCAGCAATGTGCACTTGTAGTTGGGAAAGCCAGCTGTATCCTGGGCTGCATCCAAAGCAGCATGGCCAGCAGGTTGAAGGAGGGGATTCTGCCCTGTCTTGGTTTGAAAGACAGCTGTCTGCTAAGGAAGGCAGGAGCCTCCCTTGGAACGGAAAATGTAATCCCCTTCCCTCTGAATTATTATAATTTTGAAAGTAAGGGGCTTTCAGGCAAAGATATGAGAAATAGGAATAACAGTTCTTTACTAGTATATATATAACAAGGCAATAATACAGAAACACTGGCTTAACCTGACAGAGTCAGGATACGACCTGACACCCTGTCATGATAGCAGTCTGATTAAGGGGTGGCTGCAGTTCTCTTTGAAGTGATAGATGTGGGACTGCTGAAGCTGTGATCCTGTAGAAGGGTCTGGTCTTCCTCTGAAGGTCCGGTGGTGGTTATGTAGCTCTTGTCCTCTGGGAATCCAGTAGGTAAGGGCTGAGTGTGGTGTTCCAAACCTCAGATTATATCCAGGTAGGAATGATTGGTTCCTGCCCCTGGGCAGAGCATCTCACAATGGGATGATGTAATTTTATGAGTCATGCAGTGAGGCCTTGATGGCCCATTTGGCGGAGATAGACTCCAGAGGGAGTTATCAGGGATGTGTCACGGAAGAGATAAAGAACACTGCCCCACCTGGTTTTAACAGATGGTGATAGAATACATACTTTTGGTTACATCTTTCATTGTAACCTAAGACATGCCTCTCTACTCCTCTTTAGTGAGACCCCACTTGCAGTGCTGCTTCCAGTTCTGGGACCCCAACACAAGGAACCTTGTCCTGTTGAAGAGAGTCCAGAGGAGGGCCATGAAGATGATCAGAGGGCTGGAGCACCTCGCCATGAAGACAGGCTGAGAGAGTTGGGGCTGTTCAGTCTGGAGAAGAAACCACTCCAGGGAGACCTTATAGCAGCCTTCCAGTACCTGAAGAAGGCTAAAAGAAAGCTGGAGCGGGATTTTTTACATGGGCATGTAGTGATAGGACACTAAATGTGAAACTGAAAGAGCATAGGTTTAGGTTAGATATTAGGAAGAAATGCTTTACTGTGAAGATGATGAAGCTCTGGCACAGGTTGCCCAGAGAAGCTGGGGCTTCCTCATCCCTGGAAGTGTTCAAGACCAGATTGGATGGGGCACTGAGCAACCTTGTCTAGTGGAAGGTGTCCCTGCCTGTGCCAAGAGGCTGAACCTAGATGATCTTTAAGGTCCCTTCTGACCCAAACTATTCTATGATTCTATGATCAAGAGAGAAGCCCTTCAACCTTTGTTCTCGTGACCGTAATTTTGACCTTTGATGGATAAGGGAAGAATCAGTTGCAGTGTCCACCCTTTACACACCTTCAGATGGTACACAGATCTGTCCCCACAAATGCCCTGGAGGCTGGAGCTGTGGTTGCATGCACTCCATAGCCAATGGAGTATGAATGTGGTGCTACTATGGCTACTGCTTCTTCCTGGGCTCATGAGAGTGGACATAATGGCATGTCGTGTTCTCATTGATTAATGAAGCCTTCCAAGGCATGCTGCCTCTGTTGTGTTCGCTCCCCAACAGAAAACAAATTTGTCAAGTCCGTATTTGGAGTTTTTAAACCATTTTTTGAAGCATGGTTATGTCCATTGTAAATAAATAAATAAATAAATTTATTAATCTCATCCCATTCACCTCTGCATATCCACATGCCATTTAGTTATCAGTGGTTTGACAAAACTGAGCCCAAATCTGTATTTTTAATTGTGTGGATACGTACAGATTATTATATTATAGCTTGAATTTGTACTTTTAAATGGTGAGAATAATGTTTAAATGTTTACAAAAGTCTATCTTGTGTAGGAAATGAACTGTATCTTCAAAAACCTGTAGATAGCATGGAACTTTAGAACTGTTACCTGCATAAGCCACAGAATGAAATAAATGAGTAAGTTTCACTGCTGTTCACCATACTTTACATTTTTCCTGAGTTCTCTATCTGGTGACTAGCTTCTAAGGTGACTTCAATATAATTCAGAAACTACATTCTGCCCTTGAATATGATCTGAATTGGTCTTCATGACCTGTCATTGTAGATGCGGTTGTCAGGGCTCTTTTTGAAACTGATACTTAGGTTAATTCACTAACATTCAGCTTACTTTATGAAGAGAATACCTAAATTTAAAACTTGCTTTACATAGTGCCAGAAAGATACTGGAACTTTATTTAATTGAAATCAATTCATGTTGCAGTAATTATAATTTGATGTGTTCTATTCTCCTAAATTTATTTTCTTGAGCAAGATGAGGAGTTCTAAAACTAGATGTTATTTTCCTATTTAGATAAATTATTTAAAATTGCCTTGAATTTAATTTATGTTTGGAGCTCACTGCAACACATTCATGTTCTAAGGCAACTTTTGTAAAACTTTGCTCTGATGATGTTCATTTAGCAGGGTTCCAGCTGGCAGCTGGACACTTTTGAACCCTCAGCAAAATTCAGCCTCAGTGGAACCTCAGTGGTAAAATATTGGAGTAGTGGAAGAGCAACACATCCTTTTCCAACTCATTAACAGAGTTCAGAAGGTTTCAATAGAGAGTTTCTGTCAGCAAGAAACTCTGAAATTGCTGTAATGCTCATTTGCTGCAGGCTCTGTCTGTTGATGAAAAAACTATTTTTTATGCATAAAAAAGAAAAATCTAAGTAATCCATGAGGGCAAGCATACCCACTTAAGGCATATATCTTACACTTAGTGTAGGGATTGGAACTCTGCTGTGCCAGTTGTTGTCTGCATTCCAGGGCTCTTTGCCTGGGCAATATAGACTTGATGTGTCTGTGGGTGTACACTATCGCTCAGGTGCAGTAGATTGAAGGAAGATTTCATCAGGTCTGCTGTTTCTGAACTTACAACTGATGGGAATAAGCACTTCTTTTTAATAATGAAACTTTTAATCATATGTCATTGATATGGTAAATACAATTCCAATTTACAGAGAGGTCTGAGTATACTTTCTCTTCAATAGAAATATATGAAAGAGCAAATTCAAGTCTTACATTCAGAGATGTCATTCTTGAATAAATCAAAAAAGATCTTAAAATGCATGATACTAAAATGCTTCTTTTTTCTTGCAAAAACAGGCAAAAATCCTAAAAACTACCACCAAGTTATCAACATCGAGTATAAAAAAATAGCAAGGAAAGCAAAGCTTTCTACACCAATGAAAGGCAAAGTTTTTCTCTAATATATACACAGATCCAGAAACCAGTCTAATTGCTGTTCCACCTCTTGATTCTCATTGTCAAGACCAGGAGCAGTCAGTATTTAGTCTTAAGCAGAAACCTCAAGTCAGGGATCTCCCACAAGGTTTTGCTGGGCTCAGAATACATTGTGGTGCTAGAGGTGGAGGTTGGGAGGAGGTCAGGGGAATGGCAGGCCAGAGGGAAGCTTGTGCTGTCTGGGTGCCTTTGAGTCTGTGCAGTGGCAGAGTCCCCTGAGGGCAGTGCAGACCTGGCGATGTTGATGTTTTCTGCATAACTGACCTCATTTTCCTTCTGCTGTCTGTGTACAGGCTGGGACTGCGGTGTCCCTCTGCTGGCATAGGGTGACTTCTTGCCTTCCAAGTTTATGCGCTGAGGCAAGGGGAAGAACACAAAGATTCTTACCCTCAGGTCTTCTGCTGTAACCTGGCTGAAAATGTGACTGTTCCTCCAGATAAATAGTGTTTCAAGGAGTAATTTTTTTTGTCTTTTTGTGTTTGTTTGCTTTTTTTTTTTGGGAGGGTGGGGGTTGGGTGTTGCTTGTTTTCCATTTATAATTTCTAAGGGATCTTAAATTACTTTTCAGTCAGGATTATCAGAGACATTTAAAATAGTAAAAACTTGTACTAGTGCAACCTAAATAAATGAAATAATTCATGTTTCAGAATATCAACATCTAAAATTGTGCATTCTTGTTCAAGATATCCTTCTGTCTTTTTCCTGAAGGAAGATACTGAAGAAAAAACAGATCTCATTTCTTCTGTGAGCTGAAATGCTGGGGCTTTTTTCTAAAGTCTTCTTTTAGCTTTCAGGGATATGGTAGCTATGGCAAGTAATCTGCTCTTTTATCCTTCCATAGCCTCTAACATACGTGTCCTGCAGTGATGTCTTCGGTTTTGCCATCACAGTTGCTGATGGCAGACAGAGTCAGCTTTTACAGCAGTACTGTATTAACATTTACCACAGATTAGCATAAACATAGATTATTAACAGCCTTTCCACTTGATAGGCCTTGAAGTGAAATGGGACCTTTTCTTTGACTGCTTCTACCACTTATTTCCTCAGAAATCCTAATGCTGTGAGATAAAATTTAAGTCTGTTTCCGTGTGAAATATTGGACACTCTAGTTACAGCATAACAACCTGACCTCTTTTTTTCTTAACTGACACCAGAAAAATACTTATTGCTTTCTGCTGTAGGGCTGAACTCTGACAAAAGGCTCAAAGCAGCATGTGTAGATATTGAAAAATTGAAAATGTGATGGAGGAAAAACTGGTTACACTGTGGTTGCATGCCCTCTAGCTGAGGAAATTGTCCTTTTCATCTCATGTTCACACCAGCCCCTTCGTCTGGAGATTTAAATTTGCAGCTTCTAGGATGGCTTAACTACCATGTTATTCTGTATTGTGTGTACAACACCTTCCACTGACTCTCTGCCATTTTACAGAGGCTAAATATTCTCTAAGAAAATAAAAAAAAGAGTAAGTGCAACTTGGTCTGAGTACATTCCTGAGAAAAGGGAGACCTTGATTCCAAATTCTGCTCTGAATCAAAACATGGACTTCAGCCAAGATTTGTCACCTTCCAGGAAAGTGCTCAAGAAAGTGCATTAATAGTGAGTAATTTTCCTTCTCACTGGCTTAATGAATATTTAAATAGTCTGTGCAAGATGGAACAGAATCAGTGGGAGAGACTGTGAACAAACCTCTAGAATATCTTACAATGTTGTAGCTAGGTCATTGTTGAGGAGACATGGCTTCAGATGCTGTCAGGAAACAAAAAAATTGCATCTGCCTTATACAGTTGTCTGTTTCTGTTTCCTTAGCTTTCTTTTTCTCCTCCCTCCCTCCCTCTCCTGCAACTGGTATCAAATAAAACATTTGGAATACAAGGAAACAAGTAACTTTAGATATTTTAAATATGCATTCTCTCACCACTTCTGCAGAGAAGCTTTATCTTAATCCACATGAAGGACAAAAAGGAAGCAGAGGGATAGCTGATGTGGTTTCCTAAAGGGTTATGTCAGTTTATGAGGCATTAGATTATACACAGAAAGGTGATTTTTTAACACTAGGACATGGCAGTTGAGCTCATTTTTCCTAAAGGGTATGCAAAGATGAAGCAGATTGGGCTTTCTGGGCAGTTTAAGCTGATATAAGTCTGCACTGAGGCTGAACAGTCTCATCCTCTTCTAGCCTTGGCATGGTGTCTCCTGCTCTGACATTAGTCATCCCACAAATGTAGTTTGAATATGACTGACTCACTAGTCTGAGAGAAAAACAGGGGTTTTTTTCTTTTCTTCTTCCTTTTTTTTTTGCTCTGTGCTACTTCCATGTTGGTTCACCAGTCTTGTCCACTTGATGGTTGTCTAATTCCTAGAGCCTTTTGGCAGATTTGCAGTCTTAGATTTGCTCCAGTCAGACATACAGCTAGAAGGTGAGGGATAAAAGAAAAAAGTAATTTTTAAGAAATGAATGGATGCCAAGGATGGACGAACAATTGGTGCCGGTAGAACTGCTCTAACAGGCAGAGACCTCCACACATTCATCTGTGAAAGTCTTTAAAAAAGGCAGTACATCCCCTTTTTGTGTTGGAACCATGTGACTTGATGTATTTGTATAAACCTTGTCAGACTGAAATTAGACATCATTACCCTTTCCTAGCTAGAATTCATGAATTTGTTTAACAGCAGCTGTTTACCCAAGTAAAGCAGATCCCTAGGATAAACTGACCAAAAGTAAGTTTGCCTTTCACATCCCTATTCACCATAATGAGTCATTCAGACTTTCTCTTCCTAACAGGTAGGTCCTGAAGAGACATCTTTTAAACAGTTAAACTTATTAACTTTGCATAATTAAAGTGATTCACTGCAATGCTTCTACTAGGATTCATGTCTTTTGTAGCTGATGCATCTTTAGGAAGATATATGTAATGTTTCAGTGTCTGTTCACACAATTTTATAGCTAAATCAATAATGAACAGTGTTAGATGTACAATATTGCTATATCCTAAATTATTCAATTGTATTATTTTTCACATTCATCTAGTACTTCTTGTACTCAAACTTTAACATCTATACCTAAACAATAACAACTGTTGCTATGGTATTGTTCTTGCTTATAAAAGGACATTGTCAACCATAAACTATATTTCTAACCTTCCCAGCTATTAAAGGAGGTAACACCTCCTTTTTTTCTGCTGCAATTGTATTATGGCTCATGATGGATATTGTTAATTTGATTTTCAGGGCTAGAGTGGTTCCAGAACTGATTAATCTATTTGCATAAAAATTCAGTCTTGTGCCTATCATGGATGGGCTGTGTTCATTATTAAAATAATGAATTCTGGAGGAATTAGTCAGTGTTAAAGAATATCTTCCTATACTCTTTCTGCCATGCTTATTTGTTATTTGTATTGTGATGGCAGGCACAGCAAGCTGGATGTTGGCTACACATTCAGGATGAGTCTGTCTGTAAAACAACAGGACTCACAACTAGATTCCTACCTCTGCTGATTCTCTACCAGCACAGAGAATTTCCAATATTTGGACAGTCATATTGGATTTGATGTTTTGGTTTAAAATACCTAGCAAACAAAATGCTCTTTGAAACAGAATAAACATATTCCAAAAATGTTAACCTTAAGAAAAAAAAAAAATGTTCACAGATTTTACTAGGTTTTCTTGTGTTCTTCTCGAAGACTTTATTTTGCAGACAAAATTGAAAGGATAAGAATGAAATCTTTGACTTAGACAATTTTTTGTTTTCCTTATATGTGTCCTTTTTCAGTGCATTCAATAACAAAATAGATGATCATCTAAAACATCAAAATACCTCCATATTTTTAGACTTCATATGGCAGAACATAAGGTGTGGACAGAAATGGGAAAAAACCTGAACAGAAGGAATTTACTAGTTCCTAAAGCTTGTGACCAGATTGAACTGTTAGGCATACGAGCATAAATCTGGAGTTATGCTCTCAAGAGCAATCAGATTACTCCGGACTTATGCTTGGCTACCTGAGATCAGCATCTGGCCAAGTATTTTTTCTGTAAGTACATCATTGTAATTAGTACTGTCAGCAAAAAATATTGAAAATGTCAGCCTGTACAGGTTTTGATAAATACCTTGAACAACTGTAAGTCTTTTTATCACGTGTTCTTTAGTTTGAATTAAAAGGCACAGAGCTGCAGGTCAGATGCAGTCTGCCTTTAATTTCTTTCAAGCTGTATCATAAACACTGAAACATATATTCGAAATAATGTCTAATGTTGATAGAGCCTTTCACCCTCCTTTCACCATCAAGATATTTTCTATTACCTGTACATAAAAGGTGGAGCAGCAATTGAATGAAGATGGATGTACAGAGAGATGCACTTTTTCTATAGTTAACCACTGTATATGAATAGTATTTACTGGACCAGTCTAACAGTATGCCTGCAGCATCATGCCTGAAATGATTGCTTAAATTCATAAAATTATCCTTAATACATAAAAATTAATTCTTTAAGCAATTTAAAACACAGCAATTTCGTAGCTATATTTCCAGGTAAATTCTACATGATCAGTTATATTACACCCATATAAAGAAAAACCCCACTGCTGGATTTTCATACCAACTGACTCATATTTGGACAGAGCTTTTGTGTCCTCGAGCTGAAAAATGTTTCCTTGGTCTCTTTATGCTCTTTTTTTTTTAACATTAGAATTTGCTTTCAGTTTTAGGAATTAATCAAAATCTTGCTGTAATTTTCTTGCTAACATGAACATTATGTTCCTTAAAATCTTAGCTCTGTCAAAGGCATTGCATTTCTTCTTTTAGGCTAGCCTTAATTTATTTTTTCACTATTGAAACTTGATTTTCCTAATAGCACACCTTTCTTGCAGCTTTTTCAGTCTTAATAACAAACAATGACTTTCCAATCAACCATGATAATTTTGTTTCTGTTTCTTAATACACAAAGGGGGGAAAATCTCCTCTTTTCTACACTTCCTCATCTAAAAATGCAAAGATTTTAAAAATAATTCTTATATAGGAAATATTCCCAAATTACAGAAATTTCCTTGGGGAAACTGATGATTCATAACAAATTCAGGTAAAAATATCAGATTGCAAAATTTCTAGTACATGCTGTATGCTTTTTGCATCTCTCAAAAAGGGACAGTTCATGGTCCTTGAAGGTCTGATTCAGGTGACTGATCATAAAGTGGATTTTTAAAAGGTAAATTACCAGCTTAGGAACCTTGGGAATCTTTTCAGGAAAAATTACCTTCTTGAGGACTGCTGGAGAAATACTGCTGAAGAAATCATGGGATGATGCAGAAGGAAAAAGGCCTCACTTTATATATGTACCAGAATAAAATTTAAGTAAAGGCAATGTCTTGGGGTGACTTTATGATGTGTCTCCCATATCACTTCCCTATGCCCAGAAATTAATTTTTGTGCCTTTCTATGCCTTTAAACTGAGCCTGAGAGGGGAAAGGAAAAACTGAGCAAAACTTTTTCAAAGCAGTTTGCAGCTTGTTCAAGGTCACACAGAGATAGCAACTTTTTTTTCCAGCTGCGGCAGGGGAGCGAGGAAGCACCCGGCTTGCTGCTGCCCAGTCAGTTTCTGGCCAGTTTCAGCTTCTTTTTCTCCGAAGGGAGAC
The DNA here is from genome assembly GCF_017639235.1 of Corvus kubaryi. Taxonomy (NCBI): domain Eukaryota; kingdom Metazoa; phylum Chordata; class Aves; order Passeriformes; family Corvidae; genus Corvus; species Corvus kubaryi. The sequence continues at coordinate 12,223,853 of NW_024582091.1, forward strand.
TGAGAGTTGAACTTTTTTCCTTCCCTGGAATTTCAGATTTTTTCCCTTTTCTGCTGGACTGCTTCAACCTCAGAGCACATCGGGAGGACTTTCCACTGAGCACAGAGGGCCTGGCCCTGGGCCAAGCCCCAGCTCTGAGGAGACCAAAGGGAGGACTCTGACACTTTCCCAGGTTTTTCCTCCATAGTGAAAGATTTTAGTATTTAGCATTATTTTCCTTTTCCCACGTATTTGTTAAATAAATAGTTTTTATCTCCTTCACTTTCCTTCGAGGAAAATTTATTCTTTCCCAAACCTGGTTGGGGAGGGGTGGTGACCTGCCTTCTCTCAGAGGATATATTTCTAAATTTGGCCAAACCAGGACAGGCTAAAATGGTGATTGATATCTAAAACAAAAGAGTAGGTAAAAAGGAAAGTTATTAAGAAAGTGTCCTGATGTTTGACTTTGGGAAGGGTCCTGGAGATAGCAATGAGAATATCTTCAGTGGAGCAGAAATACTGGAAGCGAAGCTGGAAGGTAACTGGGTGCAGAAGGGGAAGCTTTTGCATTTGTTGTAGGCAGTACATCACATGGTTTTAGAGACTGGGGGGATATCCAAAATGGAATCAGTGTTTGAGAAAGGAGTCAGAAAGGAGTATAGGAACTTGGCAATTTTCCAAAACAGGAAAAGGAAATGTAAGACAGTGAGAGGCTGAGAATGGTGATGAAGGGCAATAGAAGGGCAGAAGTCAAACTGATGACTGGGGAAGAAGGGAGGGTTAAATATCTAGTAGAGAGTTAAAAACTACTTATAACTGCAGAGACCTGCCAGGACACGTCTGAAACACATGGTGTTCCCAACTAGTCAAGTTTACGGAGCAGTTCCTCAGGTTTGGCAGTTTACACTAAGAGGATCAGCTCTGAGGTTTATTGTTATCATCATGACAGAGAGAGGCAGTGTTTCTTTTAAAGGTACAATCACCGAGGAATTAATTAGCTTTGACAGAAGCCCGTTTGACAGTGGCACTCAAGTGAATATGATAGTCAAAAGGGAAACAATGACAACAGACAAAGCAAGATTATCCCTTTTGCAAAACATTAGATAAACATGTTCATTGGCTCATACGATGAATCAGAAAGTCTTCAAACTCTTGGATGTAAAAGCTGAGCATATTATACTTCATTGCCATGCTGTGCAAAACCCAAATTTTTTAGCAGTCTGTTCACAGCAAGATGAATTAATGATTGGCAGAGAAACAAGGAACACAGAAAAATGATTCAGATGATTAAAGGACCAAAGTAATTTGAGTCTGGTGAGGCAAACAAGTTAAAATTTGAAGGGAAAAGGAGGATAAGAAATAAGGATGAACTCAAACATTAACTTGGCACAAAACTAGCAAAACATGTTCTTTTTTCCCAGTTCTTTTCTTCAACTTGTAACTCAATCAAGGGAGACTTCAAAGTTTATTTAATTTACTTTGTCTAAGACAAATCAAGAATATTATATAAGTAAAACCTTTTTAATGTGGGATCATTTTATCTACAAATGATTGTTTCTATACACGTGATGACTGAAATTGAGTGTGCATGCAGTGAATGTGAAAGTGCAATTGAAATTTCTTATATATGTAATAATTGCACATAAAAAAGTCAGTCTCAAGGAATCTCAAGAAGAAATAACAGTTGATCATAGTGCAAAACAGATTCCTATCAAATTTAGCGTTTGGTAAGGGGACTGCAAATGACATTACAGTCAAAAATCTGTATGATTACCTTGAGCTCTGTTTTCAGACAGGTCATAATTCACCTAGGAGAGAGATACATAGTAGATTTTCAAATATGAGCTGATATGAAGCCCACTGTAGATGCATCTCCCTTTCAGCAACATTGTGTCTTGCACAATTCATGCTTTCAAATTTCTCACTCTGAAGAACACTGGAGGGTTTTGTCCTGCCATCCTTTAGTTCCATCTTAATGCCTGCCATGGGCAAATGGCACTGTAGAGTCATTGATATTTCTTGTATTTCTGTTGAGAGAGCTGTTTTGCTATCATTACTTCCCTACACCATTAGTTTGTACCTTAGAAAAATGCACCATTCTGCTTTCAGTTCTGTGTTATCAAAAGATTTCTAGGCAAACCAAATACTTTCTAGTTTTAAACTCTGTGCCTTGTAATGGACTTATTCTATTAACTGAATGTCTCAGTTGCAGTATGTTGGGGAGGGCTGCACCCATGAATTATGGGTCACTGTTGTCTTAGGGCCTAAGTCTTGAAAGAAACATGTTAGTTTTGTTTTGTACAAAAGATGAGCTGCCTCTGACAGCATCCACGGGTCACCAGTGCAATCTTGGTGAGTCTGATCCCTCCCATCAGGTGAGTTGTGGCAACACAGAAAACAAAAGTGTCCCAGAAGAAGCCAGTAACCAAGTACCTAATAACCCAAGTAGCAGGGGGTGATATTCTGGGGAAAGACGTTCAGAATGGACCAAAATGACTCCATAAAAAAACTGGTCATCTTCTATACAGCATGATCAAAGTACTCGCAGCAGGTGGTGCTGGAGGGTGACTTGGTTCTCACGAGGATAGCAGAGCAAATAATACATACAAAGAGGCAGTTACATTGGTCTCAGCTGTAAATTTAACAGTGGCTATGAAACCTGGATTTGTTTCTGATAGGTATTTCTGTACCCAAAAATGGTAATCCTTCTTGTACATTCTCCCTTAGTTGTCATTACTAGCAAACTATGTCTTTTTTGGTTAGGAAAAAATAAATCTCTTCCTAAAAGTGTGTTGACTTGCACCCTGTGTTACAGAGGATTTTTGAAAGATTTCTCTATAACATAATGCAGAACAATTTGAATGTGAATTTGATTTTTTCCAAATTTGGGAGTATTTGCATCTCAGTTCTGCATAACTACTTAGCAAAAGATGGAATGACAGAAAGTTACTAAAATGAGACTTGTTTTTTTTTCCTTAAGCTGTCACAGATCAAATTACAAGTTATGAGTGGGAAGGACGGGAAAGGGAAAAGAAAAACAGAATTATGATATTAGACCTTTGAAGAAAGTGGAGTGTTTCTGACACAGAAAGTGGAGGAAGTTTAGAGACAAGTTAATGAAAAAAAAAGATTATTGGGTGATAGTTTCTCTCTCAGTATGTGCTTCAGTTGATCAAAAAAAATGGCTTGCAGATAGAGGCTGTTAAGAAAATCAGTAATAGTGACCATAAAAAATTGATTTCTCAGATATAAAGAGTGGCTTATGTCCAAAAATCAAATTGAATATTAAATTATAGAAAGCAGTAATATAACAAGATAATTGCCAGTATGTTCAGATGAGATAACAGATAACAGAAAATTATTCGTTTAGAAAATGACAATAGTATATTGAAAAACACTTTTAAAAGTCACTGTTTTTATTATCTACAGGGAATAAAACCATCTTTTAAGAAAATTGCTAGATTTTCTGGCATAAGAATTTAATAATGGCTGGATAAAAAAGACCTTGCATAAAGACTTATTTAAATTCCTACTGCATAGATTTCTTTCAAGGTGACTTAAATTACCAGCATTTAGTGGGTTTATAATTTTTTACTTTACAATACCTGGAAGCAGATACACATGAGACAACAGGAACACTTTGGGACGGAGCGCAGGATGGGATTGAGCCCAGACCCGGTGAAGGCATGGTGAATGTCATGACTACAGCAGGCTGAAGCCATGTGGCTGGGATGAACCATCTCCTGACATGGACCAACACATCTGAAGAGAGTGGAGTTGCCCCATCTTGCTGTAGCCACAATATTCGTCTCTTTTTCTTTTGCCTCCTAGCAGTTGCACCATGTCCTGGGTTGCAGTGTATTCCATTACCATCCTCATGAGCTGTTGAAATCAGGTGGGGCAGTGTTTCCTTGCCTCCTCCCCCCAGACTATCTTTCTGTTAATGGCCCATCATTGTCCTGCCGCCTGACTCAGAGATAACTCCCTCCAGACTATCTTCTGTTAATGAGCCTAATCAACACTTGGCCTCATGACTCATTACCCCATTGTGAGATGCTCCACCCAGAGGGAGGAACCAAGCGTCCCATCGTGGATATAATCTGAGACTCTGAACACCAGAGACAACACTTTCCACTGAATTTCCAGAGGGTAGGAGCTACACAGCCACCACTGGACCTTCTGAGGAAGAGCAGACCCTTTTTTTTCTACAGGATCACCACTTCAGAGGACTGCAGCCACCATTCTACCAGACTGCTACCACCACCCTGCCTAACAGGGACTCAGGTTGTATCTTGACTCTGTCAGTTTGAACCAGTGTTTTCTTTTAGTTTTTTTTCCTTTTCTTTAATTTCCCCATTAAATTGTTATTCTGACTTGGTGGCTCCCACTGGTTTGTTTCCAAACTAGTACACACCACCAGGATGGTGCAGGGGCTACGGCTAGAGACTAGGGTTGATAAAGGAGGCCTAAAAGAGGCCCTATCATGTCCTTATGCTGTAAATCAGCCTCTGACACCATGGCTGGGTGAGATTCAGGTACCTGAAATTCAACATCTACTTGGATGCTCCATATCTAAGCTCCTTTTTTAATCAGTGAAGATCCAGCCAACATCTAGGGGTGTATCTGCCCAGCCTTCATTAGCTGCACTGAGGTTTTGCTGTATGGACATTAGCCTGAACACAGGGTCTTCTAGGGCTGTTTTGGATGGTTTGTGTCACCCTCCCTCTGCGTTGGCTTGTTCAAGTGAGTTTAAGGCATGTAAGCGAGGGACATTTATAGCACAAGTACTATGTTTAAAGGCGTAAAGCAGTTCTTTGTTGAATGTGTGCAATAGATAGTCAGGACTAATGAGTTCCTAGGGTAGGCATTACTATGCTTTTCATCTCCACTAAGCTGACAGTGAGTTTTTGAAATCGTAAGAAGAGAAGGGAGAAATCGTAAGTCAGGAAGGGAAGAGTGGGCCTCTGGTGTTCACTAAATGCCCTGATCCTTGTTGCTTCTGAGTTGTCATCTTCTGACTCCCAGCTGTTTCACTAAAGCTATGTTTCCTGATCACAGTTTTTTCCCTTGAGTTGTGGTCTGTGCACATTCTCACAGTTCTTCCTCATAACTTAGCAATATCTTCAGAAGTCTGAGCTGTTGTTATGCAGTGGGGCTGTGTCAAAACTAGACCTGAGGAGCAGGTAGACAGACAGCTGAGAAGATAGGTGAGAGGAAGGAAACACCTACATGATCCAGGAGAAAAGGCAGGCAGACACTGCATTCCTATGGGGAATTGCACACTCTGGAGTATAAGTCGATGGCCAGGCAGAAGACTGGAACTGATTTTAGGTGTCAGACAACTGAATTGAGTCCTACACAAGGTAGATGTAAATGCCTAGTGCACCTGCAGACACCTACATGTGGGTGCTTAAATGTAGGGATATGAATCTTGAAAGGAATCTTGCCCTAGATGTCTGTGGTGCTGTATTCTGCCCCCTTCCCCTGTCCTAGCCTTGGCCACTCCCTCGGGCTCTCCCTATTGGTTCCTGTACCCCAACTCTGGCCATGTACCACCCCTGCGATCTGAGAAAACCCCCCTGCTCCCTGACCACCAGGTCTCTCTGCCTCAGGGGACCAGCTGGGCAAGATGTAACAATAAAATTCCTCTGAGGCCACCATGAGGGTCCCTCCTCTGCCTCCTTTACTATCACCGTGTTGCAGAGCCCAGCTAGACGGAGCAAGAGTGGGGGGCCGTCCAAAAAGGACTGCGGGAGGGCAGAATGGCTGCTCTGTCCTAAGCAGCCCTGCTGAGCTCTCTGGGAAGGTTGAGGCATGCTAAACCAAACCAAGCACTGCAACAGATGTCTAGCTGGGGACGGCCACCCAGATGCTCAACAGCATAAATTGGGTAAGATGTATTTAGGCTATGGAGACTAAGAGTAGGATTTTCTGTAAAGAGTCTATCCTCCAAAACCATTAGCTCAATCCAAATGTACCACTTCTTGTCTGTTGCATTTAGACACTGTTATACTTTATGTATGTCAGACTCTGCCTATTTCATTTATTCTGGAGATTCTGGCTATTCATTTATCAAACTAGCATTTCCACAGGCTTTCTAGGATAATGGGGAGTCATTCCAATTTAGGCAGTGTAAGATGATTTGCCTTCTCTTTTTGACTCTAGCAGCTGCTGTCTTCCATAGCTCTGGCTTTGGGGTTGTTACTAGTCAAACTATATTTTCTTTTTTATTTTGAAAAGATGTCTTCTTAGGATAAGACTACCACTTCTGACGCTTGCAGCTGCCAGTAAAGATCCATTCCCAGTAAAATTCTGGTTGCAATGGATGTAGACAAAGTATGCAGGAAGGACAAGATAGATGTGTCAATTGTGTTTTCATGCCAAATACAAAAAAGTGGGTTTTGGGGCAGAAAACTAGAGGGGTGCTGTAGGTACCTACAACTGTGAATAGAAGAATATTCACAGGGAACACCTTGCACTTAAGCATTAAGGTTCAATGCATATTTGTACTGATTTGGGAGGAAACCAATAACCAGTACATATTGAACTTGACTAATTTTAATCTAATTTATTGTATAAGAGATTGTTTATTTTTAAATAAATCGTAAATTTAAGGGTAACTCTCTATGTTTGAAAACTTGAGGACTTCAAGTGAGCCTTTTAATTGTTTTGTGTAGATTGCATGGATACTTAAAACACCCTAACACAGCTACATTTCTTGCAACTGAATGGAAAACAGTAAGTACTGAAACAAAATGGCAGGGTTTCTTATGCTTAAAAGTATGTGAAAAACAATTCAGAGCCCTGGCATTAGTTCCACTGACTGCTAACAAGAAGTAAATGGAATTTTACACTGTCAGATAAGGTACAATGTGAAAAAATGTAATACTAACTAAGCCGAGAATATTTACAAATTGCTCAGGAACTGGTGCAGGAACCAGCTGCCTGAAAAGCTCTTGCTGGTTTTGTTCTTTTCCAGTCTTTGCTTTCATCTGCACAGGGAACAAAGGTGCAGGGGCTGTTTGTCTGTAAATGATGCTTTTATTGAATCAGGTGTGCTCATGCTTATACTTAATCAAGCAGAGAGATGTGTCCAAAGTCTAGAGTCCATGTGGGGGTTTCAGGGGTTTGGTGTCAGTCTGAGCAGGTGCTTCATTACTTTTTGGTGTTGCTTGCTTGGCATTGTCTGTGACTTGGTTTCTTTCTCCTCCCTGCAGCACTGTCTGTGTACTCAGGCTCCAGGGCATGGAGCCTGTCCTTCAAGATATTTGTTTGTAAAATATGCTTCCTCCCACACTTGTCATACATGGTAGAACACTATTTACAGTATTTCACCTTCCCCTATTTGTGAACCTGATTATATTAGAGGGGTAATGAACAATGAGCAAGGAAATAGCTTCTCAAAACAAAGGAAGTATTTGGAGGTTTTCTGTCTCTTTAGTTTCCAGGAAGTAAAAAAATCTTGATTGGAGGTACATTGTGGGGTTGTATAATTTTCATAAAATACCTTTATCTTGTTGCAGGGGAGGTTGTTTATTTTTACTTTGTGTTGGCCCACCAGAAACTCTGATATTTCAGAGGCATCTGAAAAGAAAGCATGGCATTCCAAGCCAGTGTGTAGCCTTTTCTGGATGTATGCAAAGAAGATTTTTAAAGAAGCTAACACTGAAGGTCAGAAAAAAGAGGCTGTGTCTTATCATAAAGGTGAAAGAGAAGCTGGCTGTCCCTGACAACCTATGGAGAAAAATGCTTCCATATGGCTGATTTGGAAGCTTCACTTTACAGAAGAGTAGCTAAAATTCAGAAAGATGGTGGTAGATCATGGCAAAAGTTCAGCTTGACAGCTAAGTTGCAGACCTGCAACCTTAGTCTCCCCTGTCTGTCCGCCCTGAAGCGCAAGACCCGCTGAAATGAAAGACAAGGACATTGTCGCCTTTTCCCCATTGCTGGAATAGACAATTGTCTGATACGGGAGCCATGAAACATTGAACTGAAGGCCACTCTTAAAGAAATGAAAGAAATAGTATGAAACTCTCTGTCACAGATCTATATCCCAGATGCCCCATCCTCCTCTCATATCCATTTCCCCATCCCTGTGACATTATCCAGGAGGAAAGGCATTAAAAGACATGGAACTGATTTCTGGTGAATTACAATTCTTATGAGTGTTATTTACAGAAGAAATTGTTTGACTTGTAGCAGACACACAATTCTAGTTTAATGTTGAAGTACAAAACATGAAAGGGAGGCCTTTAAGAACTGGGGAATTTTTTTTTTTATTAAGAAAAACCCTTTGATTTTTCTTTGTAACAAGTTCTATGCGTTGTGGCCATTTGTGACCAGGTCAAAGGAAAATGATTTATTCTGTGGGAGAAAGAATAGCATAAAAAGTATGTCACGGGTGGATGACACTTGTGATGAACTGATCTTAAACTCCATTTCCTACCTCCCTGCACTGCTGGGAATGTTGAGGTAGAGCTGGGAAGGAGGGAGAGGTGGGGGGAAGGTGTTTATAAGATTTATTGTACTTCTTATTATCCTGCTCTGATTTTGCCATTAATAAATTCAATTAATATCCTCAATTCCTGTCTCTTTTGCCTGTGACAATATTTGGTGAGTGATCTCTCCTGGTCCTTGTCTCAGCTCACAAATCCTTTTGTTATATTTTTCTCCCCTGTCCAGTTGTAGAGGGGAGTGATAGAACAGCTTTGGTGTGTGCCTGGCATCCAGCCAGGGTCAAAACACCAAAACACCTGTTAATTCATGCAAACGTTCATTTTGCTTTTCATTTTTATGGCCTAGCCATGGAGATTTGAAGGCTAAGTCTGCACTAGTCCAGATATAGTCCAAGGCTTTTTATTACATTAGAGAGAAAGCCAAGGGACAGTTGCAATTCAGCTTTATTTTCCTCTGAGAGTAGAAGTAATGCAGTTACTACTTTTTTATTCTATAAAATTTGTGAAAAAGTGAGTCTCTTTTGTCTTTCTGAACTTGTGCTTGTCCTCAAGGTAAAGAACTGCAGACTTTTTCAAAGTCTATCTCCTTTAAGCATGCAAACCTCATGCAACTTGAAAAAAAAACAAAAACCAAGACTTTTAAAGACTTTTTCTTCAATAGTACTCCTTTTGAGGAGTAGTTTTGTTTATGTACCTTTTGACTTAAGACTTCCAGCTTTTCACCACAGCCAAAATAGTGAGAAAGGTACTTAAAAAGTCTAATAAAAGCAAAAGTTGAATTTCTGTTGAAATTGCTTATTTAATCAGCTGAGTACCAAGGCAATAAATGCAATGAGTTTACAGAAGAACTGATTATTCTGCTATCAGTGGCCTCTTCTTTTTTCCAGGAGGTACAGTATGTATATTTGAGGGAGAACTGTGAATGGAAGTGGTTGGGATTATGTATTTGTACCAGGGATCTGAAAGATGACATGAGGTGATAGCAGGGAAGAGAATAAAGTGCACTGGAAAATACCTCTACTTTTGTCAGCACAAGGTCCTAGATTTAGATGTTCTGTGGATGGATTAGTTCATTGTAACACACTAAGTAGATCACTGATATTAGAAGAATAGGGTGTTGTGTTGGTTATCTTTCCCCCTTCTTTCTGCCAGTGGCCAGCACAGGCCCCTCAAATGCAGATTTATTGCCATCGCATGAAAACAACCCATACAGGTTGTGATTGCCTGTATATTTCCATTTCCAGCCTACCAGAAGAAAACACTTGGAAGGGTTAAGTTGAGCTACTGCCACATGCCTGATGTTGCTGTTACTCACATGACTTTCCAATACATTTTTAGCCTTGTTAAAATTTATGTTTTCAGTACTATTGACTGACAATGGATTTCACAGTGTGATTGTATATTGTATGGAAAATTATTTTTGTATAGAATTTCTCTTTCCTATCCACCTTTTCTTTTCTATGACTAACTGATATTCTTGCAATCTAAACAGGGCAAATAGAAATTTCTGATAGATCTTCTCTGTAGAAATAATAGCTTTGCATATTTTGTCATGTTCATTTCTGTTCTCATTAGTTAAAAGACTTAAAATTTTCATTTAAATATTCAGTCATGTACTCATTTTAGTTTGCATTGATGTTCATGGAAAACTCACTTCTGCTTCATTAACCATGAGACTAGGTGATGGCAGTCCAACTGAGGGTGAAACACTGCCTGCTATTATTGTATTAGAACAATTTTGGAATTATTTTTTACCCCATTCTTCAGTAATCTTGTTAAATATTTCCTTTGCTGCCAATTACTGCTGTACACTGGGTGAAAATCTTAATTCACTAGAGTGCAATGACATTCATGTCTACTTCCTGACCTGCAATCATTACTTTAAACCCTAAATGTGGTTAAAATATTTCATTGTTTTGCCTCTAATGTTTGTTTTTACTGGTATGGATGTTCATTTGTCATTATGATTCACTGCAGTTTTTCATGCCTTTTGAAGGCTTTTCATGTTGCTTTCTGATTCTAACTGAACTATTCTATCTCGTTACAAACTCAGCTTCCTTGATATTTCCTCTTGCCACATTCTAAATCACTTGCATGTGTATTAAATATCAAACCTGGTACAGAAGGTAAAGATACATTGTCACAAAGTTATAATGAAGGAGTTAATATAATGCTGTTGAATGCTCTGATTTCATTAGCAGTTCCTACCTAGTCATCAATTGATGATTTTTTTTTTTTTTTGCCTTTTATCTCAAGACTACATAGTCTTTCTAGTAGCATTCTGTGGATTACCTGTCAAGGTTTATCAGAACAAAAAAAGCTTTCAAGAACTTAGTGACACTAACGAGGTGGCAACACATCAATAATTTTGGTTTAGGTCTCTTTCTCCATTAGTTAGTACAATCAGAAGAAAAGGAAAAGAGAACTTTTTTGATGAAGAATTTTATATATCAATAAAACATGACAAGTCAGTAAGTACTGTAAACAAATGAGTTGTTTTGATGGGTTTGTAAACGCACATTTAAAAATAAATGTGTGTATTGACCTCGCATATCACTGCATATCTGTATATTCTTACAAGTATAATTTTGGATTTGAAAATATGCCTATACCAGAAGTATCTTCATGAAATCCATGACTTAGAGTTGCACCTGCATTTATACTATATAAGGAAAAATAAATAGGTCAGCCAAACTTGTTTAGTCTGATTTCAAATGCTTCTGTCACTCTGTAGTGGTTTGGTCCAAAATACTCATTGCTGTTTATCTTCTGTGAGTTAAGAATTAGGAGAAATGCAAAGCAGGCACCAAACTTGAAAGAATATAAAGAAGTTTATTAACAGACCTAAAAGAAGAGATAAAAAAATAAAATCATACCACACCTTCAGAACACTTCTCCTTCCCCCCCACCTTTCTCCCTTCTCCCACTGACAATGTAAAAAGACAACCCTTGAGATGTTCAGTCTGTTTACCACTTCCAAATAACTTTGTTCAGTCCGTTTAAGAAGAGGAGTCTCTCTTGCCCATGCTCTGAAAGCATCACAACGAGAGAACCGCCCGGGTTGGTTCTCTGCTCGCATGTGAGTCCCTTCCCCCGACTTGCAGCTTTTCCCACAACTGCTTTTGAGGGCCCACTCTTGAAGGTTTTTGGGATACAATTTTAAGGTTCAGAGCCGTTCAGAAACAAAAGTTCTCTTCACCCATCTCTGGGAGCATTTCATCTCTAAGAACAGAGGCCCTTCTCCTTCCCTGGGAGCAAAGGATGCTCCTCATCTTCGTCTCTAGGACTATCTCTGGGAGCATCTCTAGGAACTGAGGTTTTCTCCTTTCCCATTTGGAGCAAAAGTCCTCATCACTTCCATCTCTCCCTGTTAAAACTTATGAAATTACAGCTGCGTCAGCATCTGCCTATCTCAGTGCAGGTGCTTTTGCTCACGAGTACAAGTTGAACCCTCCACCCCCCATACCTTCATGAAATTACAATGGGTACTCTGATACATCATAGCTTTACAACAGAATTTCAGCTTTAAGCATCTCCTCTTTCTTCTCCCTCAGGTTTTCAGCTCTTCACAGCACTAAAAGGGTTAATCTCACCTCGGCCTTGCAGCTGGAATGAAGCTTATCACTGTTGGTCACATGATCTCTGCTGGACAGTGGTGCAGCTTCAGCTGAATCTTGGCCACGGTGGGGAGGGGGAGCCGGCCGTCTGCCCACAGCAGGGCTGTGGGGGGGGTTCCATGGGTGGAAAAGGGCCCATCGGCTCCAGGATGGCCATGGCCCAGCCCGGCCTGGCCCAAGCAGGGCCTGGGCCCGGCCTGCTGGCGCACGGGGCCCGCAGCCACCTGTCCCAGCACCAGAAATGAGACAGAGCTGGGGGGGGGGTTTCTATTCTTAAGTGTGGATCACAGAGGCGGTCACAATTTAAGTGGTTTAAAGAATTGTCCATATTCAAACTGGCCATCTGATAGGTTCTGTCAGGTCACAGAGGAAGCTGTAAGCACCCCTTTGCAAGAACATCGCTTCCAGGACTATGCTTGCTAACCCGTGACATACTCTTCTAAGTATATGGTAGCCAACTTCTCATGTTCCTTTTTGAAATTACAGATGAGGTCCTGGTACTAATGAAGTCAGCAAGAGTCAAGTTTTGTTGATTTCATTTGGGTCAGGGTTTCACTCTCAGCTTAAAAATAGTAGTAGTTTTATATTATCAGTAAATTTGTCTTTTGTTATGAAGGAAAGAACATTGGTAGAGTAGAATAAGGGAGTATTACTAAGCCCTGAAGAAAAAGGAACTGTTAAGGAAAAAATAAGTAGAGAAGATACTCATCAAAAAACGACTGAATGAATGTATACCTTTCTGTGTATACACACGTAGTTAGAAATGTTGCCAGTATCTGAAATATAGCAAACACAACGTACAGGGAAAGCTAAGAAGACATGAACAAAGACATTCAAGGTACAAACCCTTCCAAAATATTTATTTTGGAGAAGCCTCATTAAGAACTACAGACTGAGTAAGATTGTGTGAACAGGAAAAGAGAGAACATGCATTCCTTAGCAGAGCTGCTTTTTTCCTCTCTAACAATTTCTATGGACCAGAAGCCTTAGAAGTTCATAAGTAAATTGCTGCTTTTCTTCAGGAGGGCTGATTGCAATGTTAATCTTACTTTAATTTGCTTTTTGTACCATATGACACAGAAATTTTTTAAGAGAATGAGAGGAAGTTAATAATCTCATATGCTGGCATGAGTTTTTACAGACTAATACAAATAATAAATAATATTTTTTCAAGAATTTTTAAATATATGTTAGGTTTGATAAAACAGAGAATGGGAAAAAGGGGCAAAAGAAGTGGGAAAATAGTAGAAGAGCAAAATTGCAAACTAAAATAGACATGTGTGATGAATATACCTTGACACTGAGCAACTGTAAAGTTTTCTGCTCTGATAAATATGATTTATCTGTAGCATGATGTCAGCCTCTGTTTCCTTGTAAAAGGATCTAGGTGAACTGCCTAGAATACTGCACTTACTATGTCTTTACGAGTTCCTTGTTATGAACAGAGTGGGGATTTGATTTTTCTCCTTCACTCTTTATTTTGATTGAATTCACTTAGAAGTGAGTATACTTTTTGCTATTCTGGCTTTATCAATGAACACAGTTCCCAGTCTCCATCCTTATCCTGTGTGTATGTTTCCTATAAGCTTTAGAAGAACTTTCTGATTAGTTCTCATAACTTTTTAAAATTAGTCTAATTGATTGTGACTGCATAGTCGCTGCTTAAGTGCAACTGGGAAACCGTTCAGATGAAGCCTAGAGATCACTTTGTGATTTTTTTTTTTTATTATCACACTCTGTTGTGTGGCAGATTTGATAAAAACAGAATTTCAAGTAGAGCTGCTAGGCACTTTCCTGGTCCTGAGGCTTTTCTCTTCATGCACTTCCTTCAGGTCATGCATTCTTTACAACTAAAGGGTATTTGCTGTGAATTGTTCCCATGACTCACAAGCTGCCTAAAAATGCAGTAGCACTATGACAGGGGAGAAAAACCAAGAGAATCAATTGCATGGGATTGTATTGACCTATGTAAATCCCTTTGAATTCCCTATGAAAGTACATATCCCCCAAAGGCAGGAAACTTAGTTAAGGTTCATTCAGTCCTACATATGGAAATCATACTAGCTTTTCAAGAGAAGAGAGAATCCAGTTTGCTGGTGATTGACTTGGAAAGGAAGCCTCTAGAAAAGGAGGCTACCTAAAGTAGACACTCGAGTAAACCTCCTTGCCAGTCTCTCAGATACTCGGAGAAAACTGGATCATATCAGAAAGGACCTGGATCCTGTTGCCAGCTGGTTTGGTAAAGTCTCTCTAGGAGTGATGCAAAGATGGAGCAGTCAAATGTAAAAGATTTGATGTTTACTAAAAGGAAAAAATCTTGGGTGGTCATAGTAATCACATTCTGCTATGACTGTGGTATGTGCTCCACTAGAGGGAGAGGGCACTTAGGCTTTAGTACTTCGGCAGCACAGCAGCAGGATTGTGGAAAGGCTCATAAGGGGAGTTGTGCTAAAGGGAAAGCCAAAGCAAGCTGCATATTTCCAGCCCACCACAGACCTGCAAGAAATTCCTCTGTGTGAAGTGGTGAGTGGAAGAAATCCTCAGCTAAGGGTGGTGGAGAGAAAAAAAAAAGCCAACAAAATTGAAAGTAAAATACATGATTTGACCTCACCTGATGACGTTGATTCTGGAATGAAGAGCAATCTAGGATATAGGAACCTTTTAAGGCCAAAGTTGGATTCTATCTAGTTTAACATTGCCAAAAGCAGAGCACATTTCATTAAAAAAAGAGGACTGACAGAAGCTAAGAGAGTTTTTTATCATTGGAAAGTTTTAACGGACAAAAGTGATATGGCCCAGAAAGAGCAATATGATAACAAGTGATTTGAAACATAAAGCATGCTCGACTTCCTCCACAGTAGCAGAAGCTGTGACAGAAGGTAGGCAAGCCCTAGATTATTATGTTTATCCCCTTTCTTACTTTCCGTCACTTCCTTGCTTGCAGATTCAAAAGGCTGACATCTTGTACTTTCTGAGATCAAAATGGTTGTCTAATAAATGTGTAGCCGCCAAAGATGACACCATTTCATTAAGCATTGAATGGCTGTTTCTTGGGGCAGTGAGGACTTCTGATTGCATTCTGATGGTCTGTCATTTGATGTACAGCAACAAAGTTAGAAAAAGGGTCACCTTTATTTAATATGGAAGAGTGGAGGGGTGGGTGATGACTGGATTTATGCAGGTAATTAACAGAGTAGTAAGATGACTTGTCAATGTTCCTTCAATAACATCAGGAGTTTTTGTCACCTTCTTTAAACTTGACATATATTGTACTATTTGGGAAGTTTCATTTTCTGACTGTAGAAATGAGAGACTTTGCTAAGTCTTGGAACAATGACAAAGAAGTGGTGACATTCAGCACTAAAAGCAATGGGCAGAAATCAAATGCCATACTGTGAATGCTATGAACATCAATTTTGAACCATGTTGATGTGGTGCCATTTGTCTGATGTCTGGACTAATTTTCTTAAGTATGCAATATATTGCGCCAGCATGAACTGAAATCAATTCACGTTTCTGGTTTTGCCCTTTTCTTACTACTGTGAAGTCCAGTTCTGTCCAATATCAATGAAATTTGTGCTTTCTAAAGGTTTCTAAAAGGAAACCACTACCTGAGTACAATTAAGTAAACACTGTCAACATATCCTTGAGTGAAAGCTGATGGGCAACAGGCTCACTCTCCAGTTCTGATGAGCTACCCATTTTCACTCACATCCACCTGCCACCTCTTTTCTTTCCTTTAGCACGGCCTGCTGAGCCACACAAAAGGCTAAAAACACGCCAGGACATATTTCTCAGTTATCATTTTGCAACTCTTACATATAAGGTTTATGAGAATCTTGATCTATATTCAAAGCCATAAGTAATACACATAATTGCTCAGCATGACACCAATTGATGCTGGCAAGGACTGTGGGTCCTTT
This sequence comes from Corvus kubaryi, assembly GCF_017639235.1. Taxonomy (NCBI): domain Eukaryota; kingdom Metazoa; phylum Chordata; class Aves; order Passeriformes; family Corvidae; genus Corvus; species Corvus kubaryi. Next base: position 12,239,828 of record NW_024582091.1, read on the forward strand.
TCAGTACTATATGAGGACTTCTGACTTATACCTGAGTTTTTCTGGTTGCTTCCCATACTAGCTTTCATTCTTTTACAACTAAAATAAAACTGAATTTTATGTTTAAAAATACATTAAAAAATAATTTGTCTGAAGATGAATGCTAAATGTCACACCTTGCAGGAGATATGACTCTTTAAATGAAAAATTGTTGCTTAATTCAGGAAACTACTGGTGTGTGAAGCTGACACCCTAAACAATAGATGCTGTATTGAGAAAAGAAACATTGTTTTCCTTGCACAAAAGGATCCAACAGTGCTCTGGCCAGCCTAGGAAAAGAATGACTAGAACTGCTACATGTCTGAATAGTGTTTCTGTGCTTGCATACAGCCTGTCCTACCAAGCAGCAAAACTAATGCCTTTATAAAAAAGTGTTCTAGACCAGCCAGGTCTTCATCTCCTGACTACTCGAACTGGCTTCCTATTCTGCCCAGTGGACAATTCAGGATCACTTCCAGAGTGTTTGTCATACACAACACAAAATATTCACATGAAATGGCAGTTATATGAGTACCATGGTACATAATTTTTTTTTTCCTGGATCTAGAGGTCTGGCACAAAAAAACCACTTAAGTGCCACTAACATCCCAGGAAAACCAAGGAAACAGTATGCCTTAGTAAACATACTGAGTAAGAGAGGACTGGTTTTGTGTTTGTGGGAGGCAACTCAGTTAAATCAATACACAATTAAAACAAAAGAATAGTTGAAACAAGCTAAAATTAGATACATTTGAAGTGTGTAAAACTCCCTACAGCTTTATGACAGGTGCAGTGATATCTATTTAAGTCAGTGACAGTATTTTTTTCTGTAAGAGATAATGGCATCTCTAGCGCTCTCTTGAAACATGCTCTGCCATTACTCAGTATCTGTGAAATACAAGACAGATACACTAGTGATTTTCCAAAATTTTCCCCCCAGATGTGAGTTTTGTTGCTATTTTCCAAAGACTGTTTTCCCCAACAGATCTACTACTTTCAGTGTTGAACTGTCACATTCAAAAGCAGTGTATTGCAGTGATTCTTGTGTACATAATTTCTTAGTGAATGTTCCTTTCAGACGTATCTAGGACAGAGGTCCAACTCTATCCTTCTTGGAAGCTTCAGATGCAAACACATACACTCCAGGAAACATGTTTTTTCCTACCTAGAAGGAGAATGATCTAGAGAAAATTACCTGTGATGACATGTGACTTGAAGAGTGTTGATACACTCTCTTACCTTCTTATTTGAAAACAACTCAACAAATAAACACCTGAAAGATTTTGACTCACGAGCGCTCCTGAATCCTATGACAACTACAATCTTGAATCCCATGATTCAGCTTATCAGTGTAGTCAGAGTTAGAATCTGGCATTGTATCTCTCTGCGTGTTGGGAAATGGTTGTGCAGGCATGCTTGTATGTGAATATTCCTAATTGCTAGTGTTTCAGCTTCTTTTAAAGTGAAATCTTGTAGACAGATTCAACTGAATTTGTGTACTTTGTTGTGGTTTCAAAGATCCATCAATCAAACTTCTTCAGGTGTACTGACTCATTCTTATTCCAACCACTTTTTGCTCATCTAACAGTGTCTGAGGTAGATATCTATCACTAGGGAATTTTGATTTCATCTGATGTTTAAAGACTTGCTGGAAATAATAAAATGAATGCTAGTCTGATTAAAATGAGTGCTGGTCAAATATGACATATTTTATTGCCTATTAAGTTTGACATTCTTCTGGTTAGTTCTTTTCATGCTTAGTATATAACCAAAGAAAATAATTATCATGCATGAATATAAAAAGATAATATCAGAGGAGGATTACAATTCAGAAAAAGAACATAAAAAGTGGAATCAAGGATAGACAACTAAAGAAGTATCTGAAAGCATTGTTCAAACAATCTGAGACAAAGGAGGGAGGCCAAAGCCCATTTGGAGGTAAAATTACTTATAGTTAGGTGCAATGTGTAACAAGAAGAGATTTTACACATTTCCTAACACTGCAAAGAATTTTGAGATGATGAACAGTGCCAGCATGAAATGTGTTTTAATCTTTCTTGATTACCAAAAAGCTTTTGAGATCAACCTGGACAGCTTTCAAACAGGCCTTTTTGTGATTTAACATGTTTGTAAATGAAGCTGACATTGATTATAAAGAGGAAGAATTTCCCTACTCAAGCCCAAATCCATTAAGTACTATTACGATTTGCAGATAAGCTAAAAGTTCTTCCTTCCTTCCTTCCTTCCTTCCTTCCTTCCTTCCTTCCTTCCTTCCTTCC